>NC_059129.1:36629616-36945000 GCF_020740605.2 Lemur catta | reverse complement strand
GGGATGGACAGCAGGGCCCGGGCTGGGCAGTGGTGCCCGGGTGGACATGTCGTGGGGCCAGCCAGCTTTGTCTGGTTGCAGAGTTTTCCTCCTGGGCATTCCTGGCACCACAGATGACCTGGACCCTGCAAAGGGGTTGGGCAGTAAGGTCCAGGTTTTTTCACACCTCTAACGTGGGCCTGGTACACGGCAGGGACTCTGGAAATGCGTGGAGTTGAGGGGGCTGCTGCTGGCCAGGCCAGGCTCCGTGTGCGCCTCCTTCATGAGGAGGGCAGATGCTGGCAGGCGCGGGCTGCTCTCTGAGCACCCGGCCTGGCCACAGGACTGTGGCAACTGGAGGAAGGGGGCCCAGGCTGGAGGGTGCTCTGGTCCCCGGGGAGGCCTCCCTGGGGGCCAGGAGAGGCTGGGGCCCAGGGGTGGCCCTGGGCTGGGTGGTCATGGTGGCTGCACAGTGGGCTGCTCTGTGGGCTCCGTGCCGCTGACCCTGCTCCCCTCCTGCCCACCAGGCCTCGTGCGGTGTCTACGTCAAGTCCCAGGCTCTCAGGGAGGACGTGGGGCACAGGGGCAGAGTGTGCAGCTGGAGCTCTGCTGCCTTTGTGTCCCAACGTTGCCATCTGCAGACCCCTCCTCACTCTGGAGGGGACAGCTATGCTTGGTGGCGGGGGGAGTCCCTGAGCTGACCCGGGGGAGGGCGCTGTGGGTGGCAGATCCAGACAATTGTAAGGGGCAACGATGGTTCCTCACGAGAAGGAAGGAAAGGTCGCGGCTAAACACCCCATTTGGGCTCTTTGGGCAGCAGCGATTCCCCCAGCCTGCCTGTGTGGAAACCTGGGTGATACTGAATGAACCGCACATACTGTGACTTGTTCTGCACAACTCCCCAGGGCCACTCATCACGTCCATGAGCTTCATGTCACCTCCTTGAACAGTCACCAAGCCCCCTCCATGGACAGGGCCTTGCGGAGATGACAATGACAGAGCAAGGAGGCCTTTGTGCGACGCCGCTTCTCCCCCAAGTGGAAAGGCAGTGTTGTCCTTAGAATTAGGCCTGACACCTGAGTGCGGGTGGGGACAGTGGGGTACAGGGCCCATTGCTCCTCTGGGTCTGGAAGGAGAACAATGTCCTGCACATGCCCCCGGGCCCCGCTCTTTGCTTTCCTGCAGGGTGAAGGGAAGGTTTGATGCCTTCAAGTCCTGCAGTCCCTGCAGAGGCGACTGATTGTGGCGGTGACAGTTGGTGTAGAAACTGCACACAAGCCCCTGAGGGGGCCTCCTGACCCTCCCACGGCCCCTCCTGGCTGTTCCTGGCTGCTCCTTGGCAAGGGAGGTGAGGGCCCAAGCCAGGCTGACAGTGATGGCATCTCTGCCCCAGAATCCCGTCTAGGGGTGGGGTGGGTGTGAGCAAGTGTCCCCTCAGGACCCCTGTCGCACTGACGCTCTCCCTCCCTTCCCTTGAAGAGGAGTGTGTGGCTCGGTCGCAGCCCGTGCACGGGCTCCAGGCAGCCCCGAGGCAAGACCCCAGGCCTGTCCCACTGCCCTGGTGCCCTGCCAGGCAGGAAGCGGCTGGGGGCCTGCCCGGCCACTCGGCACCCCCTGGAGCAGAGGATTCTCCCCCAATCTCCTGCTCCCTCCCTGCCTGAGCTGAGCTCTGGGGAGTCACCCCAGGTGGGGTGGTGTCTCCCCTGGGGCAGGCTCCCCAGCGGCTGGTCCTAGGATCCCTCCCACCTCTGAGCCCTCTGAAGATAGTCTGTCCCGGGAGCACTCACGGAGAAGCTGCCAGCACGGCATGGCTGCGGTGTCGTGGTGCCCCTCTCAGGACAGTGGTGACTGGGGGGGGGGGAGGGCAAGGCACACAGGCCACAGCCAGCCTCCCACCTGGACCTCGGCAGTAGGTTCCCCTAGAGGAGGAGGAGAGAACTGAGGGTGGGCATGCACAGCCTCCCAAGGTAGGAGCCCTGACGCACAGGGTCACCATCCCTCCAAGGCTGGAGCCCTCCACTGTCCCCAGCCTCCTCAGGGTGTGAGGGCAGAGTCCCAGCGTGGTGGGCTGGCGACAGTCCCTGGGGCAGGCGGAGGGGGTGGCCGAAGCTGGGAGTGCAGGGAGAGGCTCAAGCATCAGGCTAACTGCGCTGCTTTGTAAAGTCGTCTGTTCCTCTGCTTTGCTTCTGTTTTTCTACTGGTGGGATCTCTCTCTCTCTCTCACCCTCTCTCTTTCATTCCAGCTGATTTGTAAGGGCTTTTCATATAATATGTTACTTGTCCTTTAATGTTGTTCATGAACTTTGTTCATGCCCTGTCTAAAAGAAAATAAAAATCTCAGGAACCCCCAAACTCGTTACGCAAAAGGAAGGTCAAGCCGGGGGGCTGAGCTCTGCAAGGCCTGCTTCCTACTGAACAGCTCTGACTTCATGCATCAGCCGACCCCCGGGGACAGGGAAAAGCCCGCAGGCATCTGCAAGGACGGCCCCCACAGGTCATTAGTAAGGAAATTCTTTGTTGGCCGCCCATAAACAAGGACATGCCAGTTGTCACTTCGGGTCAGCTGGCTAAGCCTACCTCCTAAAACTACAGTCTGATTCCACACCAGTAACGTCGGTTACAGGTTTAGCTTCCCAGGTCCCGAAGAGGACAGGGTGAGACCAATTATTCCTCCACCCACTCTGAGATGTCTGCATAATCCCTTCTTCCTTTCCTCTCTTCTCTGCCAACGGTCTCTTCTTCTTAGGTGAAAGGTAGACTTACTGGGCACTAATGGAAGTCTCAGAGAGGTGCAAGCATTTGCCTCGCTGCCTACCCCCTTCTCCCTACACGCCTTCTCCCCTTTAAAGCAATGTCTGAATCCTGAGCCTCCTGCAACCTCTTCAGAGAGCACAGAGAGGCCTGCATGGACATTTCTGGGACTGGGGTTTTTCTTGGGAGCGCCCTCAAGCGACTGATCGAGACTCTCGCCTCAGTCTCAGTTTGGGTTATGGGACACCTTCCCCACCGCCTCCAGCCCACAGTGCGTCCCCCTCACCCAACAGCCTGGCTGTGCACCTGGAGCCCTGGCCCAGCTCCTCCTGCTGCGCCGCGTGTGTGCTGTCTCAGCAAGGCTCAGGTCCTGAGGCCAGGCTGGGTGCTCCCCCCCTATAGACCCCTCGGTGCCCAGTGCGGGGCTCCAGCAGGTGCACAGTGAACACACGGTGACTTGGCTTCTGCAGCAGCCGCACGCTCGGCCTCCTCACCGTGGTCAGAGCTCAGGCTCGGGGGCCCCTCTGGGGCAGAAGGCCCCTGGCGGGCAGGGCGAACGGTCCTCCAGCCGGCTGTTTCCTGCCCGGGAGCTGTAGGTGCCTGGGGAGCAGTGGAAGTGGATCCCCCACTTCGTCCCTGTTTCAGAGAGGAAAGGGGATCTGAGGAAGGAAGGGAGTGTCAGACCCGTGTCATTCGGCACATCAGCTCCTCACCCGCTCCCTGGAGACAGTTCCCTAGTAGAGGCCACTGGGGACGGGGCAGGTGGCAGGACCCAGCCTGTAGGAGGCTGCACTTTGTCTGGGCTGAGACTCCGAGGAACCCCCAGTCAGGATGCCAGGGGCTGACCCATCCCCTCAGGGCTCTCCCTCCTGGCACTCGCCTGCGACCTCGCCCAGCCAGAGCCTGGCCCCACTTACCTTGTGGGCGGTAATGCCCAGCCCTGCACGTCCCTGAGGGCTCCCGGGCTCCACCAACACAGAACCAGCCCCTGGGGCAGGGCGCACACTCCTTGCTCGAGGTCAATCCCGTCTGGTTACTCCAGGTGCCTGGGGGACACTGGAACTGGGTGGGCTCCTTGGTGCCCCGGGTGCAATAATGGCAGGCTGAGAAGGGGGTGGGGGGCCTATCTGGGCCCCCAGTTCCTGCAAACACAGCCCTAAACTAGGCCCAGAGGCTGCTGCCCTCTCCAGCCACAGCCCTGGCAGGTGGTGGGGATGTGGCTGTGGCCCAGCTCTGGGGTGGGGGCACCTGGGTTAGCAGCCCCCAAGGCCATCCCCCCGAGCAGCAGGGTGGGGACTCACAGTGGTCTTTATGGTCCCATCTCTTGGGCTCCCATGGGAGGGGCGTGGTGTCCTTTGTGGAGAACAAAGGGGCTGTGAGCCAGGGTCTGTTTTCCTGCCTCCCTGCCCTGGGATGGAGCTGGCTTTTCTGCAGGCAGAGAGGCCACCAGTCCCCTCATCACTCACCCCCAAGACAGGACAGGCCCTTGGGGCAGGTCTCACACTGCGACAGGTCTGAGAGGTCACTGCGGGTGTTGAAGGTCCCGGGAGGGCAGGTGTGGAAGGCGTCCTGGGGACTGAAGGAGCCTGCAGGGCACACATACCTACGACAGCCAGGGAGTCGCTGCCTGGTGCCCACCAGGAGAGCCCAGCATCCTGGAGAGTCCTGGCGCCATCCCACCGGGCCCACGGCCTGCTGTGTGGCTCTGCATGGTAACCCGGCCTCTCTGAGCTCACTTCCCCATGGACAAAGCCAGGATGACAGCTCCCCAAATGCCTCCTGGGCATGGGGACCTGACACAGTGCTGGGCCTCAGTGCCCCAGGGGCAAGTCCTGCAGCCCCAGGCTGGCTGAGACCAAGCCCTCCCCAAATCCCAAGGTGGTTAGAGGCTTGGAGAAGGCTCACCTTCACCAGGGTCTGACCCCCTGAGGGAGGTTGTTGGGGGACTCTGGAGGAATGGCAGGCACTCACCCTGGTGCACAGGCTGCGTGTGGCTGCGTCAGCCCCGCCTGGGTGCACGCTGTGCCTGCTGGGCACAGACGGGGTGCAGGCTGTGGCTTGGGCCTGGCCTGGGTGGGATTCGAATGTGTCCGGCTGGCATGGGATTGGGCGGGTAGCTCGGCTGGGGCAGAAGTGTCCCGCAGGGCACCGCAGACACAGTCCAAGAACTGGGGAGAGAGTAGTCCTCGCTCTGAAGGGAAGCAGCCAGAAGAGAAGCGGCAAACACTCCCCAGGCCCCCAGGCCCTGGGCACGCCTGACCCTCTAGAGCAGCCAGGCCCTGCCCCCGCTCAGGGACTGGTGGTCACACTGCTGGCCCCGTGCCTCTGTGCTTCCTGCTGCCACCTGTGGGGCTTTCCCACGGCCCCACCCAGCAGCACAGCGCAGGGCAGCTGTGATGGGGAGACCCCAACTACACAAGCCCCCATCTTCCACTCCATAAAACGGGGATCACAGCAGTGCCACCCCCAGGCTCGCAGTCAGGAGGGAACACTTCACTGCCCAGCGTGCCAGGCCTCTGCACAGCGCTGAGCACACGGCAAGCACCAAGAAGTGCCAGTCTTATGCCACCGCACCCTGGGAGAAGACAACTTCATGTCCTGCCTCACCCCAGGCCTGCATCCACTCGCCCCCGCAGGCCTGCTCCTGTCCCGGGCCCCTGCTGTGTCCAGGAAAACTGCTGCTGTGGCTTCGCTCTCCAGCAGGGAGCCCTGGGCTCCTGGTAGGGCAGCTGGTGTCTGACAGCAGGGGTGCGACAGCCTGGCCCCTCACTCTCCCACTCCCGGGACCTGCAGAGGACACGGACCCTCCCTACCCAGGACTGTCTCCCCTGAGCCTTGGTCCCGGCCTCCAGAACTAGCCGTGGGGTGGGGGCTGGCCCTGGCCCTGGCCTTGGCCTTGGTGTGCCTAGGAGGCATCAGTGTTGGGTGGGGAGCAGGCTCTGCACAGCTCTGAGGAAGGACCCAAGGGGCTGGTGGCCCCAGAACTTCAGGGAAAAGTGGCTGAAAGAGCCCATCACAGAAACCTGTTTCCTGGGACCATTTACCCAGGACTAGCCCTGTCCCTGGGTCCTAGAACTGGGTGAAGTGGAAGCTCTGAGGCGTTGTCCCTGGTGCCTCTTTCTCCTTCCCAGGCCTCTCTGCAGCAGTGACAGGCACTCCGTCTTACAGCCGACTAATCACTCTGTCTTTCGCAGGCCTAACTGCGTGCTCGCTTAAGAATCACAGGAACTGGCCTTGAGCAGTTAACTATAGAACTGAGACGTGGGACCCCCCCTGCAGGCAAATGCTGAGCAGTAACCAGCAATTCCGCTGCGACCGCAGGTGCCAGGGAGACGGCAGACGGCCCGGACTCAAGGGCACCGTGTCAGACCAGAGCCGCAGAGCTGCACGCGGCCAGCCCCTTCCAAGCCTCCTTTCCCTTCAAAGCCCTTCCTCGGGCGGGGCTCACAGCAGCGAGCACCCTTGGCCTGGAGGCCGGCACCCAGTGGGAGCACAGACCGGCCTCCCCTGCCCTCCCTGCCGGGGCGCCTGCACTGGGCCACATGAGGCCACAGACCCAGCGTGTCAGAGCCGGGTGGGGCCTCGAAAGCCACCTCACCACGGCGAGTAAATGGGGCCCAGAGCTGTCGCGGGCTGTGGCCAGTGGAAGGAGGAGACGCTGGTGGCTGCACTGCTTCCCTGGAGGACGAGCTCTTCACCTACCAGTGGCCTTCAGAGCCGTCACTGACAGTGAGCAGTGTGGGGATCACGGACAGCAGGGGACCTTTCTGGGCAGGGAGACGGGCGTGGGGGCGGTGAGTCCTAACGTGGGCAGGGAGCAGAGGCCTGGTGCCCACCCTCTGGTGGGACATTGGGGCACACACAGCTCCCCACGCACACCACTGTCCCCGAGGGCTGTGGCCTGCCTGGAGCCCAACAGCTGGCTGAGGGCAGAGGGTCCCTGCCGGCCCCTCACAGCCCCACGCCAGGGCACAGGGCGAGGAGGGACGAGTCCTGCCCTGGCTCAGAGGATGGCAAAGCCCTGCAGTGCCTTGACACCTGGGCTCTAGTCCTGGCTTTGCTGCCAACCAGGTGTGTGGTCTCAGGTGAGCAGTGGGCTTCCTGAGCCTCCGTCTCTATGTCCACCTCACGAGGACAAGCTCTCCGTGGCTGCTGGGCTGCGGTTGGTATGACACTCAGGTGGCAGTGCTTTGCCGTCTGCTGTAGTGCATGTGTTAGTGTTGGGGCAGATTCGAGGGAATAGTCTGGAAACTGGATGCTCAGACTGGACTAACACACCTTCTTGGGTAACAAAGACAGGTCCCTCTAAGGTGGAGAAGTTGAAGACAACTTGTTACTGAACACTCAGTACGTGCTGGGCTCCGTGCAAGGCCCGTTTCACAGACCGCCCCGTCTGATCCCCACAGCACCCTGAGCCGGCGAGTATTACTACCCTTGTTGTAAAGATGAGGCTCAGAGAGGTTAAGGAGACTGCTGACACCACGCAGCCTGTAAACGGCAGACTGGGACCTCCTGACCTGGCGTTCTCTAAGCCCAGGCTCCTGCCCACTCCCAGGAAAGGCTCCGTGTACCTACCAACCCTCCCGTTCTTCACTTTAAAATTGCTCATTTCTTTGTCCCCAGGGCCTCGGCACTCGGGATTCCCGGCTGCTGCCTCCCTCTGTCTCTACTGAAGGTCTGTGTTGAAGCATCCCGGCTGCCTTTGAACCTCCTGTGGCTGCCATTGAACCTCCTGTGCAGGTCCTGGTGTTCCCAGCTGAGACCAGAGAATGTGGAGGTCCCAGGGCTGGGGCCTGAGGGGCCTGGATGCACCCCTGGGTGTGGCTGTCCTGGGGTTCACCCCCTTCCTGGTGCCCAAGTGTATCCATTTCTTTCTATTTGGTAAAAAGAATTCCTGGGATTTTATATAATTGTCTTTAATTCTAGACAAGAATTGGCAATTAGAACTCAGTCAGCAGAGGGGCAAGTGAGGCCGGGAGCCCAGTCAGCCTGGCCAGTGTGAGCACCTGGGGGCAGATCTGGGGGGCCACCCGAGGAGCGAGGCCTCCAGAGAACACAAAGACCCAGCCGTCTGCCTGTCAGAACTCCAAAGCCAGGGACGTCTTCAGACTCGTTTCTGGAACTCAGACCTGGCCTGGTGCTCAGAGCTCTCCGCCGTCCCCACGGAGGGCAGCGGGGGCTGTGGGCACCTGGCTGACTGTGTCTTCAACTTTCCTCTGGATCTCTCCTGCATGCTGGCTTTCATGGTGGCAGTAATGCGATCTGGCTCCCACGCCACACAGAGAGAGAACACTGGTGAGCTATGGCAGATGTCCTGGGGCCAATGGCTTTTTGTTAGGGTAACTCTCCTATAAGTCAAGAATCTCCGAACCCTGTCCACTTGGGAAGCAGTAGCTCAGTTCCCTTCTGAGCCCTTGATGAGTGGGCTGTGATTTCAGAGGTGGACAGTGAGGATCAGAGAAGGACCTCGCCTGCTTCAAGTCAAAAGGCCACGGTGGTGGTGGCGGTGATGATGCTGGCAGGTTACCGGTGGTGGTGACATGGTGGTTAGCATGGAGGGCTGAAGCGCACGGGAGCAGAGGGTAAGATGCCTGGGCAGGTGCCAGTCAAGAGGTTTCTCTGTCTACAGATTCATCGTATCAGGACTCGGGCGAGTCTTTTCCTCAGTCACTTCACCTTAAATGGGAAGCTGACCATCACAAATGAATCACGTGTTCATGTCCACCACTGGAACAAAAGCAGGCATTCCCTGACATTCGTGCCTCTGACCCCCAGAGATGACCATGAACAAGGAGAGAGGTAGCGTGAGAAAGGGGAGAGTGGAGCAAGAGAGAGAACGGAGAGGAATGGGTTAGAGGGGGAAGAGAGGGGAGAGGACAGAAATCTGACTTGTCCACAGGGGTTTCCACACATTCACTGTCACTTGCCTTGGAAGGTCTTTGTCATCCCAGATGGTCAGTTCTAGGTGCCCCTCCTTCCTGGGGAGGGCCAGTTTCATCCATTTCTGCTAAAGGGTTGGGGAGGTGGCGGGGAAGCTGCAATAATGGAGGCTGCTGCCCTCTCCTGGTGTCTGCTCTGAGCAGTGAAGCCCTGCATGCCCAGGCGGCCCAGAGCAGCGAGGAGAGAGCCAGGGAGGGGGGCTCTGCAGAAGCCAGTACTGCAGGAGTGTGTAGTTGCAAAGCTCCTTCCTTCAAGGCAGACCCTGTGCCAACCCCAGGGGCCACCTTCAGAACCTGCTGCCCACACAGCGAGGCAGGAACAGAAGGTGCCTGGGGAGGGCTGGTCATCTGTGGGTGACGGCTGCCCTCTGCTGGTCACCGTGGTCAAGCGGCGGACCCAGGTGGAACCTGACAGAGGCTGCAACCATGAGCAGGATTTACAGGGCAGGTGGCTGGGGGCCCAGGGACTGCCCTTTAGCTTGTGGTCCGTCTGACACCTTCGAGGATTCTTTCAGTAGCGCTTTCATCCTCACATGTGATATTTCAGCACATCGTCCTCCCCGTTATTGTGGGACGGGGGCTGCTTCTTCCCTCCTGACTTCCCCTCAGCCTCCCTCTCTCAGGGCCCAGGGGCTCACCTTCCCCACAACTCTGACAGAGCCCTGTCGTCCCCTCCCCCCACATGCATCCTCCACGGCACTGGCTGCAGATGGTGGCTTCCTGTAACCAGTGCTCTTCTAGATTAAGAATTGCTGGGTTATTTTTTCTGCATGAATGTTTCATAACAGAAAGCCCAAAGTGAAGGGTGCCCCACCCTTCCCTCTAACAGGCCAGACGCAGGGGCTCAGGCCTACAATCCCAGCACTTCCAGAGCCTGAGGCAGGAGGATCACTAGAACACAGGAGTTCCAGGCTGCAGTGAACTACGATCGCACCGCTGTACTCCAGCCTGGGCCACCGAGGGAGACCCTGTCTCTAAAAACAAACAAACACCGTTATTTCTTATAGCTGAGTAATACTCCATGGTATACATATACCACGTTTTACTAATTCACTCATGAATTGATGGACATTTGGGTTGTTTCCACATCTTTGCAATTGTGAATTGTGCTGCTATAAACATTCGGGTACAGGTGTCTTTGTTGTAGAATGACTTTTGTTCTTCTGGGTAGATGCCCAATAATGGGATTGCTGGATCGAATGGTAGGTCTGCTTGAATCTGTTTAAGGTATCTCCATAATGCTTTCCACAGGGGTTACACTAGTTTGCAGTCCCACCAGCAGTGTATGAGTGTTCCTGCCTCTCCACATCCACGCCAACATGTGTTGTTTTGGGACTTTTTGATAAAGGGCATTCTCACTGGAGTTAAGTGATATCTCACTGTGGTTTTGATTTGCATTTCCCTGATGATTAGAGATGTTGAGCATTTTTTCATGTATTTGTTAGCCATTTTTATATCTTCTTTTGAAAATAGAATCACTTTTGTTCTCCTGGAGAGAGTTGGAACTCATTCTATTAAGTGAAGTATCTCAAGAATGGAAAAATAAGCGCCACATGTACTCACCAGCAAATTGGTTTCCCTGATCATCCCTTAAGTGCACATGTCAGAATAACAACAATTGGGTTTCGGACTGAGGAGGGGGGTGGGGGGAGGGCATGGGAGTATACCTACATGATGAGTGCGATGTGCACTGTCTGGGGAATGGACACGCTTGAAGCTCTGACTCGGGGGGATGGGCAAGACATGGGCAATATATATAACCTGAACTTTTGTACCCCCATGATAAGCTGAAATAAAAAAAAATAAAAAATAAAAACAAACAAACAAACAAACAATCTGACCCCTCTAGGTTGGATCCCTGGATTGGCATATGAGATCCTGCTCCTATACCCCTGACTTCCCAGGACTCCCTGAGAACAGCACTCGGTACCTCCCCAAGGCTGAGTCCTGACAATCTGCTCATCCTCACATCTCCAGGTCAGTAGTTGTCCTGCCACTTGCTCAGGCCTAGCCTGAAATTTTGAAGTTTTGCTCTTTCTTCCCTCTGGGCCTCACCCCAGCCCTCAGTGGGCCCTGCCCCACCACCACTCCCACCGTCCTGAGCCCACCTTCGTGCCCCACTGCCCCCCCCAGCACAGTGGCCCAGACCCCGTCCTCTGTTTCCTGACCGCCCCCAGTACCCTCTTGACTGTTCTGCACCTGCCCATTCTCGCTGACTTAAAACCTGTTTCCTCACTGTGGCCATGCCAGTCTTTTAATAATATAGAGGGTGTCATGTCCCATCCCTCTCAAACCTTTCAAAGGCTTCTGATTGCACCTGGGATCAATACAAACGCCCTGTGAGGGTGCGTAAGGTCCGGCGTGGACTGATGTCTGCTCCCCCAGCAGGCCCAGCCTCCTTCCTCTCTGGCCCGCTGCTCCCTGACACTCCAGCACCTTCCATGGCTTAAGATCCTCTCCACTGTTCTTTGCCAAAAACAACACCCTCCTCGGGTTTCTGCAGCTGGGTCCTTCTCTTCCTTCTGACTTTAGCTCAGATGTCACCTTCTCAAAGTGATCTTTCCTGATCACTCTTTCTAGGTAGGATATGCTTTGGCTATAAACCCCTGGAAGGCAATACCATATTCGTCTCATCCTGCACAATGTGTCTGTGCCTCGCCAATCCCTGGAATGTGGAGGACACTCACACACATAGGGGATGAACGTGCCCTTGTGGGTGTGTCAGAGACCTTCCCAGTGTGGGTGGCACATTTCCATGTGGACATCTTGCTGCCAGCACCCGTGAGGTTATGATGACTGTAAGACAGTTTGTCAGAACTGCCATTGCCAGTGGTTGGAGTCGAGATCACCTTTGGATCTTTTGAAAAATAACAAAGCCTTGGAAAGAAACATCACCATGCAACTGGGGAGAGATTAAAAGTGGCCCTGGGGAAAGTGGCCTGAAGCTCAGGATGTCCCAGAGGCAGAGCCCTGGGACCCAGCCAGCAGAACCTTCTCCACCATCACTGTTACCCTTTCTTGGGTGCTTCTCTGTGCCAAGCAGTTTGCCAAGGACTCTTACACATCAGCATTTTTTCCTTCGTGTATCCCCGAATAGGGAGCTATACTTTTGCTGAGAAAATAATTCCTGCCATAATAGGCACAGTGATCTCCACCCTTAAGGAAGGGACATTGCTTAATAAGCTCACAGTTCAGGGGGCCTAAAGGGCCTGCATTGAAATTCCACCCTGACACTTTTGTTGCAGGTTCCTCACCTGCAAAATGTGGAGAGTACATTTCTCTGGAATTGTTGGAGGATTCGTTCATTCAGTCAGTCAACCATTTCTTCAGTGAGCTCTGTGCTAGGGGCTGGGACCACAGCAGGGAGGAAGCAGACAGTGCGCCCTTGTAAGGAACAAAGGAAGCACACACACGGGCACAGAGCATGGCTGGTAAACACCCCCTTCTGTCCTCCTGGGAGTCTCATAAAAAGAGGGTGCCATGGAGTGGGTTTCAACCACTAAAATGTAAGTAACGCTAATGTGATGCCACCCCAGGAAAAAGCTGACGTGCTCTGAGCTCCTGGCATCCTCAGAAGAATTGCGGTGCTAACACAGAGACCCTGGAGAAAGACAATGAGATGCTCCGCGGAGACCAGGAGCTGCTGATTTACATTTACAATGTAAATGCTACGTGTATCGTTGTTATACTTCATTGTTTAGGACATAATGACAAGAAAAATGTCTGTCCATGTTTAGTACAGAAAAAGAAAAAACGTGTTTTTATGAGAAGTCTCTTAAGTGGAACAGAAAATTTTTTCTTCGGTACTTCTGATTTGAAGTTGGTTGAACCTACAGAGGAGGAGCCCAGGGATACAGAGGGCTGACTGTGAGGATAATGGGATGCAGGTTGTAACTGTCAAAGAATGGAGTCTCAGCTGTATGAAGGGAATGAATTGAATGAATCTCATTGTGTTGGGATTGGTGTCAACATTAACTCATGGTTTTTAAAGTACAGATGGATAATATAAAAATAGCACAATGTCAGTGTGTATTCATGTGTGTATTTGTGGCTCTGTCCAACTGAGAAGCCCAGAACAAGGTTCCTCGTACTCTGCACTGTTGACATTGGGGCCTGATAACTCCCTGTTGGGAGTTGTCCTGAGCACTGCGGGATGGCTGTCAGCATCCCTGACCTCTACCGTGAAATGCCAGTAGCACCTGCCTCCCAAGTTGTGACAACCAAGGATGTCCCCAGATATTACCAAAAGTCCCCTGGGAGGCAAAGTTGCCCAGGCGAGCACCAGTGTCCTAGGTGCAGTGGCAGCCCAGCAGCACCGAGACACACAGCACTCAGGTGTTGCTCTCGAAACTCACGGGTTCCAGCCACTGGCTCCAGGGTTGGATGCAGGGAAGTGAAACATAAATCTGGAGTTTGTGACATCAGAAAGTAAAGATAGGCTCAAATAACCATGGAAACATGTAAATAGCACACAGGAAGCTGGTTTAAGGAGCTCCCACTGGTCAACCCTGAGACAATTTAAACACTGGAATAAATAATGGTAACAGATTATAACTCCTTGAATAAAATAATAAACCATGAGTCAGAAATATATACAGAGAGAGATGATAGATAGATAGACAGATAGAGATAGATGATAGAAGATAGAGGAGAAGAGAGAGGGTTTCTTTACAGAAGAATGAGTGCCATTAATGAATATGGAAGAAAGGCTGAAGTTAGAAACAACTTAACAGTCATAATAACAATTGATTCAGGTGAGAATTATCATTGTATGTTAAAGCTAGAAAGTGAAAGTTTGATAAGAAGTAGGATACATACATGTTTTCAAAGCATTGCTGCATGAAACACCAACGATAAGGAAAAGGAGGAACTCTGCAGTGGAGCACGCTGGCAGGCACCATCTGATCCCGACATCACAGCGTCTATCAGCAAGAGGACAGAGGGACGTTGCGGCCTCCTGGTGTGACACGCTGATGGACACAACATCACTCTGTAATGTTCCTGCCAAAAATACACAGCCCGAACCCAATCCACTGACCCACCCCAACTGAGCACCTTCTAGGAAACGAGTGCCCTCATTTAAAAGAACTTTCAAATTTAAAAATGATATTCATAAGCTTCTCAGTTGCCTAACATTTTATAAATTCTGAAGGAGAAAAAGAGGCGATTTAAAAAGTCACAGAATTAAAGCTACTACCAAATGTTAAAAGTCTCACTGTTCAGAAAGACCCAAAACAATTCCATGGCCACATCAGTCTGTGGGTACAGATAGCTACTTAAAATCACCCTCAAAGTATTTTGCTTGCAAAAGTTCTGAAATTTAATATATGACCAGGCAGAGTGAATAGAGACACAATGGAATATTCTTGATCACAGGTGAAGCTTTTCATGTGAAAGCCTGAACGATTTGCTTTAGAATATAGGATATTACTGTTTCTTCTTATTCATAGTTGTAATTACATTTTTTCTTATTTGTCATATCAAATCTTAATATAACTCTTTCTCTCATCTCTGCCACTTCACCTCAATGAATCTTCTTGACTGTGTCTTTCAGTTTCTTAATGAATGACCTGTTATATTCATTATCGTGACAATAACAATAACCATTATTAACTATTCACTCACACGACATTAGATATTTTGGGAAAGTGCTATTTTCACATGAGTTATTTTTGTGATCTTTATAGCAGCATAAATGTCACAATGGTTCTCTTTGACATTGAAAATCTCATGATCTCATGCAGAATTCTTTCCGTTTGTCTACAGCTAATCAACAATGTTATTTGCATTCTCTTAAAGCAATAGCATTAAAAATACCCATTCTACATCTACGTCCCAGACCAGTTGAATCAAATCTACAGAATTCAAATCTATTTTATGAAAAGTTCCCCACATTTGCTGTGATTTTTTTTTTTCAATACATGGATTCAGTCTAGGTCAGCTGCTCCCCCTGGAAGAGTCAATTTTATCTAGCCCAGCATTGAACATTTTCCTTAAAGAAGTGTTTTATACTGGGAGTAATGGACCAAAGAATATAAAAAAGGGTTTGAGAGTGTTATTGATGGAAAATAGTTAATAGTTATTTTAGTAAAACGCAGGCATCAGCCTTTTGTCATTATAGCCTCTAAGAAATGCAAATTAGAGGACATTCAGTTGATGCTAATAACAATTCATTGATTTCTTATACCCCTTAATTTGAAGTTCTACAGTCTAAACCGAATTAAGTAGACTGAAATTACAAAATCTCAACCTCCTGGAATCCTGCTTCAAATGATCAATAGTCCACACATCATGAGGCCATTAGAGGTTGACATCTAGGATATGTCATTCAAGTACCAGCACGGATATATGGCAGCTGTTAGATGTTGAACTCATTTTTTTGTTATGAAATATGTTCAGTTTAAGAAAAAATGCTCAAGTCTTGCTGACAAAAAAATCACTATGCATCAATATAATGAGAGTCTTGGAGACATCCAAAATCCAAAAACATGCCACGAATTGAAACCCTGTGCAAAGACTAAAGGAAAAAAACTAGCGTTGCTGTGGTTACACTGCCCTCTAGTGTTAAGGTGACTGGTGTTTACACCGAACTTCGTTTGCCTTTTTCAGATCAGCATTTTCATGACCCACTTGTCCAACTACGGGAATGACCGGCTGGGCTTATACACGTTTGTGAATCTGGCCAACTTCGTGCAGAGCTGGACCAACCTGTGACTGCAGACTCTGCCCCCGATGCAGCTGGCCCACAAGTACTTTGAGCTGTTTCCTGATCAGAAAGACCCTCTCTGGCAGGTAAGGTGGGTCCAGTGACTGGTGTAAATAATCAAATACAGAAACCTCTTTGATAGTTCTGTGACATAATCCAGATGTGAAAAGGAAAGGCATCTGAGAAACAGCTGTACATTTTTGAAACGTTAGTGCATTTGAGGCAGTGCTGCTTCCTGGATTGTAGTCTCGCATTATCGCTACATGGTGAGCCAGATTCTCTGTTCTCGCCCATCAGAAGTGTTTGCGTTTTGAAAGCTCAGTGAGGGATGCAGTGAATGTAACTCTCAATCGGGAGTGAGAGATCGATTTCAGGTGGCAACAGCTCAAGAGTAGAAGGTGGCGAGGGGGCAGGTGGCCGGCTGGGTGGCCTGGAGCACATCCCCATGTCCCTAGATGGCTCTGAGAAGGGTTCAGAAGTGACTTCTGCCTTCTGAAACATGGGGTACACCAGCAGCCGCAGGACATGGGCAGCTTTCAAAAGTATTAATGGGGACTATTTGGACATGGGGGTGAGTGTTTCATAGGAAAATCCCTGAGCTTCCTAAGAGAGAACGAATGCCGCACTAATAGGACACGCTCAAACTGTTCTAGGAGTAACTCACATTTCAAAGCATAGACTCGTGGCATAGAATTGCAGGAAACTACTTTGAATTTCAGCTGTCAGCTCCCTGATCTGTGGAAACTAGTAATTTTAGCAAACGGTTACATGGTGCTGACTATGTGTCAAGACTGAGCACTTGACATGTGTTATCTGATTTACTCCTCACAACTTCCCTGTGTGGTAGGTACAGTTATTATTTGCATTTTAGAGATGAGGAAACTGAGGCACAGAAAGGCTGAGTCAGTTATGCAAGGTCACACGGCTAGTGTGTCACAAGGTAGACTCGGTTCTAGGCCCCTCCGGCTCCAGAGGCTGCGCTCCTAATCCCTGTGCCAAATGGTGCCAGAGTTCCAGCCCCCGCTGCTGCTGAAACAGTCACAGTCTTGAGCAGCAGAGCCCAGTAAATCTCACAGACCGAGGCTGTGGTCAGCTCTGAACTCGACAGTCAGCTCGCCCAGGCTTTGAACTGTGTGCTCGTTACCTCCTGAGCTCGGATCAGTGGCTCCGAGAAGAAAGTAGCTGCATGTCTAGCAGGTTAAGGCCGGTGGTTGGTGACCTATGACTGCATCACTTTTCGGTTGTCATAATAAACCTCTTTTCATCTCCACCACTGCAAAACATCACCATGTTAGCCCCTGAAAAGATATGGAACTTTCCTGCTAATTGAACACCTTATTTTTAAGCTGAAATCATTATTATTTCAGGTGACAAGTCTGTAATGATTTTTTTCCAGAACAGCAGCCAAAAAGAATATCCTCACTTTCATCGCAACATCTGCTGCTTATTAAAATAAGCAGGGTTATTTAACTTCACGTTTCCACAGCAGTAATTGAATAGAAATAGAAAATGTTCCTGTCTGCCTGCCCATTCCTGAAATCATATTAAAGAATACTTTAATCCTTCCCCCTTTTCCGTGTAATACTTTGCAGTTAAAACAACGGGTGTTCTCGGTACGTCTTGCACGGTGGGTGTTGGTGTGAAGTGTTATAGACCAAAAGCAGAATCCTTAAAGTAGTAATTCACCTTTATTGTTACCCTTTTGCTAAAATTTAGCACTTTTTAGCATCATGCTCTTGTAAAGTTCCATTTTTAGATACACATTTAGGGACCTCTGAAGGCAGCTGAAAGGAACATGCTGTCTCTTTGGTTTTATTATGGCCAGATGTCTTTCCCTTTGGAGCACAGCAGGAAAGCTCAAAGTTACTTAGAATAAAAATATGACACCTTATATTTCAGTTATTTATTGAATACTGGGGATGTATCTTCTTTTAGGTTAGCAGGAAGCAGAGTCTCTGCCCCACAAGCTCAATATTAAAGAAAAAGAAAAGGAAAAAATTAAGACATAGAAACTGCCAGTAGCAAAAATATATGTGTAAAACAGCAAAATCTATGTATGAAACTCTCAGCGCTATGAGGCTGTTTACCCAGAGTGGAAATATCTCCCCTCCTCCACCTGCTCAGCAGACTCAACTTCTACATGGAGAGGAGTTATTCACAGCTTTGTGATGCCACTTTCGGGCTTTCATTCTTAAAAATATCAGCGTCATTTTTCCCCCCGTTGTGTCCTAGGATGTCAGTTAAGGGCAGAAGTTGGAAAAGCTGGCACACGGTGGACACACACACACGCAACTCTATCTCTGTATTCTTCTCCCGCTTAGAATCCTTGTGATGACAAACGCCACAGAGACATTTGGTCTAAAGAAAAACCTGTGATCACTTACCAAAATTCCTGGTAATAGGACCTCAGAAAACTGGTGAGAACTTTTTGTGTTATGATTAACCAAACAGTGTAAAAATCTTGACAAACAGATGAGTTCTTGTCACAATGAGTTCATAAACTTCCTATAAACGCTGATGAATGAATAACATGCTTTTCTCGGACATAATCTTTAGTTAGCTCAATAATGTACTTAAATGTTTGTCAAACTGTTTTTTAAAGTGAAAAGAATTAAATAGATGTCACACAGTTTGACTATCCAGCAGCCAGTTCGGTAGCGTGTTATTTTGTTTCCAAAGGTCTTTTTTGCCCTACATGAATTTCATCTGTGTATTTTTTAATTGAATTTTTAAAATTTTATTTTTTTAATTGACACATAATTGAACATATTTATGGGTTTCATAGTGATGTTTCAATACATATAATGTATAGCAGTCAGATCACAGTAATTAGCACATTCATCATCTAAACATTTATCAGTTCTTTGTGTTGGGAAGATTCAACATCCTCTAGTGATTTCCAGCTGTATATCATGGTTGACTGTAGTCGTCCTACAGCGGTCTAGAGCGCTAGAACGTGTTCCTCCCAGCTAGCTGTAATCTTGTATCCTTTAACAAATCCCTCCCTATCCCGTTTTCCCCCCTTGCCCTTCTCAGCCTCTAGTATCTTCTGTTCTACTTTTTACTTCTGTGAGATCAACTTATTTTTTTACCTTCCACATAGGAATGAGAACATGTGGTCCTTAGCTTTCTGTGCCCAGCATCTTTCACTTATTATAATGAGCTCTGGTTCCATCCATGCTGCCATGAATGACAGGATTTCATTCTTTTTTCTGGCTGAATAGTATTGCACTGTGTATATGTACCACAGTTTCTTTACCCATTCATCTGTTGTTAGACACCCAGTGGATTCCACATCTTGACTATCGTAAATAGTGCTACAGTAAACATGGCAGTGCAGATGTCTCTTTGATATACTACTGATTTCCTTTCTTTTGGATAAATGCCTGGTAGTGGGATTTCTGGATCATATGGTAGTTCTATTCGTAATTTTCTGGGGAACCTCCATACTGTTCTCCCCAGTGGCTGTACTAGTTTACATTCCCACCCATGTAAACATGTTCCCATTTCTCCATATCCTCACCAGAATTTGTTATTTTTTGTCTTCTTGTTGATAGCCATCCCAACTGGGATGAGATGATACCTCATTGTGGTTTTGATTTGCATTTCCCTGATGATTAGTGATGATGAGCATTTTTTTCATATATTTGTTGGCCATTTGTGTGTCTTTTTTTGAGAAATATCTGTTCAGATCACTGGCCCATTTTGCAATTGGATTGTCTGTTTAGTCTGTTGTTTAAGTTCTCAGTTGTATTTTTTATTTCATTCATTGAATTCTTTGGGTCTAGGATTTCCTTTTGGTTTTTATTTTTTTAAATATATCTATCTCTGTTGAATTTCTCATTTATATGATGAATTGTTACCCTGATTTTATTGAGTTGTTTATCTGTATTCTTTTGCATCTCACTGAGTTTCCTTAAAAATATTACTTGGAATACTTTTTCTGCCATTTCATGTATTTCCTTTTGATTAGGATCTGTTATTGGGGAATTATTGTTTTCCTTGGTGGTGTAATATTTCCTTGCTTTTTCACATTTTACGTGTTCCTATGTTGATCTCTGTGCACCTGCTGGAGAAGTCGCCTCTTCCAATTTTATGGAGTAGGTTTCATAGGGAAGGACTTTTTCTTATGAATGGGTTTTTAGGTTTTGGTTTGGTGGGGTGCATTGACTTTGGTTCTAAGTGGGTGCAGTAGTTTCTGTGTAGTTTCTTCAGCTGTAATCCACATCAGTGATGTTTGCAAGTGTCTCAGTGGCCTCGGCTAAGAAAGTTTATGGTGGTAGTGGTGTGACTTTGCCAGGGGTGGGCGTGGTGGCCTGTTTCTCAGGTTAGGGGTGCATGTGTGCACATGATGGGTCCACCGTCATGGGGCTGGCTTGCTAGGCTTTGGGCCACAGGGCTTTACTCTACCCAGGGGCGTGAACACACAGTTGCTCAGCCCACCTGGGGGCATGCCTGCCAGGAGCAGCCTGCAGGGCTGTTTCTCAGACCCAGGATGTGGGCACAGCTGCCCGGCTGGCCTGGGGGTGTGTCTACCAGGGGTTGCCACGAGGCTGCTTCTGAGGCCTGGGATGTGGGCACACAGCTGCTTGCTTGGCCTGGGGCAGCCCAGGGGGCTGTTTCTTAGGTTTGGAACACATTTTCCATAAAAGTAGTTCTCTTAGGTCGCCATGTTCCTGATAGAGTGTATCTGTAAACTGTTTCTTACAGAGATGACTATTTTTTTTAAAGTCTAAAAGATGTTTGACAAGCAGAATTCCTAGACATAAACAAAACTTTGTGCCAAGGAAGGTATTTATTCATACCCAGGAGGAATCTTTTTCACTTTTTTTAAATTGGTGTGCAATTTTTCTCTCAAAAACTTCTGTTTCTGTAAGAATTGGTATTAAAATGAAGCCCAGTGGAAGCTTTAAAATGCCAGACATTCATGCTGTTACCTGCATGATAAATTATTAGCAGCTCTTGGATTCTGGCTTCACAGAGAACAGCCGTTTCAATCATATTATTTGCTATGGGGAATAAATACATTCCGTTTCTTCATCTCTCTAGAAATAACTGAGTAGAATTCTATACAATGTACATAGGGAGTTTAGTCTATTCATTTTTTCCTGAGTCCCATCTGCAGATATCAATCTGAAAACAATAATAAATATGACAAATACTTTTCTTGCCCTTATTTATTTCACTCGTCCTCATCTGCCTCAGGTCAAAAGGCAACTAGGAAAACCTTTAAACCGAAGTGTCCTCAGTGAACTCTCACCGTCATCACAGAACCGTGTCCTTCTGGGTCACAGGTGACAGCTTGGCATGTCAGTTTGCTTCAGAAAGCCCTGAAGGATAGACTTCCTCTCGTGTTGGACTGGATAAACAGGCATTTTAATATGATGACTAGGTGGCATAATTAGTACTTGTCATCTTAAACTCAACTGGGTTTCTGAATATTGGTTACAATTTGGATATGACGTTTACCTTTGGAAGAGAATTTTTATAGAAATTGATTTTTTCCTAGCTTTATTGAGGTACATTGACATACAATAGAATTCACCCATTTTAAATGTACAATTTAATGAATTTTGGATATTATACATAGTTGTATAACCACGACTATTGATACATTCAAGACACAGAACAGCTGTTACCCTAAAAACGTTTCTCCACAGCCCTTCGCAGTCGTCCCCCACCCCATCCCAGGCCTGGCCATAGCCCACCACTTTCTGCCACTGTGATTCCGCCTTTTCTGGAATTTCATGTAAATGGAAGGACATAGTATGTAATCTTTTGTGTTTGACTTCTTTCACTTAGCGCATAATACTTTTGAGATTCATCCACGCTGTCGTGTATATCAATATAGTGTGAAATTGATTTTTTTAATTAGACAAAAGTATCTTCTCATATCAGTTATATGAGAATTAAATAGCTTCATTTTAACTACGGTTTTGTCCAAAGTATTTTTCTGGATAGTTTTGCAGAGACTTCTAGTTGTCTGGATATTCAAATATTTCTGCATGTTGAGACTAACAAAAATATAAAAACTGAAGCTTTATTGGATGGTTACTTAAATGTGTGTCTATGATTATGTAGTTGAATTACCACTGAAAAAAATATACATACAGGATGGTTTAGACAGAATTCAGAGACCACAACTTAACAATTTTTTGACCACTGGTAACTTACATTATGTCTTTTACTGACTATGCAATTATATTACATCCATATTTTATTTTTGTCTGATTAATTCTGGTCATGGAAGCCTATTAACCAGCCTGAGCAACAGAGCAAGACCCCACCTCTACAAAAAAAATAGAAAAATTAGCCGGGCATGGTGGAGCATTCATGTGGTCCCAGCTACTTGGGAGGCTGAGGCAGGAGGATCACTTGAGCCCAGGAGTTGGAGGTTGCTGTGAGCGAGGCTGACGCCACGGCACTCTAGCCCGGGTGACAGAGTGAGACTTGTCTCAAAAAAAAAAAAGCCTTACTGCCCAGAGCACGCCCACTTATGCAGGTGACACCAGACACGGGAGAGGCCCGGCCTCCCTCACTCGTTCCTCTGTGTCATTAGCATTACCTGTGTCTCCCCATCCTGTTACGTAACAGTTGGAGGCCATCTTCTGTGGCCTCTCTCTCCGGAGCGGTAGACAGGCTGGCAGGACGTGGCTGCTGAGTCGGGCGCAGTGGCCTTCTGGTCCCTGTAACCTCACCAGGGCAATGTCATAGTCGCTGCTGTTCGGCCGATACTCCCGGTGGATCACGATCTGCTCGATTCCAATTTCCTCTTCAAACTCCTCCGACACCAGAGTGTGATAATCCCCAATGCAAACAGCGTAGTTCTTAGTGCCGTTCCTGTACCTAAGAGGCGGGGACAGCTGATGAGACACTTGTGTCACGTACCGCAAAGTGGCGATTTTCAGCAAGAAGGTTAGTGGACGTGTTGTGAGCCTGTCCTTGAAATCATCAGCCCCTCCTGTAAACGTGACCTTCTTGCCATTTCTCTGACCCGCAGTATCAGTCCCCTACTGAAATTCACCGTCATCACCTGTTGTCTTCATCCATGTCCCTGCGTAACCTAGGTTACCGTGTCACTCTCTTTTCCGAGAAGGCGCACACATGTTAGATAAGTGGAAAATAAAGGCTAATCATTAATCTGTCATTTCCCCCTCAAATGAAAAAGACTCAAGACAGGAACGACAGTCTGGGCAAAATCACTGTCCTGTGTTTGCTATCTTCGTTTTCCTGTCATTTCTGAGAGTGTGAGGTCATCACCAAGCTCCGGGAGGGGAGGAACCAGGTCTGACCCTTGTACCCCTCTAAGCGCTCAGTGCCAGCTACTTTCTTCCCAACAGACAGACTCAACACTCCCCCTCTGTGAACCGAACGCAAACCCAAACTATGTTCTCACGTTAACGCTTATTCATTGGATTCTTTCGCCTCTTTTAAACCTTAGCTCAGATGTCGCCATGGTGAAATCTACTTTGACACCTTGTATGTAAAACCCCAACCCACCTCAAGCCCATTCCCAGACCCCTGATTAGTAACTTGGCCTTACGCCCTCAGATCTATCCACACATCTCTGAATGACTCCTCTCCTGAAACTCCTCCTTGATCATATTTCAACACTCAAAAACCATCGTTAGTTTCCGGCTGCTGAGTGCATGAAAGGGAAACTCACAGCCCCAGGCCCTCCTGACTTCTGTCCTCTAAGTCCAGCTCCAGTGTCCCCAGTGATCGCTGCCATCTCTCAAATGTGGCTTTTGGTCTCGCAGCTCCATACGCTAAACACCAGATCCTACCCCCCTGCCCCCCACCAGCCTCCACCCATGCCCGGACCCACCTCCCTCTGCTTGAACAGATGCCAGAACACAACCCACTTTCCTCCCCCATACGGTCCATCCCTCCTTTGAACTGTCCTGGTGCTAAAGAAATAAACAAACATAAACTCTTTCTCATGGGAAAACAAAAATGATCTTATCTCCCTTTAACATCTGTGGTCTTGGAAGCAACAGGCAACAAATCTAACCGGATTCCATACAACCTCTCCTTTCGGTTGGCCCTTCCTGGGGCACTGTGCCATTTCTCATGGCGTGGCACCCAGAACTGAGCACAAGTCTCCGTGTGGTAGAGACAGTGCTTTTGTCCCTGACAACAGTGTGAGAGAGAAGAGCAATGCTCTTCGCTGCTCTATCTGGACGCTGTTCCATCAACTGATGCCACCTAAGACTGAGTTCACTTTGTGGACAATCACATTACACTGCTGACTTGTATTAAGCTTGCAGGACACCAAAACTCGAGAGTCTTTTGCACGTGGGCTGTATTTCAACCAAGTTTCTTGGAACTAAAGGCAGCATTTTGCTTCACCCTTATTCCATATTGCTTACCAGAATCAGCCTATCAAGGTCTTTTGCTATCCTGATCCTGTCTTTCAACATGTCACTTGTCTCTCCCAGTCTTCTGGCATCCAAAATGTAATTAACTTACCATTGGTGTCCTTTTTCAGTTTAGCAATTAATATGCTGAGCAGGACAAGGATAAGTGTCTGCCAACTCTATTCTTCCCCATCAACATTCTTCCAATGTCCAGACTATTCTATCCGCCAAGCACGTGGGTCTTAACCTTTATTGTACATAAGAATGACCTGAGATGATTGAGGAAAATGCAACTCCTGGGTCTCAGCTCCAGAGATTCAGTAGATGTGTAGGAGGGCCCAGGAACCTGGGTTATTAATGAGCTAAGTCAATCTAACATTGTGGTGAGAAGATCACACTTTAAAAATAGTACGCTAAACATTTTTGATCATATTAGCAATATCAACGGGAAAACAATCTATAAAAAAAGGTATAAAATTAGGTCCCTTCCTCACACCATATACCATACACAACGTCTCCCTCCTCTGGGCTCCTGTAGCAACACCGTAAACTCTACGACAGCAAGAATCCTATCTGCCTTGTTCTAGTGCATAGCACATTCCTGGGAATACCGGGGGTTCAATAATTATTTTTTAAGTTAATGAACAAATGTAACCTTTATTGTCAATGCCATTCATATAACACAGGAATACATTAAACCCATTGGCATATAGGTGACTTCTTAAACTCAATTATTAATAGATCCCAGAAATGGCAAACATTATGTAAAATATTGATTTGTATCTTGGGCAGCACTTTAAACAGGGAGGATTACTGCACAAGTATTTATTGAAATAGGTAAGTGAAGAAAATAGAGATCCTAGAAACAAGGATATATGAGAATTTGGCATATACAAAGTTAACATAAATCAGTGGTTAAAGAATGGAATATACAATAAAAAGTACTGGGAAAACCACCTATAAGAAAGGGTATAAAATTAGGTCCCTTCCTCACACCATATGCCATACACAAAAATAAACTGTAAACAGATTAAAAATCTAAATATGAAAAGCAAAACTGTAAAATATTCTAGGAAGAAAAGTAAGAAACTATCTTCATTACATGGGGCCAGAGAAAGATTTTTAAAATAGGAAATATAAAGCTTTTATAAAACTTTCAAGAAAAGATGATACAATTAAATATTTTTAAACATTTTTGTAAGAAAAAGATCATCAACAAGAAAAAGGACATGGTCCAGAATGGGAAAAGGTATTTGTAACACATAACAACAAAGATAGGAAAACAAATAAACTGTGGTTGAGTCTTACAACAGGAGTGAGAATTTGTACGGCAGTTCAAGTGAATGAACAAAATCTACATGGATGGTTTGCAAATAGAAAATGAGGCAAAGGTATGTACTATATGAGATCATGTAAAAAAAAAACATGAAATGAATTTTTGCTTGGAAACATTTTTTCAACAATATGGGACATGTTTTTCAAAACTTTCATATTGTGACAATTTTCAAGCACAAAATTAAAGGATAATCGTGTCATGAGACTCCTTGCACTCATCCCTTCGCTTCGGTAGTTAGAAATATTTTGCCAGACTGGCATGCTAGTTTTCTCTGTGTGGCCTTCCCTCTGAGCTGGGAAGACTTCAGAAGGGACTGATAAAAAGTTTGGGATGAAAAAATAATCAGGAGTATAAACGCAAGAAATGACGTAGATGCCACCTGATTTTCTAGAAGGTACAATTCGAGCAATCTAAAAGACACAAAATATCAGGATTCCAAGGATCAAAAACACTCAAACTGCACTCGCTAATTCCTTAGCATTCTTATGAAAAATAACTAAATAAACCGAGGTGTCTTCCACCTCTGTGGGGACATGATTTCACCCCCAGACGTGTTCCTTGGGGAAGCGCTAACATAGCCCCTCTTCTCTTCTCCCTAAATCCAGAGTTTGTTTTGACACAGGGTAGCAAGTGGCTTCCTGAGGGCTCTCTTTGTCCCCTTGTGTCACCTCACTCACTCCCACAGTGCTGTCAGCACAGACAGGGACGCCGACGGCCGGCTCTGACACCCCGAGCACTGGAGAGCCGGAAGGTGCTGGAAGAACTGGGGGAAAGAGCCAAACTGAGTAACTCGGGGAGGGGACACCCACCACTTGAAACAGCATGTGGCTGTGAGGACCCAGCCGCTGCTCAGCAGGGTGGCCCCGCAGAGGAGCCGGCCACCTCCGTGCGGTGACTTTAGCCGCAGGGAAACCTGCCAAGGCCAACCGCCCCTAGGAAGAAAATGAGCCACACAGCAACGTCAGGAAAAAGAAAAAAAAAATAGAGAAAGAGAGAGAGAGAGAGAAGAGCACCAGTTAAAGCAATGACTTGAAAAAGGAATAAACACAAAAGGGACTTGAGCATGTAAGATCCCTTCCCGCTTTGAGACTGGCCGGGTACCAGCAGCCGGGAAGACTGGATGACAAGTGGAGTCTTTGTCACACTTCCTGACTCGAAGTGTCATTGCTCTCCCCGCTCACCCTCCCTCCAGCCGTCTGAAGGAGCATCTAATAAACAAAGTGCTGGTTTTCCACGGAAAACTCAACAAATGATTGATATTAACATGAATCAAGTCTGACACAAATATATTCTAAATTACATGAGTCTCTGTCATTGGACATTTTTTTTCGGGTCTCTGGTTAAATGATTTTGTTTCTGCCGCATAACTTTTCAGCAACACATCTAATCTTGTAAATCAGAGGACAGGGATATAAGAACAGGGTCGGGCTGGCGCGGTGGCTCACACCTGTCATCCCAGCACTCTGGGAGGCCGAGGCAGGAGGATCGTTTGAGCTCAGGAGTTCGAGACCAGCCTGAGCAAGAGCAAGACCCCGTCTCTACTAAAAATAGAAATAAATTATATGGACAACTAAAAATATATATAGAAAAAGTTAGCCGGGCATGGTGGCACATGCCTGTAGTCCCAGCTATCTGGGAGGCTGAGGCAGGAGGATCGCTTGAGCCCAGGAGTTTGAGGTTGCTGTGAGTGAGGCTGACGCCACGGCACTCTAGCCCGGCTGACAGAGCGAGACTCTGTCTCAAAAAAAAAAAAAAAAGAAAAAAAAAAGAAGAACAGGGTCTATGTAAATTAAACACAGGTCAAAAGACAGTGTGATTATCAGCGCAGTCTGTATTTAGTTTAGAAAATAAAATGAATGAAACAAATCCCTTCTATAATAATAGAACATGCCTAGTTTGTAATGCTGTATGTATATAAATAATTCTTTAATATGGAAAATCTGCTTCAAAGAACCTTTTACCTTAAGGAATTTTTCCCACCAATGATCCGCTTCTGCCGACGGTGCAGTAACCTCAGCCCACAGACAGATGCCAGGGGCCCTGAAGGAGGAAGGTCAGGAGTTAGACCCTCGCTGCTGACGGAGGGGTAAAGGCACAATAAGTGTTGTACTCCCCTGATGCTTCCTCCTCTATGTCAAAATCCCTTTCTCTGCAAATTGTAGGATAACTTTTCCTATAATGAAGATAAAAAGTGTCCTCATTCGACCAAATGGTAGCAAGTTGCAAACACATGGGAAATTTTATGAGGTTTCAGCTCCAAGGGGTTTTAGGGCTTCTGAGTCGTGTGACCCCGTCTAGTGCCTTGTCCTGGTCGTGTCCTGCTGCCAACTATAGAAGCTGTCCCGGAGTTCAGGAATGTCAAACAAAATAAGAGAATGGCAAAGGCAGTAAGGGTCTAAATGACTCACTTTCCAAATACACCACTGTTCCAAGCCACAGATGAAAATGTAACTCAAAGGAGCAAACATTCCCAGGCTAGAATTCGGATCTGAATTTACGTTTACTCGGGGTATTAACGTATGAAAAGGGTTTGCTAAGCCAATTTAAGTGGTCAACTGTATTGATGGGTAATACAGTCAAACTTCCCCAGGTAACAGACTTCTGTCAGGAACATACAAAAAAGAGTTCAATGAAAATGACATGCAAGGTGGTGTACAAAAGAAGGGCAAATCTAACAGATATGACCAATTTTTAAAATAATTTTAGAAAGCAAGAGAATGTATATAGAGGTACTTTGCTTCTTCGGTTAAGTACGTGTGGATCAGGCACAGATACGCACTGTCTTTCCATTTGCGTAAGGACAGAAGGGTGGGCATCTTGCCAAGAACACGAGACCTCATGGGGACTAATGGTCCCCCATGATACTCAGGTAGAGGAGAGCCCAGTGGGGAATTAGCAGTAGTTATTTCTTGATGGAGAAAGAGGTCCGACAATGTGTGCCAAGATGACTAATTTGCCAAATGATCTCAGAGGCATGCTGTCAAATTGTAACTTCAGCTCTTAGAATATGAGTCCTCTAGATGACACTGCATATTATAGGATATTAGAAAAAAAACATAAGTTTCCAATAGTGCTCCAAGTTGGCTAAATGTATATGATGCCAAGAAAAGGAATGATGTAACAGTGAGCAAGCAAAACCTGAAGTTGACATCACTCTGAGACAAAGCACCAGATTGCAAGAGAATAAAATGTATTTAAACCCACAAACTGTTATAAAAAATAAATAAAAAGCAAAATGAAGTTCATTTATAAAAGGACCCCATCAGATGACCAATGACCAATGACTTGAGTTTGAATCACCTTATAGAAGTCACCAGTCAAGAGTGTGAATATCAAATCAATCGGTTCCTGAGCCAGTTTCTGTAATCTAGCTAGTGTAGCAGGAAATCTTTTTACTTGAGGTCTGGCAACATTGTTATAACCATGGAAAGGAGTCAAAATAAGTATTGCCACAACTCCAGAAAGGCATAAAAACAAACACATAAACAATGAAGAAACAAACCTACGGTAGCTCATCTTTTAGAATAGGTTTACATAGAAGTGTAGTAAAATATTTCACAGTTATTGAATTTTTATATTTTATAACTACTTCAGGGATTTGACATAATCCAAAGAATCAGTTATATTCAATTTGTAAGTGTAGTTTAAATTATTGAAGGGAACTTAATAATCAGAATGTAGAGAAAACTGTCTTACCAATTCCTATGTGTATGTATATGTATATGTAAAAAAATAAAGCACAAGGAGTTGTCAATGTTCTGTCTACACTCAAAAACTCCTCAGATAGTGAAGAATCATATTAACAACATCCAGAATGCTCGAAAATGCTTAAAAGAAAAAAATGTTTTTAAACGTAAAAAAAAAACCAACATCCAATTCATTTATTGCATTCATTTATTGCACTGTCTTTGGCAGTTATTAAAAGGTTTTAGAAAAGAATAATACTCAAATACTTAGATGTACCTGATCTTAACAAAAGCCAATGGCACAAAAATATGAACTTTCAATGCAGACAAAGAGATGACTGTTCTTTTCAGCAAATGTAGCAAGACCTTATCCTTACAAAAAATTATTTTAAAAAAATTATTAGGGCGTGGTGGTGCACACCTGTAGTCCCAGTGACTTTGAGAGATTCACGTGGAAGGATCGTGTAAGCCCAGAACTTGGAGGTTGCAGTGAGCTGTGATCACAGCACTGCACTCCGGCTTGGGTGACAGAGAGAGAGACCCTGTCTCAAAAAATAAAATAAAAAAAAAATATAACAGAATAAAATAAGAGTGAAGAAGTGCCTTTGTTGGATTCATCTCTCTATTTCCATTGCTTTCCTTTTTAAGACGGAAATATCAATTCTGGATCTTCAAGGACAGCTTTATTTCATCCAAAAAAGGGAATATAGGAACCGCTAAGAATGTACAAAGGGGGTGATCCCAGGGATCACAGTTTCTGGAAATCCGCTCCTAGCCCTGAGCATGCTCTCTCTGCAAGCCCCACCTGGGCAAGTTTGCCAAGAACCACTGCTCTAAATACTACCACCAGGAGCAGGCACTGACCGCATACGTTCTTGCTGCACGGGACTTACGTCACCAAAGCCCTCCTTGGAGTAACGAGGTGGGGGTCAGCATCCCGTGGCTTGCTTAGGGCCCCAGAAGGCGGCTCACCTTTCTTACTGTTACCTGATGCTTTCTTGCCAGAATAATCGCAAATAACGCCCGCATCCTCGCCGTGGCGGCAGTTGTGTCTTCTGATGTCCTGCTTGATGCAGTCAGCCAAGGACCTCTCATGTCCTGTGCACTTCACGTTGTCCACGTGGATGGGTCCTGCTCCTTCCCCAAAGTAAGCCACGCCTCGTGCTCTGGCGGGGCCCCTGCAAACAGAGCCTTCTTAGGCACACGGAGAGTCAGTCCATCACGCGTCTGAGCAAATCACAGCCTGTGCCCCCGTTCCACGTTCTTCTCTAATTTTTGCATATTAAAATTAGCCTCTGCATGTGCTAAAAACCATTTATTTCATGACTGTCAAAAAAAAAAAAACCTAGCCTGTAATCCTAGCACTCTGGGAGGCCGAGGCAGGAGGATTGCTCAAGGTCAGGAGTTCAAGACCAGCCTGAGCAAGAGTGAGACCAAGACCCCGTCTCTACTAAAAAAATAGAAAGAAATGATCTGGACAGCTAAAAATATGCAGAAAAAATTAGCCGGGCGTGGTGGCGTATGCCTGTCGTCCCAGCTACTCGGGAGGCGGAGGCAGGAGGATCGCTTGAGCCCAGGAATCTGAGGTTGCTGTGAGCTAGGCTGATGCCACGGCACTGTACCCAGGGCGAGAAAGTGAGACTGTCTGAAAAAAAAAATTTTTAACTAAAAATAAGTAAATAATTTAACTTTAAAAAAAGAAAAAAATAGAAATGCTTAGTGATGGAAGATTCCTGTGCCCAAAAAGATGCTTCTAAAGTTTCTCTTAGAATTAAATCTTTTTTATGTAAAACTCATTTAATGATATTAAATAATAATAAATGGTCATTGGATCAAATTTGCATTTGCATTGTATCAAATATTGTATCTTACGTGACATAAGGTTTCTCATGATAGAAAAATTTGCATAGACTCTACCTGTTACTTTGTTATAATTCTGAATCAAGTCAACATGCTGCCAGTATTTTCAGCTGAATAATATAAACGAATTTTAGATAAGAAGTAACTCATTAGAACAAGCACAAAAAAGTCAGAAATGGGCACCAGTAACCACCACAAACAACGAAGCTTTCCTTACTTAAAGCCAAGCTGCCGACAGACCACAGCTGCATCCTTGTCACTCCATCCATCGTCGCAGATGGTTCCCCACTGGCCATGGATAAAAACCTCCATGCATCCCTCCTTCTTGTTTTCTCCATACACCAGTCAGAGAGGAAAACCTAGGCCGCCATTCGAGAGCATTAGAACAGCCGAAACAAGCATGAAGCATGAGAGACTCAAACTCCTGGGCTCAAGCGATCCTCCTGCCTCAGCCTCCTGAGTAGCTGGGACTACCGGCATGCGCCACCATGCCCGGCTAATTTTTTTCCATATATATTTTTAGCTGTCCAGATCATTTCTTTCTATTTTTAGTAGAGATGGGGTCTCGCTCTTGCTCAGGCTGGTCTCGAACTCCTGAGCTCCAGCGATCCTCCCACCTCGGCCTCCCAGAGTGCTAGGATTACAGGTGTGAGCCACTGCGCCTGGCCTTTACAAAATCTTAATATAAAATATTTGGGAAAGCTAACAATCTCTGGGTATACAGTATCTTTAATTATATATCTCAAATTGATTTCTAGCAGTTTTCTTTAATTTTTCCTGTAACATTGATATAATACACTATTTTTGGAAAATAATACTATCTCTTAGAAAAAAGACAAAATATAGCATAACTACAAATTAAAAGTCTAATTTTATACTGTAAAACTGAGTAAGAGGCAACCTCACTGGGAAAGAAATCTTTGCTAGGGCTTAACACTCTGAAGTTTAGAATCTGTGTCACGTTAAAGTGAGAAGTCCGGCCGGGCGCAGTGGCTCACACCTGTAATCCTAGCACTCTGGGAGGCCGAGGCGGGTGGATCGCTCAAGGTCAGGAGTTCAAGACCAGCCTGAGCAAGAGCGAGACCCCGTCTCTACTAAAACAATAGAAATAAATTATCTGGACAACTAAAAATATATATAGAAAAAATTAGCCGGGCATGGTGGCACATGCCTGTAGTCCCAGCTACTCAGGAGGCTGAGGCAGGAGGATCGCTTGAGCCCAGGAGTTTGAGGTTGCTGTAAGCTAGGCTGACGCCACAGCACTCACTCTAGCCCAGGCAACAGAGTGAGACTCTGTCTTAAAAATAAATAAATAAATAAAAATAAAAAATAAATAAAGTGAGAAGTCCACGTATTTACCCCCCAGAAATTGCCTCTCACTCACACAGGCGCTAACTGTATTCTTACCAGAACTACTTTTACTGGCTTAGAATTTTACTTTTGAGTATTCCACCTACTGCAGACGGAAAAGAGTGTGCTAAATGGGCTAAAACTAATTTTGAGAAGAGTTTCATTCACATTTAAAGTTCAAGTGCAGAAGTAAAAGTAAGTAGTAAAAACCTCTACTGTTTCTTTTTTCTTTTTTCTTTTTTTTTTTTTGAGACAGAGTCTCACCCTGTTGCCCGGGCTAGAGTGAGTGCCGTGGTGTCAGCCTCACTCACAGCAACCTCAGACTCCTGGGCTCCAGCGATTCTCCTGCCTCAGCCTCCCGAGTAGCTGGGACTACAGGCATGCGCCACCATGCCCGGATAATTTTTCTATATATAGTTTTGACTGTCTGTATAATTTCTTTCTATGTTTTAGTAGAGACGGAGTCTCGCTCTTGCTCAGGCTGGTCTCGAACTCCTGAGCTCAAACGATCCGCCCGCCTCCGCCTCCCAGAGTGCTAGGATTACAGGCGTGAGCCACCGCGCCCAGCCTCTACTGTTTCTTAAATGCTGTTATTTGTATCAGTAAACCACGATCTCCTTCTCTAGGCTTATCTTTTCAATATAAAGTATTTTTTAGTAAGTGGGAAAGTAACGATCTATTTGACTGAATAAATGGTCATATGATCATTTCCTCAAAGGATATGTCCAAAGACATAATGTTCTTTGGACAAATGACTTGAGTTAATAGACACATTACTGAGATTAGAATAGAACCAAAGAGATTCATAATAGTGATCACATATTTTATTAATCATTATCACCTTCTGCTTTTTAAATTTTTAAAAAATACTTTTAGAGTCCTAGAATTAAAAAGAGTTTCAGGTGAACTGGAAAGGTCAGTTGTCCTAACCCTCCGATGTAGTTAACAACACAGGCCTGCAGAGAACTCAGATTACACGGTATTCTGTCACCAGATGTGGTGACAGAGCACATCTGAGCTGTCACCCCAAGACCCTAATACTTGCTCTCTGGGGTCGAGAGGGTCCATTTCTAGCAAACAGCTTCCTTCTCCCCAGCCACACGCAATAATTTATCACATAATCCTGGGGGGATCAAAAGAAGAATAGGGCAAGGGACAAGGAGAACAAATACAAAGAAAGAACACTGGAACTCTAACCCACAAGGGATAGAATAAAAACGTGTATTTCTACTTGATATAATGCTAGATTAGTGCAGTGAGTCACCACAATCTCACCGTTCAGAGTACAACGAGGAATAACCATCCACTTTGACGAACTTAAAGTATGCAATATGCTTAATGCTGTGGGAATCAACAAGTTTTGTTACTTTATAATGTGAAGATTTCAGCTTCACGGTCCCAAAACAAATGGATACAAGAAGGGGCTGGTTCAATTCTGAGGCTAAAAGGCTACCTATGACATTTTAACATCCACTCACACACACTCACACTCACACACACACACACACACACACACATGGATGCATGTGTAGGTACATAACAGAGGTACAAGAGCATTTCTGGAAAGTCTTCCAAATGCCTCCTTCTGTATTTTTCAGGGGTATTTATTCTCCCCTACTTGTCAGACATTGAGAATCTGTCAAGAATGTTTAACTGTTCTTTGCCCATAAAAGGTTCTGTATCCAGAATTATTGCAAGACTGTTAGAGGAGTTAGTGGCCTTTGATCCAACTACAAAGCTAAAAAAAAATTATAATTTGGGAGTAGCAAAGGTCCCTGATGGGTTTCTGGAATACAAGAGCATCTTAGAAAGATGGGTGGGCTATTAACTGCAAGGAATCCACTTAGAAGCCCCCTGACAATCTCGAGAGAGCAATGGCTGGCCAGGGACAACAACTGAATCCTTAGATGCAGGGCAGAGCTGGGGTGGCGGTGAGGAGATGGAATTTCTTTTTTTTTAATCCTGTCTCACATAGTTCATTAGAATTCAAAGTAAATAAAAACCAGAGCAGGGGACCAAGGAGTAGGGGGATGGATATTGCAGCTTCTTTAGTCCATACCTCGGATACATGTGATCCTAAACATTTTAGAAACTTCAGCTTCTAAGTAAAGAAACCCAATTTAGGGGTAGACATTTCATAGTTGGTGGAGAGACTCAAAAGATTGCTTTTTCTCTGCATAAAATTGACTGACAATTAGACAGTTGTGGGAAATAGACCCCCCCAAAAGCGCCATTGCACATTCTGGAGCAGCAGGTGGAGGTGCAGCAGCCACTGAATTAGGGATACCGAGAGCCAGGCCAGTCCTCACCAAGAGAAAGTCTGTGTCCCTCGCTGCCAGGGTAGCAGGCGACTCCAACGTCCTTGCGATGGCCACAGTCATGCCGCCCCCAGGGCTTCCTGGAACAGTCGAGGAAACTGGTTTCCTTTCCGGAGCAGGTGACATCGTCCAGCCATATGGGACCCATGCTTTCTGGGAAGTGGTTTGCGAAGGTTTGTTTGCCGTATCTGCGACAATAAAACAAACATGGCTGGTAGACTGCTGGCTTCAAGGAACCACCACACATAAAACAACCTCATGAAGTGTCATGACTTCAGAGGGTAAGTATTTGTTCCTTTCCTACCTTGAGGACTAAGTTCTAAGAGCTATGTTTGCTCCATCACACATGTTGGTCATCTTAAAAATTTTCTATTATTTCACTGGGTAACTAATGAATAACTAAACCTCTTTCCCCATTCATTCTTGTGTTTTGTCTACAATGTAACCCGCCCATCAAAGAGAATGCAGACAAAGAGGAAAACCCTCAAATTCCTGACCATAGAAGTCACAGTGTGGACCAGACGGTGAGAACACGGAGCTCGTGTTGGCCACCTGAGCTCACTGATTCCATCCGCTTCTCCAGGCTTCTCTGCTAACTGACCTCTTCTCCGCTAGGAAAAGTGCGGATTAGTTCAGGGATGACTCAGGCACTGTTCCTAATCCGTGATGAAATTTGGATTTCGGCCCATTAATATCAGAATGACAATGTTCTTGGCTTTTCATAAAATTATATAAACCCAACTTTTTATAAATTATATTTGCATTCCAGCTGACTTTATTTGTAACATTGCACTACCAAAAAACTAAATATGTTATAACAAATATATACGTTGCAGAATAGGAAAGATCTACAAAATAAAAATGGTAATTTAGTCTACAATCCTTTCATTCTCCCTCAATTTTGTTTTCTTTTGTCCCATAAAATCCAAACCTCCAGAAATCACTGAGTTTAAGGATATTTTAGGTATCTTTCAGTTTGAACAGTCTATGAAATCCAACTCTTACTCATAAGTTTTATGTCCATCATCTCCCTCAATTCATGTTCTTATTATTTCTGTGCTAAGAATACAAAGAGATCTTTCTCCCTGGAATGAGTTTTCTTAATTTCTTTCTATACAAGCATTTATTAAAGAACATTTTACTAAATTAAAACAATGAAACATTTAATAGACCGTTCTAAGGCTTTTTTTCCTATTTGCTAATTAGGCCTTAACTAGAAAAGTAATTCACCTAAATGTCCCATTGCTATCATTTTTCACCATTCTTACATGAAATGCCCCAATCTGATTATCATCTGTCCTTATCAACCATATAACATACAACAGGAAGTCATTTTACTTTGGGATTGCATTTGTACAAAGAAACCTAAAAAGTTTATCCTTTTCTCATGCCCCCAAAAATTATTTTTCAAAAATTCCTCCCTAAACTACAAGTAAATGTAGCACATGCTTTTACTACCATCCAAAACAATCACTTAAAACTTCTAACACACATTATTGAGAACATTTTTAGAATCAGTAAGTTTGTATACTATTGTGTATGCAAGAAAAACCGAATGGACTTATGAAACTAAATAAAATATGGAGAAAAAAAATCAATGTCATTCGTTTTCATTAATAAGGAAAAAATGTGGATATAAATAGTAAACAATAGGATTTATGACTCTCTAAATCTATGAAATTGGAGTATAGTTAACAGTCTAATAGAGATTTACTTAAAATGACACGTATTAAGTAATTCTCATTAATTAAATGTCAATACACTGTATTTATTTGGCTGTTACGTCATAGCCCTTTACCCAATAAGCGCTCTGCCCAAGAATATTCAAGACATGGCACAATTACATGCATTTATATCTTCCTGATAGCATTATTGTAACAGGCAAAATTAAACTAAACTAAATATTCAATAAGTTATGGTATGAACCTTCTATGGATATTGTTATTAAAAATTATGACTACATAGCAATATAATGGTAAAAAATATGGATATAAAAATTACACGTCCACTACTAGCACTGATATAAAGTCATACACACAAATTATAATAATGATGGTGTAAGAATAAAACATTATGGATTTTTTTTAATTTTCTTTCTTTTCCAAACTTTCTCTGTTTTATGTTACTTTTATAAATTTTAAAATATACATTTAAACACAGCTTTACCTAGCTTGAATGAAGGCATATTTTTAAGATGGAATGAATATTTGCAAATAGCTCTATCTGAAGCTGCAATGAAACAATGTTGCCAATTTTCTTCAAGCTTCAAACAATTCCTTCAAGCATGACACAGAGACACGAAAAACAAGAAAGAATGGGCGTTCATTCAATATTTAACGGAAAGGCATCGTTTGCGGTTATGGGGACATACTTGGGTCTGCTCTGGAATGCACTGTGTGTGGCAGGGGACGAACGTCCCCAGGGTGACACTTGGCTTTTACGTGAGTGAGGGCAAAGGCGAGTTCTAGAGGGCGTCTCATAACAAGAGGGCTGTTTTTCTCAAATAAAAGTGAGAATCACCATCACATTCTGAGAAAGGGAATAATGAAACACGAAAGCATTTGACACCGGACGTCTCTGCAACGTTAGACACGACGATGTCGAAACTAATGACATGCAACAGTATTGGAGCGTGAGAATAAAATCGAGCAAAGTCTTGCTGGAAGAGACACAGAGAGACCTAGAAGTCACCCTGGCTTCAACCAATTGTTCAAGACGAGGGGTGGTGGCGGGAAAGGTGAATGAGACAAACAGCAAGACATGATCACCCATCACCTTACAAACTGTCATGGCTTTTATTGTTGTGCTTCCCTAGATAGGCAGAGAGATGATAGCGAATATGCATTTGTAGTATTATAGAAATTCCAGGCTGGGCGCGGTTGCTCACGCCTGCAATCCTAGCACTCTGGGAGGCCCAGGCGGGAGGATCGCTCGAGGTCAGGAGTTTGATACCAGCCTGAGCAAGAGTGAGACCCTGTCTCTACTAAAAATAGAAAGAAATTATCTGGACAGCTAAAAATATATATAGAAAAAATTAGCCGGGCATGGTGGCGCATGCCTGTAGTCCCAGCTACTCTGGAGGCTGAGGCAGGAGGATCGACTGAGCCCAGGAGTTTGAGGTTGCTGTGAGCGAGTCTGACGCCATGGCACTCACTCTAGCCAGGGTGACAGAGTGAGACTCTGTCTCAAAAAAATATAAATAAATAAATAAATAAAATAAAATAAAGAAAGAAATTCCAATAGAGATTACACAATAATATTTTTAAAGACAGAATCTGGCATTCAGCTGCCTCATCCCAGTGAGCCTTACTTAAATCCCAGCTGCCGACAAACCACATATGTGTTCAGCACCGTCCAGCCATCGTCACAGATAGAGCCCCACTGTCCCTGGTGATACACCTCCAAGCGGCCCTCGTGGCTGCCTTTGCCCCCTGCGAGTCTGATGGCCCCATCTGTGATGAGAAGGAGACACAGAGACTAAGCAAATCAACGCTCAAAAACAGGCAAAACAATGCTGTCATTTCATGAGAACTATCAGCAGCTCCAGGCCTCTTGTTAAACTTGTATCACATCTGTGCTCGGTGACCTGGGGTTACTGTATCGATGCTGAAGTGTGACAGTGTCCCTTTCTATGTGTCCTCCTGTCCTCTGAGTAGAAAAATATATCCTGATATAATTCCGAAGTATCTATTTAAATTTTTCTGGACTAAGTAATATTTGTGACATTTCCTATAACATTAGTCTTTGAAATCTAAGCAGCATGGGCCATTTAAATGTAAAAAGTAAGAACACATATTAACTTGGAGATGGTTCAAAATTTCAACTGCAAATAAAAAATATTAAAATAAGACGACAGAAGAAACTATTCTGGATAAAGGACAGTCTGTCGGGTCAATGCATTTATTATTCCTTAGGCGTCCATGAGTCATAAACACTGGAACGCACATCTTGCCTTTGTTCTTTTATTGATGACACAGATCTGAATTGGAATCTTATTAACTGAATAATTAAAAGAGCTTCGAAGCAGATACACAGGACAATAAATTTAAATTCTAAAAATGTAGATTTAAAAGCCATTTTCCATCCCAAATAATCCAAATAGTCCTCCTATCAAACATATATATAATCTTGGGTAAAAGTCAGACTTCTCATGAATCTCTGGGATCATTTAAAGCAAATAAAGGTCTCTTAGCAACAGAACCATTTACGAACATAACACTGGACTGTCTGCAAGGCACGCGACGAGTATTACCTCATCGGACCATCACAGCAACGCTACAAGGCTATCTTCATTTGAAAGAGGGGGAAATTGTGACTCAAGAAGATCATGTGCTCTGGTTTAAAATCTGGCATAAATTATCTATTTTTATTGACTACCAATGTGTTAATCTGCTAATAAAAACAAAGGCATGTAGAGAATTGTCAATAAAAATATAAATTTAGTATTTTGTAGGCTCCAAGAAGTTATTTTTTTAATTTTTATTAAAGAAAGATTTAAACAAAAAAATTTTATTCAAGTTCTTTTTGCCATAAAAACAATGGATTTGTGATAACTCAACTTCTCTCGACTGTTCATTTCCTTCTTCTCACCCCCAACATGTAATCACACACACACACACACACACACACACACACACACACCAGGCTGCACTCAGACACGCCCTTCTCCTACCCCCTGACATGTTTCCACAGTTGTGCTACAATCTGGAATAGTCTAAAAACTGAGCAAAGCTAATTGGTTTCTTTAATAGTGTGCTTTCGTCAGCAATCGCATCACTACGGTTTTACCAGCTTTAAACACCTTCTGAGAGTCAAGCCAAGGTAACAGCCGAATGGACTAAAGACGTAATCTTTACATCTACTGCCTGAAATTTATCACTGCACACTGATTTCATTACTGAACCCTACATTGCAACAAAGTCTCATGTCCTGATCAAGTTTTACAGGACTGTAGAGCCTTAAATTGCACAATTCAGAAATATCTGTGAATAAGGAGATAGTATTTTGATATACGATTTGTGTTCATTTTTTTTTTTTTTAAGTTTGATTTGGGGGATTGATGTGTGTGCCCACGTGGTGATACCATCTAAACTGAGGGTGAGGGGCGCCGGGGCAAGCCCCAGCGGTGCCGGGGCAGGGGTCCGCGCACGAATGGGGCCAAGTCCTTGCCTGTGACGGGGGTGCAGGATACTCCCGCGTCCTCTCCGTGGGCACAGTCGTGCTGTCCCCAGGAGCTCCTCGCACACTGCTCGACGGAGAGCTCGTTCCCCGTGCAGCGCACTTCGTCCACCACCACGGGGCCGGAACCTTCGCCAAAATACACCCCACTCCACGCTTTGGCAATGCCACTGTGGGAACACAGGATTCCGGATTAGACATCGGAAGTTGGTCTGGCGCATTTCTGTGGCCCCTGGTAAAAGCACAGTTATTAATCCTACTTGCCAACTCACTTCAAAGCTCATGCACGACTTTCTGTGTCTCTTTTTTGTTTGTTTGGTGTTCTTCTTCTCATTTTCAGCCCTTACACACGTTTCAGAGATCATTAGGGATGCCCCAATGTGTACCCTCCTTTTCTCCATTAATAATGGAACCTTGGCCGGGCACGGTGGCTCATGCCTGTCATCCTAGCACTCTGGGAGGCCGAGGCGGGAGGATCGCTCGAGGTCGGGAGTTTGAGATCAGCCTGAGCAAGAGCGAGACCCCGTCTCTACTAAAAATAGAAAGAAATTATATGGACAGCTAAAAATATATATAGAAAAAATTAGCTGGGCATGGTGGCACATGCCTGTAGTCCCAGCTACTCAGGAGGCTGAGGCAGGAGGATTGCTTGAGCCCAGGAGTTTGAGGTTGCTGTGAGCTAGGCTGATGCCACGGCACTCACTCTAGCCTGGGCAACAAAGCGAGACTCTGTCTCAAAAAAAAAAAAAAAGGAACCTCAGATTTTCAGGAGGACAATGGCTATCTGGAATAAAGACCATTTCTCCCAGCCTCCCTCCCCTCCTTCTTTTTTTTCTTCAATGTATTTTTTGTTGTAAATTGTCAAGATAGTTGTAATGTTATGGGAAAAGGGCAACTAAAATAAGGGGAAGAGATATAGGATCAGTGAAAAAACAAGCTAAAAATATAGATGCTGTAGTCTAAAAATGACAAGGCTGACAAGGGCTGAAAATGCAATTTCTGCAGTCATTCATCATTTTGACAGGTGGTTACCATCACTGGAATCTGAGGTTCTAGTGGTGTCACTTCCAACTGTGGAAGAAGTAAATTTACTACGGATAAACTTGAGTGAAGAGACGTTTTTGTTAGAAATAGAGGTGGCTGCAACAGAACTGAAAATCACAGCGACTTAAACAAGTTTAGACCAGAGGTAGCTGCCGGCTCGAGGGCAGTAATTAGGGCCCCAAGCTCGTTCTCGCTTGCTCTACTGTCATCCTTAGGGTGGCACCTTCTGGCCCAATGTAGCTCCTCAAGCTCCAGCCACCCCCTCTGCCCCGCAGTCAGCGAGGAGGCGGCAGTGGGACAAGGACAGGACACTTCCTACAGTGATACGTGACACTCCTACCTAAACATCACTGGCCCAAACTCAGTCATCTAACATGGGTGCAAAGTTTGATTTGGGGATGATGAAAAATTCTGGAGAGGGACAGTGGTAATAGTTGTACAGCAATGTGAATATACCTAATGTACTATAAACTTAAAAATTGTCACAACGGTAAATTTTGTGTTACATATATTTTACCTCAAACTCCTGGGCTCAAGCGATCCTCCTGCCTCAGCACCACCCCAGTAGCTGGGACTACAGGCCAGCACCACCACACCCAGCTAATTATTTTCTATTTTTAGCAGAGATAGTGTCTGTTGCTCAGGCTGGTCTCAAACTCCAGACCTCAAGCGATCCTCCTGCCTCAGCCTCCCGAGTAGCTGGGACTACAGGCATGTGACACCATGCCCGGCTGATTTTTTTCTATATATTTTTAGTTGTCCAGACCATTTCTTTCTATTTTTGGTAGAGACGGGGTCTTGCTCTTGCTCAGGCTGGTCTTGAACTCCTGACCTCAAGTGATCCTCCTGCCTCGGCCTCCCAGAGTGCTGGGATTACAGCGTGAGCCACGGCGCCCGGCCAGACTCTGAGGTTTAAATCTGGGCTACTCTGGGGAACTGACTGAAACCTCCCAGGCGTGGACGCCACAGCTGGACACAGGGATGATCAGGGCTGACCCGCAGGGCGGTAGGAACTAAGCTGACATGATGCACTAGCTCAGTGAACACCGGTTCCTGTTCCTCTCCCGGCACCGCCAAGCAGCTCCCCCTCTGCCCTGGCCCCCAACAGCTGATGAACAACACATCCTTCATGGGATGCAATTTACCTAAATACTGCCTGGTATTTAGTTTAAACAGACACCAGAGTTTTTACCTTCCCTGCTCCCCAGAAGGCAGAGCTGGGGAGTGGGGAGGGAGGAAGAATCAGTCAGCATCTTAACCTTTTCTGGTTTTAGTGCTGTAAATCTGTTTTATTTATTTATTCATTTTAACGTAATTTTAGGAAGAATATTTATGGAGGTAATTTGTAGCCTATAAAACACTGGACGAACATACACGTTATTTTTATTACAGACTATAAGGTGATGGCCCAAAAGTTAAGCTGAGACTTGCATTACTCAACTTCAGATTCTCAGTGAACACATACATAATCACAGGCAAACCTTTGCAAGTATTTTAATGCCTGCAAAGTATTTTACCAAAAAAAAAAAAAAAAAACCACAAGGTTGTAGTGGCCAAAACAAAACTTTTTGTGCAAAGAAATTATTCATTTTCCTATTAACAGTGTCACTCTGCCTCCCACTAACTGTGACTTCGGGGCCACTGGGTGACCTCAGGGGGCCGAACTTCCTTACCTATCAAACAAGGTCTCTTTCCTGCTCAAGAATTCCATATACCAGGCTATCTTTATTGTAAAGTTTATAAAATACTTTTTTAATTTTCATGAACAGTAAAATACATGAGCAAAAAAAATTTTTTTAAAGAGCAATTTATACCAGAAAAAAATTTATTCTAACTACTCAATAATATGGTTGTACATGATCATTTTATGGCCAAAAAAAAAAAAAAAAACCTCAGGGGAAAGAAATGTCCAAAATTTTAAAATTCCTGTGTAAATTATGGCACGTCCACACAATAAAATATGATGTCACAGGACTCAGCCATGCTTTTAAGTGTTTTGAAAGACACGGGGAAATGCTTTTAATGTTAAGCAAACAGAAAGGAATTCTAATTAAAATGTGTGCACCTGAAACTTCACTGGGTATATATGTAGTCTCAAGTTATCTAATTTTCTAACATCTGGCTGCCTCCTTTCCTGCACCTTACCTTTCTCCAAGTTCTGAGTTAATCCAATTTAAGTATCTTAAGTATAATAATTCGTTTTGTATCTAGGAAGCTTGCCAGCTAGCAAAATACACAGACAACATTAAAAGATGAGGGTCAACACAGACAGCATCGCACAGGGAAATTGCAAGCACTATTCCAGGGAGGCATGACGTAGCTGCCCCCTGGGAATTCAACAGAGCAAATAAGACAGAGATGAAATTTGCTTAAGAACAAAGCATACATTGAGACAAGCCACAATTACACTCTGATGTCAACCATGTGTCATTAAAAAACTATCTTATCTGAAAGTACTTAGCCTTTAAATCAATGAGCAAGACAGATTAGAGAGGAGGAAGAGTTGCAGATTACTCTTTAATGCAAACTTACGAGAGAGCTATAAAATCCAGTGCAAGAAAGGCAAACCAACAGTGTCAGCTCAGGGCATCAGAGAACTTGTGCTAAAAACAAATCTCTACAAAGCTGGGTTGCTAGTTGTTATGAGGGCTTTGTGGAGGATCTTTGCTGCCTTGTATATGCAGAGATATTTTTCCTTTTAGCTACTTTTCCAAACATGAATCCCCTCATACAAAAAGAGCAGTGAGCTAGTGCTTGAAAAACATGTTAGCACTTTGCTTAACTCATGTGTGTGCTCAACACGAACATATGGCCTCCTTGTGACTCCATCTCTATGTTCTGTGTAACTGACTGTTGTTGTCAACATGGCTTTGGTTCGAGAACTACTTAGATAAGTGAAAAAAAGTCTCTGTCACTAAAGAAAGAACTCTGCATTACAACATGCATTTTTAGGATGACTTCAATAACTATAAATGCAACTAATATTCAGTGTCATTTAAAGTTTCTATGCATCTTTCTAAGCAACAAAAGCTTGGCTTTTCTTTTTTTTTTTTAGACAGAGTCTCACTCTGTTGCCCAGGCTAGAGTGAGTGCCGTGGCGTCAGCCTAGCTCACAGCAACCTCAGACTCCTGGGCTCAAGCGATCCTCCTGCCTCAGCCTCCCGAATAGCTGGGACTACAGGCATGCGCCACCATGCCCGGCTAATGTTTTCCATATATTTTAAGTTGTCCAGGTAATGTCTTTCTATTTTTAGTAGAGACAGAGTCTCGCTCTTGCTCAGGCTGGTCTCGAACTCCTGAGCTCAAACAATCCACCCACCTGGGCTGCCCAGAGTGCTAGGATTACAGGCATGAGCCACCGTGCCTGGCCAAAAGTTTGGCTTTTCACCACAGAAACATATTAATAATAAAAATGCCTTACAGCTTAAACTTAGAATAATCCGTATTGCCACTGGTAATATTAAATGTTATTACTATACTCTTAAAGGTCTTAATACTTTTAGCAAAGACATAGGTTTCCTAGTAACTCATATGAAAATCAATTAGCACACTCCACGCATAATTAATAACTCAGTAACTACACATATATACACTTGGAGTGTTTTTTAGAAGATAAAATTCATAGATACAGCTAACTAAGTAAAAGTTCTAGATACATAGTGTTTGATGATCTCACCATCAAATGCTCAGTTTACTTTGAACATATAATAACATTTGTAAATATAACAGTACCTAATTGGACTGCCCTTGATAACCAATGTATATGGTAGACTGACTATGTGAGCTAACTGCCCTGTAGACACAAAACTCCATAAATTAGGAAGTATGTTATAGATGAGAAAACTGGGACTAAGAGGTTCTGTTGCTTAACTCCAAAAGTAGGACGCAATCTCAGGCTGTTCTCACAATCTTATGCTATGCTAACTCCAACACCAACACATGGGAAGTTTAAGAAAATTGGTCTTGAAATTGATACCCAGTCAGAACACTTAAAAAAAATCTAGTCTCGGGAATTTAATGATTAATTAGTTTCCTGAAAAGGAACCGAGTGGCCCTACTCCCGACTAGTCCAAAGAAAATGATCACACCAGTAAACAATGCCAGTAATTATGGTCACACCTGTTGGCAGAGGATTTATCATGCTTCTTCCTGCCCCATGTATGAACTACAAATTAGTAGTTAGACCCTAGACTCAGTTACAGAGGGAAAAATGTAACTTTACAGTGAAGAATCAGAACCTGGTGCTCAATATTGGCCTCAGGTGTAGGGAAAACCAGCTATTCCATGACCACTGAGGAGATGCAAGATGAGAACATGTCACCTGTGATGATTTCTAGCCAAGTGTTTGCTTTGATCTTCAAGCCTTTGGACCTAAACTCTATTTCAAGAATTGCAAGAACCAGAGGAATAAACTGAATGCACTAGGAAGAAGAAATGATGAGAATTCCAAAGAGAGAACATTCTCTGAACAACCGGCCTGGTCTCTCCAACAAGTCAGGGCCATGGAGAAAAGAGAAAGAGGGCGCTCTGGAGCCAAAGAGACTCAGGACACAGCACCCAGACACACTGCATGTCCTGGACCAAACTCTGCTTCAGACAAACCATCTTCCAAGGACATTGCGGGGGCAGCTGTTAAAATTTGAATATGACAGAATATCAGACAATGTTAAGAATGATTACCAGTCATATTAATTATGATAATGATTTGGTTATGTAGGGCGGTGTTCTTATTTTTAAGAGATGCATACTGAAGTACTCAGAGATAAAATGTTAAAATGTCTATATTTTAAAGTATAAAGTTCAATATAAACAGAGTTTTGAAAAACAGGAGAGCCAATTATAAAAACAACTGGAAAAAATTTGAGTATCAATGGTTCAAGGTTAAAAAATCATGGCCCAGTGTCAAGGGTGATGGCTAACCGGACAAAATGATACACAAACAAGATTTAATCCCAGGCCGGGCGTGGTGGCTCACGCCTGTAATCCTAGCACTCTGGGAGGCCGAAGCAGGAGGATCGCTTGAGGTCAGGAGTTTGAGACCAGCAAGAGTGAGACCCCATCTCTACTAAAAATAGAAAGAAATTATCTGGCCAACTAAAATATATATAGAAAAAAAATTATCCGGGCATGGTGGCACATGCCTGTAGTCCCAGCTACTCGGGAGGCTGAGGCAGGAGGATCGCTTGAGCCCAGGAGTCTGAGGTTGCTGTGAGCGAGGCTGACGCCACGGCACTCACTCTAGCCCAGGCAACAAAGTGAGACTCTGTCTCAAAAAAAAAAAAAAAAAATCTCCGGCTTCACCTGGGCACCTGCGCTGGTTTTTCTTATTACCAGAAGGTGTATGTTTCACAAGCCTTTTAACCATCCCTTCAGGGTCTGGGCCGATCTGCGCTGCCGTGTACCTGAGCCCTCTCTGCTCGTCTCCTCGGGCAGCGCCTGCAGGCTCAGCTTCCACTCCAAGGGCACGTCGCAGGGTGTCACCGTGACCGACAGCAGGGTGTTGTCTTCTTCAACCACAAAGAAATACCTGTGGGAAAGCGAACTCCATTCAGACCACGGTAATTCTTTCTAACATTTACAATCCAGACTTAGTGGAAAAATCATTTGGTTTTCATTTTCATAAAATTTCATTTTATTTCCATTTCATAGACACTGAAACTTCCTGCTTGGCACAAAACGTGATACGTACCGCACTAACTGTGCAAGTCTGGCAGCTCAGGGCTCCGCAGCCAGACTTCTCACCAGCAAACACAGCGTGAAATAAGCAAAAAACACTGAACCAAAAGCATTTTGACTTAAAAATCAACCCTCACCAGTGTCTGGCTGTTACTTAACATAGGCCCTGCCGTTGCAAAGTAAGCCACTATCAAGGAAATTTCCAGGTTTATTGCTGTGTTTTCCATAATTTTGGTGATAAATTTGCACGTTACACTGAGGCTGCTCTGACATAGTCCCAACTATTTCGAAACACCATCTTCACAGCAACCTAGTTCTGAAATGTACGTTGATCTCTGGCAAAACAACATTGTATTCACATTTTTACATTAGTGACTTTTATTCACAGCTTTGCTATTCCGTATCTTTTTCAATAGCAATATCTAATCACCATCTGAGAAATATTTTTAAAAAGTAAAGACCACTGTGTCAGTCAGTGGAAAGATACATTTGTCTGTCACTTCTCTATCACCAGGATTTTCTGTTGAATTAATAAGTTGATGATTTTTTAAAATTTAAAAAATTCAAAATATTCTGCTCTATGCTTTCTCCTCGGACTTTGTGATCTCTCAAAAGACTTTTTAAAATGCATGAAATATTGCTTATCTATAAAAATATTAAGACTGTATATTCTTACTCCAAGTGACTTAGATAATTTCACTTAATTGTATTTCAAAGCCTATAATCTTGCAAATGAGGAAACGGTGATTTTAGTTCTAGCAAGCCCGGAGTTGCTCGCTGATTCCATGGTAAAGAAAAGGAGGTTTTGCCTCCTATAGATTGAACCTCCTGGGCACCTCTTCTCTCTCTGCTCTCTCCGTATCTGAGACCACCACGCTCTCCAAACTGACCACCACAGCCATCCACGCCTGCAGTCTCCCCTGCTGGCAGCCTCTCGCCTTCCCAAACTCCAACTCCTGGCGTGCACCATGGGCCTGTGCTCGGAGCATCCCTCATTCACCTGTGCTCTCTTCCTGGGTGAACTCACCAGGCTCATGGCTTTAACCTCTGGTACGTTAATCACCCCCAAATTTAAAACCTCAGCCTGAACTCTTGCCTAAAAATTCCAGTTACAACTATCTTCTTGCCATCTTCACTTAGATGTTAAGGCAATTTCACACTGAAGATATCTAACCCAAATTTCAGATTATTTCCCCCAAATCGGCTTCTCTTGCAGTCTGTCCCTTCTCAGCAAATGACCATGCCACCCTTGCAGTCATGTAGGACAAACAGGGTCACTGTCAACTTTCTCTTCTGCTAACACACTATGAACGAGCAGACACCTTTGGCTGCACTTTGAAAATATACCCAGAATCTGGCTCTTTGTCCTGCTCCACCTGGTACCACCTGATACGAGCCACCACCTCTTGCCTGGGCACTGCAGCAGCCTCCTGACTGAGCTTCCTGCTTCCACCTGGACCCCTCAGTTTATTCCCCCCTCCAGGCAGGCGGAGGGGTCCCAGTGAACCTAAGGCAAACACACCACACCCCCTTGCTCAAAACCCTCCAAGAGCTTCCTGTTTCCTGCGGGATAAGAACTTGCAATGTCTTACAAGCAAATATCTAAACCCTTCTCCTCCCCCCTCCACTCAGCGCCTTGCTCGCTTTGGAACACGCAGACTCCTGCCCCCGCCTCTCACCTGAGATCCTCCTCCTCCAGGTAGGGACCCTGCCCGCTCATCCCCTCCCCAGCTCTCTCCTCCAGCTCCACCCTGTACAGAACCACCCTGACCCCTGGTGTAAAGTATGGTACACTTCCAGCCCACAAAGCTCCCTTTCACTCCATTTTTCGTCAAACCACTTACCACTACCTGACATGCTATATATTTCTTTTTTTTTTTTCCATCTTCCCCAACTAGAATGACAGCTATAAGAGAGCAGGGCAATCCCAATACACATCTGTTGAATGAATTAATGAACAGCTGTTTCCTACACATCTACTTTCACTATCTCTAAATGATTCTTCACACTGCAGCTAGAGTAATCTCCTAAAAAAAAAAAGTGTAATTTTTAAGACAACTTTTAGAACCGAAACTTACTTAACTTTTCAGGGAGTGGAAAACTAAAGGAGATAAACGATTTGATTGAGTGATATGATTATATAATATGGAATGCTGTGTTTAAAGAACACTGCAAAACAAGCAGTACACATGTACATTTGGGAAATGAAAGTAACTTCCAAAGAAAAATTTTGATTTGATCTGACATACTCAAAAATTTCAAGGGACAAAATAATATGAAAAGCAAAATGTACTCAGTGAGAACTCAGTTAACAGTAAAGGTTAACTTGAAGTGCTAGGACTGCTTTGTGTTCCCTTTCCTGTTTGCGCAGACTTGAGTCTTAGCAAGGACTAGGACAGCAAGTTCCTTCTACGTGATCATCCTTTCATTTTGTGCCTCCCTCTCATGAATATCCTTTAAAGACTCATGACAAGTCAGCTCCTGGTCCATTGCATTCATTCACATAAATGATTTCACCCGGGCAGTGCTGAAGTGATACCTAAACAGTAGTTCACTTCAGTCAAAATAGGAAAACTCACCTCCGAGCATCGTCTAGACTGACCAGATGGTGATATCCTTGGGCCAGAAGTGGAAGGGATTCCAAGCGTCACCTTCCCTTACTCTTGATCAAAATAGAAAGATGACCCGATGGTGGGGGATACCTCAATCTTTGGAGAATGGCTTATTGACTGTGTGAGACAGTTTAGTCCTTTGGAATGCCAATGTGCCCCAGGTTAAAAGGAGAAATTGGGTTTGAAATATAATTATCCAAAGAGCAACCATGTGTTCTGCAAGTGTAGAGAGGGGTTTGAGCACTGCAAAATAAGTAACTTTATTTAATTAGTTTGTAAGACATATTTTATTTATATGAGGTAAATAATTTATATGAGGTATATAATTTTTAGAGTTCAAAATATTCAGAAACATATGCGAGCCCAATTTGTTGATGTTGGCATAAAGGTAAATGAACAATGCCAGCTTTTTATCACTGGTTTGATTCCCTTGGGATCTGATCAGATTTGTCAAAGAAATATCATCCATATAAAACTTAATGCAAAACTTTGAAGAATCATCTATTCAATTAATTTCATCTTAGTCCTACAGGGGCCTTCTTAGAAATTTCCTACTATCCTGAAAATAAGAAAATAATCATTCTAAAATGCAAGAAATGCAAGGATTGCCCCCTCTTCCCAAAAGGAGATCACAATCAGCAAGAACCAAACAGCTCCATTTAATGATTAGAAGTTGCATTGCCATTTTTTTTTCTTACTTACAGAAAATAAGTAATGCCATTCATAGGTTGATTTTCAAATTCCCTAAACTAAGTCTAAAAGGTTACTTTCTTTTTTGGAGGCATCCTTTATGAGATTTTTGATAAAGAAAGCACTGCAGGGAGAATACCTTTTAAGCATATCTCTAAAGAGATAACTGCTGATTTCAGCCCTGTCTGGAATGACTGACGAATCATGGAAAAACGCCTTGTCCCGGATCTGCATCTGGAACAGCTCCTCGTCTCGCGTGGGGAACTTCTGGGTCCCGCAGCCGACGGGCAGGAGGAGCCACAGCAGACAGCAGCGGAGCAGCACCATCCTGGGCAGCAGAAGCGATCACTTGGGTTAGTTCTGCAAGCAAAACTCACTAAAGCGTTCACATTATGTGAGCTTTGATGGAAACTTAGGGACGTATCACATATTTTGAATACATGCACATGATCTTGAAGGCAACTCTCCTATTCTTTTTCTTCAAACTGTTTTACGAAGTTGAGAATGAATTCGCCAGAATTTCAGACATTACAGAGATGCTGAAATGAAAGGATTCTTGGTGCCTTAACTTCCCTGGGTATTCAGAGAAAACCCTCACTTCACTGAGGCGGAAGCCTATACGGACAGTAATGGATAATGTTACATCGATGTGTCAAAGCTTACGCTGAAATGGTCACTTAGGGCGAGTTCTCTCGGCTGTTATAAAAGCCCTGGCGGTGGCTGGCCGGCACCACTGCTCAGCAGTCACCTGACACCTGAGCCACTGCCTTCAGCGTGAGTCACAGAGACCCCCTGAGAGCCACAAAATTATCCCTGTACAGTCATTTTTATTCTCCCTTAAAACTGGACTAAGGATTATACATGTATAGATTATGCTTATTCCAAGATCAAATTTCATGTATCAGAGATTTTTAGAGATTATAAAGTTCAGCTCCCTCACAGGTTAAGCAATTCATCCAAAATCACAAGGTGAGTTGCTTGCTGATGTCCAGATGTCACAGAGTCCCAGACTCTTCAACACAACACTGACATACACACACCTACAACACGAGAACGCGAGCTTGGCTCCCACTTGCAGATCAAGTCAGATCTTTGGAAAGTCATATATTTAGACCCTTTGTCTTAACCTCTAGCGGAGCATTTTCACTGAGCTGCATTTTGGCATTTGCCACTGACTTTCATCACAACCCTGTAAGTGATTACGGATGACCCTACTGCACATGGCCAAAGGGACGTCGTCAGAAGCTGGCTTCCACGTGTCTCAGTGCTAACAACACTGAGGTGCACAGGCGCTTGGCACGGCAGGTGCCAGGGAAAGGCTGTGCCTTCCGGATCATTCGGTACAAGTTCTCCTCACAGGAAGAGCCATGTAAGGAATTGTGTTCCCTTACCTTTTTCACTCTACCTACATCAGGGATTTCAAGCATTACAGAAATATAGTGTTTTCACATTTAAGTACCTTAAATAGTGGGAAAGCCAAATGCAAACATCTGTGATTATTCAAGATGAGGTGAATGCTTGTTTTATTTTTAAACAGACAGCATTACAGATACGAATAATTAAAAATCTCTACTTAAAACATCATTGGACTTTAATTTCATCTTTCTTTGAGTGTTATCAAAAATAGATCGGGACAACTAAAAATATGTTTGAAAGAAAAAAACTGTTTCTTTTTTATAATGAGGATGTGAGAAGTAGTTCTTGCACCATGAGCTTGCTCAGAAAGTACTTAACTTCTTTTTTCCGAGTGTTTTGTCTGCCCCGTGTCCTGCAGCTTTCTACACAAAATACCTGCAGTGATTTAGCTGCCGGGCGCGAAGCACAACGCTCCTCTCCCTGCCTTCCTCCCGTTAGTCCTCACAGCGACCCTGTGAAGTGGGCACCGCCACTGTGTAAGAACAAACCTTCGCCATGCAGGCAGAGAGAGGACACAAATCCAGGTGGATCTGACCGAAGAGCCAAAACGTGCCTCCTTTTTAACATCTCTCAAGACAGCCCAACGATTTTTTACAGAGGTTTTTATTTGCCACTGTTATTTCTTAATTGTATTACAACGGAAAGAAAATTCAACTGAGAGCTAAGAAACTTGACGCGTAGTTTCAGCTCCTCACTAGATGTAGGATCTATTCACTTACCCACCCCAGGTCTCAGGTCTGTACGGGTGTGGATAGGTGATCTCTAACGAGAAACGATTCTGTGACTGAGTATCAGACTCCTCTTCCCAACCAGCCGCAGTTTAGGAACCAGACCAGGCTGCTGAGGTTTCCTGAGATAATCTGTCCCTCAAACCCCAGATGACTGTCAAGGAGAAACCCACGGGGCGCTGGGGCTGTGAGTGGGAGCTCAGGCGAGTCACTAAGAGACAAAGGTCATGTCTACGAAAGACGACTGGAGGGACCAAAATCAAGGCCAAACAGGGACATGGTCTGCTGAACCCACAGGACCTCCAATCACTACCCCCAGCCCCGACTCCTGCTCCCCCTTTGCCTGGAGCTAAGAGAAATGGAAAATCTGAGTAGCATTCGATAGGCTGCCTGTGTTCAGAAATACTTACGATTCTAGCAAAATAAAACACATTCAGGTCACTTCTCTTTGTAGTACCATTCCTGATACTGGCCTCCTGAGAGCAGAAGAGGCCAGACAATGAAAAAAAGTCTCTTTAGACACAGGTAGGATGTGGCTTTGCATCCTTGTTGGGAACGCAGAGCAAACGTGCTGGGGGAGTATGCGAGTGTGTGGTGCCAGGCACCTCCGCCCGGAGCCACCACTCGAGGGCAGGTCACCTCCCCAGGCCCGTGCTTGCCCACAGAGCTGCCAGCTGTGCCTGTGCCTGCGCCACTCAGCAGGACGGGCGGCCAGTGTCTCGGGCTGCCTGGGACACGCAGGCCAGCCCAGAGTCAGAGACATCGCTAGGCACGGTCCATCGGAATTTTTCCAGCATTCTCAGCTAATTATAAAAGATGAATTTTGATATAACAACAGTATTAATAAAACTTTGCTGTGTACATGCTGCAAGCCAAGCACTCTTCTAAGTGTGTTACATATAGGTATGTATAATCTGACCTAACGCTGGCAACAACCCTGTGATGTGGGGGCTACATTTTTCTCATATTAAATATAATCAAACCAAGGCTTAAATACCGTATGAAGTAAAAAATATAAACTATGTACTATGGGTGACTTAAAATATGGTAAATCTGATTATTCTATATTTCTCTACATCAGCTACTTAGCAATTTAATATTAGTAAACATCTCAAATTATAGGACTCTGCAGAGTAAGTGTTAGGAGATAATTCTCCAGGGGTCTCTGTGTTTGATTTTGCCTGTCTTGGGAGCAGAAGTGCTGGCTGCCTCTGTTCCACGTTATCTTTCCCAGGATGTTTGTAGAGTGAACAGCCTCGGAAGGCAGAGCCTCCAGGGCAGAGGGCAGGCCTGACTGCTACCCATGAAAACCAGATCTGGGTTCCCTGAATTCAGAACTTCTCTCCTGCAGCAAACCCCCCTGCGTGGGCTGATGCCCTCTGGCCTCTCTGCATCATCCTACGGGCGCTGGGCAGGGGTTGGGGGCTCAGGGAGCCAGTGCAGCGAATGATGGCACTGCGCCCACCGCTACAGCTCCCAGTAGTAAGGCTCGGAGTCGCGTTCGTTCTTCCAGCATCCATGAAACTATGGCAGGCATTTACTAGCTTGCAAGTGGAATAAAATCTCAAACTCTTCACAGTTCTTGACACTAAGCTTTTCCTTACATATTTTACTGGTTGGCCTACTTTATTGGCTCAGGTAGACATTTTCATTTAAACTACCACCAATAGAGAACAGACTCAATTTGATTTTTTGTTTCATCAAAAGATCGTATTTCCCCAACTAAAATTCTGTCAGGTCCCACTTTTTGTTTCTGAAACAGTTTTAACCATCTTAATTGCCACACCAATTATGGACAAAACAGGTATTTTTCAGAAAAGTGTTTAAAATTAGCATGGCCCCCAAATGCAAGAATTTATATTGTCACTTTATGGTTTTCAAGATGTTCTCTATTAATAATAACATTCAACTACTATTGGGGAAAAACTTGGATATTAGGAAGCATTAATCATCTGTTCAATTTGATGAGGTTACAGGCAGAATTTTTTTAACACGATGTATTTAAAATACGCAATGAATATAGTTGATCAAAAAACTACTGTGCAGATACATTGTGCATATTTTTACAACTTATATTCACTGATCAAAAATTGAACCTTTACATAAACATTGTTTATACCGTAGTTTTAAGATTTTATAGATTTTTTTCCCTTACCATGAAATATTCTCTCTCAGACATTTAGTTTAAGAATTACTCACTTTAAATAAACATCTGAAAATTCATTGTTAAACATAAGTCTTAGTTAAGTCAGTTTATAAGAACAGACTTCTCTCTAAGATTACAAAAGTGCCCTCTAATGGCATAACTTTTCCTCTCATTTCTTTTTGCTATTTCCAGGTATCCAGAGCATATTTAGATTTAATGTTCAGATTAAATAACACTAATCCAAATTTCACGTTCAGCACTACTTCTTTTTTCATGGCCATCTGGTGGGTAGTGCAGGAAATGTGTCTGTACAGCAAGAAATCTTACATCTTTGCAGTATTGAGGCTCTAGTTCAAACACTAGTAGCAAGTTGCTAGGGTAATTCCAAATATATTTACTATGCAGATCAATCAATTTGGTTGCACAATTATTCACAACCCAGAAAAACTAGGTGGTGTTATCCTATTACTGAGGAGATTAACTTTGTTTCGATTGAAATGTTCTGATGAATCAAGCACATGGACACTAAACTGAAACTCGGACATTGTTCATGTTGCCAAAAGCCTTCTTCATATTTATGCCCTCAGATCCTGCCAAAACTGAAATGAGAAAAGAAAAATGACCTAATGATTTGATACACCTCAATCTTTGCAAAATAGATTATTGTGACATGAGATAGTTTTATTCTTTGGAATGTCCATGTGTCCTAGATTAAATGGAAAAATTATTTCTGAAATATAATTAGAGATTATTAGTGTGTTCTCTACTTACAAAGGTAGAGATGGGTTTGGGTACTGCAAAGTAAATAAATATAATTAGTTTAGACAGTATATGTATATAGACATACATATTTTTTCGGTCAAAATATTTAGAAACACTATGAATCCAATTAGTTAATGCTGGAGTAAAGGTAAATGAGTAGTAGTCCCCAAAGAAGAGTCATTTCAGTATAAAAACAGAATGTGTGCTGCCCCTTCTCTGGTAAGCAGATAAACACTACAGCTTAAGACACATATGTGGAGAACGGTTTTCTTTTCAATATTTGAGGACTTTGATGATGGGAGCTGCTTCTCCCCCTCAAATCCTTCGGTTTTAAAAGAAACGCCAGTGAATAGATATAAAGCATCTGCGTTGTTCTGCAAGGAGTAGGGAGTCGAGCAAATGATGGATAACTAAAAATGTACAAATAATTCCAAGACATAATGTTCAGCATCAGTTTCAACTTCTTATTCTATGGAGAAGCCTTTAGTGTAGCTAAATGGTCAAACTGACCTGGTGTAGCCTTTTCCCACAAACCTGTGGGAATGCTTGTGAATCGTAAAATCGCCAATGGTAAGCAAAACAAAAAATTAAAAGGAGCTTGAATAATTTGCCATTGTATCAATTAAATACCCAGGATGGCCACAAGAAGCACAGTGTATGTAAAAGACAATTAAACTTGCCCCAGGATACCTGCAGTGGTTTCCCCACTGTCATTTTGCAAAATTTATCTGCAATTACATACGATCAACTAGTCAATTTACCAATCTTGGTTAAACCACAGGTTCACTTAGAGAACATAAACATTTATTATTTGAAATCGTATAAATAATGATAATAAGTAAATAAGCCTGGTTAATTTTTTACTACTTAAAAATATATTAAATGGATTTAACCATGAATAACAACTGTCTTAAGAGTAAGGAAACATTTCAAACCACTAGAAAGCTTGTCTTTAATATTTATAGACTGCTGTTTAGTTATGCTAGCTCACCAGCGCAAGGGATTTGCAAATCTAGTAAATAAAAGGTTCCTTTGGGTTTTCATATAGCTGTGCAAGGCTCTCTGAATAGAAGGTATGACATACATGAAGCCATTATGATCCTTTCTTGGCACTGGAGGCTCCTCAGGACAGCAGCCAACAGTCCTGCCTACCTGTGACAACACGTCAAAGCACATTCCCTCATCCCTCCACCACCAGCCACCAAGGTCCCGTAAGTCACTTGCAGAAACATGAGCATATTTGTCAAAGCTCTTACAGACAGTACATATTACAAAACTTAAAATCAGATTCATCTGTATAAATACAACACAAAGTATACAATTTAAAAAAAGAACCCATAGTATCATTCAGATTCACTTAAAAACTATCCAATGTGCCTGATCATGTGTAGGCCACAAAACTGAAATAAATTCACGATGACCAAAAAGAAGGATGGGAATTCTGATTTACTTGAAGCAAATGCATCTGGAATAAATGAAATCCACTGTTTTATTACAGAGAGTGGAAAGTGCATGAGTATAATTTAGTGAGAATAATTTCAAGGAATGGTCTGCCACAGAGATTTCTGTTACTTTCTTTTCCTTTTTAAGTGCAAATATTTAGTCTTTAGAACTTCTATTTTAAACTCGAGGGCGTTTTGTTTTTGTTTGGATCTTCCATGCCACATCTGATAATAACTCTGAAGCATTTGATCTAACTGCAAAGAAAAAGAATGTAGTTTTGGTAGCAGGCGGGGTCCCCGTGTTTGCCGAAATCGAGAGTCCCTGAGCAGTGAGCAAGCAAGGGCTCTGTGCACTTTCACCTTGGAATGCCCACCATTTGCCAGCTTGGACAAACAGAATCCCTCTAGGCAAAAATGCAGCAATAAAAAAAGCTGGATTCCCAAAAGTGGTTTTATTCTGTCGTCTTTTGCAAACAATGAAAATGTTGACTGAAGTTAGTTGGATGTTTTTAAAAATCCAAAAATTCTCTAATACAGTTAAAAAATTTGAGAGAAATATAGCATATCTGTAGTCTGATCTTTCCATATTTGAAAAGGGAGAAATAAAGTAGGGAGAAGTAAAGGCTCCTGGTCTGCCCTAAGGAGCGGTTTCTGGCTCGCGCTAGGTGAGCCCTCATTCTGCAGGTAACTGTGGAGAGCAGTGGAAAGATACCGACTTCCGCCCGGCCCAGCGAAGGAGAGCTCACTTGACGCACAGAACCCATGTGCTAACGCTCCCTAAACGCAGGCTGTCGGCACGTGATGGCATGACTGGGAAGGGTTTTCGAGTTCATTATGTCAATAACCTGCGGATTGGGGATTTCCACATGCATTTCAACTGCAATGACTCCAGCCTTCTCCAGCACTTACCTAAATGGCTGCCAACTTTCATTCTGGAAGGAAATTAAATTAATATAAAAAATGTGAAATTAAAACATGCCAAGGAGTTAAACTTTCCATTCTGTCATCCACTCCCCCTGACCCTCCCGGTGCATAGTTCACGACAGGGCTGAGGTCAGGGGTCATCCTGTTTCAAAGGCTGGCCAAGCCTACAGAAGGAGATGGCTTGAAAGAGGATCAGACTTTCAAGTAAGTACCTTGGACTCCCACCACCACTCCTGCCAAAAGAACGATGAATAATAGCAATGGCCAAACAAATGCACCACAGATAGGAACAGTCTTTAATCCAGAAAGCTAGACCCACTATATTAAAGCAAGGAGTACATCTCCCAAAATGGACCTGATAGGTGATTAGAAGATATCAAAAACAATGTAGAAAATAATGCAAAGAAAAATGGGCACAAAATACTGCATACCTTCTTCCTACCAAAATGTCATGTGACAAGTGATGTAGCTGGGATAACTTCCACTGTCTTGGGAGAAACTGATGACTGCTGGAATAATGAAAGCTCCTCAGGGAACAGTAATATGCCTGGTTGCTTTCTTAGTTTGGCAACTAAGCCTTATTTCCTGTTGACCTGCCACAAAATGAAAATGACTTCCTGTGTAATGTTCCCCAAAGCGGTTTACAAACTGCACACCTCATTCTCTACCAAAATCTAGCTAAGATGGAGCATAGCAGATGCCACAGCATTTAGCAACAGCACACGCCACCCAGGAAAGCGAGACATGAATTGCCATGGCCAACAAACAAATACTGAGTCCTCGCTGTATGTAACACCTATAAATTAGATTTTTATAGTCATGGTAGCCAAGAATTGAACGACTTCACAGATTCCTTAGGATACCAAGAGCTAAATATGGCCCAAAGAGCTAAAATCAAGAGAATAACAGTTTGCCAAGAAATGACTCCATACTTTAAACTGAAGTGGGTGATATGAGGGCTCAGAATAAATATCTTAGCAATTTGTAATCTGCTTACAAAGACAAAACATATATCCAGGTAGCAGAATCCAATAATGTCAGTATATTCACTCATTCATTATTTTTTCCTTCAACGTCTGTGTAATGAGTCCCTGCTACACGCCAGGCACTCTTCTGGGGAGAGCGATGACCTCATGAGGGGGACATTCTAGTGGGAGTGAGAGACAACACATAAACAGATACGCAAATACGAAAACACTGGTAGACTGGTAGCTATGCAAAAATTAAAATAGGCTTGTGTGAAAGACCGTGTGTGATTTCTTGGAGGAAATGACATTTATGCTGAGATCTGAGTGACAACAGGAAGCCAGTGAAGCAAACGTACGGCAAAGAGCATTCTGGGGAGAGAAATGGCGGGTGCAAAGGCCCTGGGGTGGCACTAAGCTTGGGGTATTAACAAAAGGAAAGGGCATCAGAGAACAGAGTGGGAGAGAGGGAAAGGTAAAGTGCAGACCACACAGAACCTTGCAACCATATTAAGGCGGCTGGATTATATTCTGAGTGTGATGGAAAGCCCTCGAATCCCAGCAGGGCCACGATACGATCCATGTTGTCCATGGTGTAGAAAATGGATTTCAGGGAAACTGCAGAAATAAAAAACAACCTCATCTCTGTAAAAGCAAAAAGATCAGATGATGGCTACTGCAGTTGTGCAAGGTAGAGATGGTGGTGGCTTGGAGTTTGCAGAGAAGATGGAAGACAACGGAGAGCCCTGGGATGTGTTTTACAGATGGCGGCCCAGAGTATGCAGGTGAGCTGTTGGCAGAAAGCGAGGAAAAGAGAGGAATCAAAAATAACACACTGACTACAGGAACACACATACAATAAAGTGATAAAACATAATGGAAGAAATCAGAGAGAAATAAAATTTGTCAAGCAGAATTTCCAGGTGGCATCAAATAAATTACGAATAGTGGGACATTTTAGATGCCTTTTTAAAAACTAGTTATTATACTTAACAAGGTGTTGGAGCAGAGGAGCAAAGAGGAAGGTGATCTCTCCATGTGATGAGAAACACAGAGGAGGAAGGCCAAGGTGGAAAGTAGTAAGATGTGTCGGTTAGAAAAATAAAAGTACTGATTCCCATTGTCACGGTGGGACATGGGGTTTGCCAGACGCAGGGAGGGCTGGTGGGACACACTGGAAAAAGGCAGTAAGTGCATCCCTGCCCCCCAAACCTGCTTCCTCGAACTTACATTTCAAATGCAAGAATGCACAGTATTAGAGGCCAACTAATTTGTCAAGAGTACCTGGAGGAGGAATAAGTTCAAAGCCCTATTTTAGTTCTGGAAAGTGGTAGTTTATAGCAAGTAAGAAGGAAACAGCATAAGAGAGACATACAGAAGTTATGAAGAAAATTTGACAAGAAAGTATTACTATTTGGCATACGTGACTGGACATATTCATAAGCTGTGTCCAAATAAGATGATTAAAACCCATGAGCCTTCCGACAAACACACACCTGCCAAAGTCATATAACTTAGGCTTCCAGGCACGTTTTTGGGAAGCAACAGCATCAGCGGAGCAATCCTAAAGTCAAAGGAATAATCGGGACTGCAGGGGGCTGCCCAGGCCTGGGCCACGAAGATGCAGACGGTGAGTTCACAGAGTGGACCAGACCGGCGAGAAACGCGGGCTGGAGGAGAAAAGAAGTGACGGGCAGCATCCTTAGGATGGAAGCCACGCTGGGAAGTATCACACCCTAGAGGAGAAAAATCAACAATCTCTTCATACATTTTATAGTACACACGTTAAGCGCTCGTTAAATACGGATGAACTAATGGACCAAACTGAATAATCACTCTATCTTCTGACCTGAGATCATTACTAATTTTGTGTGTTAGTGACAGCAAGGATGAAACTGAAAACCAAAAACAGAATACTATAGCAGGAAAAAAATTTTCTAAAACACTACCCAACTTTTCACTCGTCCATCAGCAACAACCTTGAATTTTTACACACTTTCCATCTATCTATCTATCTCGAATCATACGTACTGCCTTCTCAAAGGATCTTAAAAATTCAAAAGGTCTTTCTAGGTCTAGTTACCACATTAACAAAACAAGGTACTTAAATGATTCAAGCTCAAAGATATTCCTGTTCTCAAGACAAATCTGGTTTTAAAAACGGCTTTGGTGGTTCTGCCAGCTCTGTCTGCTAAACATCTGGGCTGCACCCTCCCTAAAGTCTGGATCAAAGAAATGTTTTATAACCTAGTTTCTAGTGACGTAATAAGCAGCGATACCACCAAGTGAAGAGCAGAAATAATTTGCAGCCCCTACAAGTGTGTTGTGCTATTTCAAGTGTGTTATGCTATTTCATTGAACTAAGTGTGTTGAAAAGTAAAATAATTTGCTTATAGCTAACGGCCAAATTCCGCTTCTGTGAACGGTGCTTGCTTACTCAAATGCTTGGTAAACAAGGCCCAGGCCCTGGGGGGGTGACTAGAAGCGGTGCTTGCTTACTCAAATGCTTGGTAAACAAGGCCCAGGCCCTGGGGGGGGTGACTACAAACAACTTACTGATAAAGGGGCCGAGGCATGATCAGCACGTAAACAGCCTAACAGCCAGGACAACGTTCCTAATCGCAGGTAGACGGCTTGTGCAGGGTGTGTGTGTGTGGGTTTGGGCAATCAATATTGGACAATCTTTTGTAACAAGCTATAGCAAAAGTATAAAAGGGCATATGTCCCATTGAGCGGGGTCCTAGTTCGTAAAGAGACCACTGCGTTGGTGCTCTGGGACTTGGACCCTGGCTCGAGCCAGCCAATAAACTCCTTTGCCTTTTGCAGCCTTGGACTCTGCCATTCTGTTCCTGGGGCGGAACGGGGAACCGGTTCTAACACAAGGAGGCAGTGACAACAGAAACTTTTCAAAGAGTCAGCATGGTGGGATGGGAGAGCTCCCAGCTGACGCGGCAACTGCTGCCAGCACTGCCCGAGCTGCTGCGGACAGGCCAGCAAACAACACGTGTGTCGATCGTGAGCTTGCAGAGCCTGTGCTCGTGGGTTAGAGACATGATGCACAAGCAAACAAGGAAATGCAGTTAATATGCTGATTCCAGAGAGCAGTGAGCACTGTAAGGAAAACAACACTGGCTGAGAGGCCGGAAGGGAATTATGGAGACAGGGTGGGTGGGGGGAGAAGGAGCCCTTCTGGGCTGAGTGGTCAAAGATGGCCTCTCTGAGGAAGCAACATTTCAGCAGAGACTCAGATGAAAAGTGAGCCACCCAGAGCCAGTGGGGATGTTTCACAGTTGAGGACACTGAGGAAAGAGAGAGGGGAAGGGCAAGGTCCTCCCAGGCTTCACACCCGGGAAGCTGCCTCACCTGTGGGTTAACTGCCACCATCAGCCGTCAAGAGGGACACACTGCCAAGCCGCAGGGATGAGGACACAGGCACTGGCTCACTGTGGCCTGCCAGTGGCATTCCGTGAGGGACAACTGGCCAGTGCTAAGCTCAGGGAGGATGGCAGAGGCTTGGAGGCCCATTGTCAGATGAGAGACGTATCAGAGATCTGGCCCAGCATGGCTTTCGAGGGAAGGAGACTGAGCTCAGCAAGGCACAGACCCCGAAGGAAGGAGTTTGAAAAGCAGGAGGTGTCCCGGCAGAGGAAGGATGCTTCCTGACTGTCCAGAGTGACAAACAAAAAAAAAGAGTGCTATAAAATCTCCGGGGAGAGTCTTAACAGGATTGTGGCAGGGGGGTGTTTACTTAAACGATATGTTATCTGAGCTCTCCCTGTACACTGTCAGGAAGTCAACTGGTGTTTATCAAGTGCCTATTGCCAGTCCCCTGGAAGCCCCGGAGGCCGATAACGTGGAATCAGAGTCCTCTGGTGAAACTTGAGACTTTGTTTCTTATGGTACTTTATCTTATTTGAATTATATTTTTTTTAAATATATTTTTTCTCGTCCCTACAGAAAAGATCTCCATGAGGCTTACATGACATAAGTTTAGGAGCAGAAATTACCCTTCACCTATCTTTAGATCACCTGCGCAGCTGTTTTTAGTCTCCTAGCATAAAGTAGGCGCCAGATAAATAGTTGCTGAATTATACTGCTTTCAAGAAGCTACTAGCAGAGAGCAAAGCAGTCTCTACATACGGTATAAGGAAGCCTCTTTTCCGTCCTTAAGAATACAAAAATGTCCTGGTAAGGATAAATACAGTGCATTACTCAGGAGGGCCTCTTTCCTCTGAAAACATGTAAATTTTGACCTGGCTGGGATACATTCTGATCTGAGAGCAGGCATGGTATAGAATAGTGCTTCTCAACCCTTAATGTGCACACGAATTACCCAGTTTTCCCATCAAAATGCAGGTTCTTGTTCAATGGGTCTGGGGGGCGGGGTCTTGAAAATGGTCCCTTTCTGACAAGCGCCTGGGAGATGTGGACCCGACAGTTCATGGACTGCACTTTGAGTAGCCGGGTTATATGGCTTTGTCACTTCCAACCCTAGTATTCTCATGTATTTTTATTTTCAAACTCCCCAAATACTAAGACCTATCACCTGATAGTAGCAGCACTATGATATTCACCTCCAGCACTTTGGTTGTTCAAACATTCTGATCTCTAATTTTCATTCATTACCAAGGTTTAATATTTAATATTTTAGACATCTATTTAGGGAGAGGAGTGGATGAAATAGAGACTGTCCATATCCTTTCTTCCTTTTTTTAAGAGAACTATTATTATGGCCAAGTTATTTCACAGTGATCTCTTTTCTCTACCTTATTTACATAAAAGAGAAGTCCATTCTCTCTGAGTAGTTCGTGTTTCTCTTAAAGCCCAGTAACGGACCAGTGGACCACTCGTGTACTTAACGGAGTTTGGGAAAACACTAATAAATAAAATGTTATCAAGAAGAAACCATTCATTACTACCATAGAATAACAAATACCACAGATTAAAAAAGTGATGCTTCATTCCATGGGCCTAATCCCATATTTTCCCAAATAGCTGATGGTTCTCAAGCTTCACCTTCTCCAAGCAGTTTTTTTGATGTGTCAGCACTAAAGCCTGTCTATCACCACAGAGAATTTGTGGTGGCCTCCAGTGCCAAAGCACATGACGTAACCAAATTAGTAATTTAAAAATAACTATAATGAAGGTAATATGATCCACAGATAGATGAGTGAGTAGATATACCAGGGATCTTAATTAGTTAAAATAGTTAAACCCTTTCCATGCCCTAGAAATATTCTTATTTCTAGGAAAAAAAAGAAGAAAAAAGAAGGTACACAAGTATGTAGTTGTTATGCTTTAGCAAAAAGAAATAATTTAAAATTCAAATATGTATTTATTCTACCAGCTCTCTTATCTAAGCACCACCACCCCCCCAAAGAAAAAACAAACCAAGACACATCTTTGGAAAGATTAGATAATATTCTCCAAGGACACTGGTTCCTAACAATCTAGTAATTTGGAGAACCCAGCAGAAAGCATAGTTAACACATCACTTCCCTTTTTATTCCCTCTCATTCTCTCCTAGCTCATGTGTCTCAGGGTCTCAGGTGAGCTCTTCCCACATCTTAGTTTCCTGTCAATTCATGATCGAACGTTCTTGCCAACACCTGAATTTAATTTTTGGTCTGCTCTTCACTCTTCCATCCTCCACTATCATGCAATTTTTATTTTTTCATTCATTCATTCATTCAATCATTCATTCAAATTTTGGTACAGTTAAAAGGCTGCCAAAGCAAAACAAAAAAAGATCACTTAGAGTAAAAAGATCTGAGTTGAAGAAGTCCTAACCAAACCATTATCACATTATCTGCTTTTGTACTTTGAGTGAGTCTTTTAATCTCTTTCAATCTCAATTACCTCATCTACAAAATGGAGACAATTATTCCCAGGATTGTTATAAGATTAAATGAAATAATGATGTGAGTACTCTTTTAAAACTAAAAAGGTTCTATTTATTTTTAAATGGTGTAGGTCAGTTTCTCAAACTGGTTGCAAAATTTTATTCAACAGCAAAAGATATGTTTCGACTTGCTCTTCAAATGGAGATAGAAGGAGTTCCAGCATCAGATTATTCTATCTTTATTCACCTAACCTCTAAGGTAAGAGGTTAGGACCCTATTCAAGTAGAGACTGACTAGAAAGAAGAACAAAGGAAAGGCCACAATGTTGGATTTTTAAAAACAATCACATCAACAACAGTAAACTCTTAATATTTTTTAGCTTTGCTACACTGTATCTGAGGACATCAATGTTGTTTAATAAACAAAACTAGATTAGAACTGGTTCAAAGGTGAGCCTGCTCAGGCTCCTCAGGCGCTAGATCTAGCCAAGGATTTCAGAGGCACGTGTTGAGATTAACGCACGGAGGATCAACATCAGTTCCTGGGTTGTTCTGCATTATTATCTCTGGATTAAGAGATGATTAAAGAAAAGGACACTTTCAAAAGGCAGACGCTGAAGACAGACCCCACAGTCATTTCTAATAATGCGTTTATAGCAAATTATGATGAAATGATACAAGCATATAAACCTACAGCAATTACAGAGATGACAAACCACAAATACTGACCTGGTGTGGGAATTCAGACCCACAATTATGTCATCCTTCTCCCTGCAAGGAAGTAAGATATACAGTTAGGTGTGGTTTGTTTTGTTTTTTTTTTTAAAGGAAGCGCTAAGGAAAAAGCTGCAGCTTCGGGTCCACAATGTTCCGTGGTCATTACACAAAATAGAGGCTGCTGCCAAGAGAAAAAGAGGTTTCAAAACTGCCTGGTTGTTGTCACTGCTTTGTAAATGTGTGAATGAACTTTAAATGTACAGATTTTCTTTTTAAATTACAGATTGAATTTGGTGGCTGGAGTATTAATATGGGTGTATAAATACTTTTACGGTCTGAACTTATTTTTTCTTATATTTCAAAGGGCTTTAAGCTTTTAGAATAGAATATATCCTCATATATATGTCTATGATAGTTCTCATTATTTCACTGAAACATACAGTTTCATTCAATATTTTGAAATAATCCATTTTAAAAATCTTAGGCTGATCTAATTTCACCTCTTACCTCTCAAGAATGCCACATAATTAATGGAATAATGTAATAACTGTATAGGTGAATTACCACTAATTATTACTAATTTTCAAAAGGGATTCTGTAACTTATTGATTTTTCAGTGATACAGCTGCCATACGTAATTGGAGTATGTTTAAATATCATGGGTTATGGGTCTCTAATAAACTTATAACTTACTTTTTTAATCACCAATTTTCTTATTAGGCTCTACTTACTGAAGAAAATGTTTTTATTTTTTCTTTTATCAGATAACTTGTCTCCAAGGTATGGCAAAGGCTCTATTACATGTGTATGCAGAAAGAGAGAGAGCTCAAACTCAATACATAGCATATCCTAGAACATTTTAACACCCAGATTTGAATGGCTGGTCAGTCGGACTAATCAAGAAGGCTAAAGAAAGGAAAAGGGATTTGATTTCAAGAGATAGTCTCACAGCTATAAGTAGGCTTAAGAAAGCAAACTGATAATCGAGCTTGCCTTTTACGATTGGAGCAGAATTTGTGCGAATGGTGGCTGGAGGTGTGGGAAGGCCAGGGGAGGTTTACGTCAGAACCTACACACATTCTGAGATGGAAACTCTATTATACTTTCCATGATTTCCCTATTAAAAAAGACTAACCTTCTGGAAGGATAGATGTTAGGCGTTATTTATCTGTTTATCACTGGTAGCCCTTAGCGCCATTTAGAACTAGAGTGTTTTTACTCTCAAAGAGAAGTTGTTTCTGCTGCACCTTAAATAATGATTTGAAAGTGGAAAAGTTTAATGGTTTCCCCTAAAAAATTCTCTATTAGCTAACTATTACCAAAAACAAACAGTGCACAGGAAGCCTAGAATTATGGTCTCGTGGATGCAGGCTTAATAAATGATACTCCGAATCATTAAATTGCAAAAACATTCTAAGCAAATTGGGTCCATGCGAATGAATTTGGCAATTAATCTCAACTTAAAATTTTTAGAAATTTTCATCAGTTTTGCTTCTGAAACCAAAAACTTATGACTTTATTTAAAAAGTTTCTGCAAGTTTAGATAAGTCTCTTCACTAAAATGGAGTGTCAGGTTTCTCAGGCGTAAGAGGATACAGTATCTTCCTCACTGGGTTGCTCTGAGGATTAAGGAAAATGATGGATGTGGAAGGCCTATAACAACCAAGGGTTATATAAAGTTATACTATTATTAATAAATAGTCATTTCCATTTCTGTTGTAAAATTCAAAGCACAGAAACAACTGTAACATCGGTTAATAACTAACTTAACTGAAAAGCAATAAAATTTTAAAGAAAAACTTTAAAATGTAACACAACTGATATGGTTTGGATGTTTGGCTCCTCCAAATCTCACGATGAAATGTCATCCCTGCGTTGGATGTGGGGCCCGACGGGGGGTGCCTGGGTCCTGTGCCGATCCCCTCAGGAGTGGCCGGTGCCCTCCTGGCAATAATGAGTAAGGTCTCCCTTTATTAATTCCCGAGAGAGCAGGTTGTGTGGAGCCTGGCACCTCCTCCTCCCTCTCTTGTTCGTCTCTTGCCATGTGACACACCTGCTCCCCCTCACCTTCCACCTTGACGGGAAGCTCCCTGAAGCCCCCACCAGAAGCAGCTGCTGATGCAATGCTTCTTGTACAGCCCACAGAAGCATGAGCCCAATAAATCTCTTCTCTTTATAAATTACCCAGCCTCAGGTATTCCTTTATGTCAACGCAAAATGGACTAATACGATGATATTCATGAAAAGTGTTGGGAAGTATTTTTTAAACTATCAGAATACTGAAATTTTCAGAACATAACGGCATATAATATCTATTGATAACAGAGGAATTATGAAATGCTTATACAAATAACTAAGAATACTCCCGACAACAGTGACTAGTTTATGTGGGAAATTTTTCAGCTTCCTGCTCAACTCCTTTCAAGACCTCTCATTCTATAATGTATTGTCTACACCGTGGTCTTCAAACCTCTTAGAACTGTGATTTAAAAATATATATATATTAATGTGTAATGTATAAAATACTTAAAGGCAATCTATACTGGGATGAGTATCATAACTATAGTGGATGACATTGTACATTTCAAATTTTTTTCAAGTTAATATCAGTGGTGTTTTGTGAACAGGGCTAATAAGAATGTCACTATTATTATTATTATTACTACTTTATTTTTTCGAGATGGGACCTTGCCATGTTCCCCAGGCTGCAGTACAGTGGCTATTCACAGTTGCGATCATAAAGCAACACAGCCTCGAACTGCTGGGCTCAAGCAATTCTCCTGCTCCAGCCTCCCAAGTGATGGGGTCTATAGGCACGTGCCATCACGCCCAGCAGAATGTCATTATTTTTACTTCAGAGAAGCTGTCACCATTTCCATTTTTTGTTGTTCCACGACCATCTGATATGCTGAGTAAGACTGTGCCTTTGTTAATTTGTTTATTATTAATAGTCATAAAACTTAATTTCATTATTTATACATAAAAGTGAATATAAATATTAATAGATCTGCTATTTCCTTCTTACACTATAATGGGGCATCTTGTCCACCGCAATGAAACAAAGAGAACACTCCCTTTCAGAGGCCTTTGCTTTACAAGGCCGGTGCTCTCAGAAGCTGGATACCTACTCCGTGTGACTTCAGAGGCAACGGGAAACTTCCACCACAAAATTAAAAGAGTATCTCGTATCTTTCATTGTATCGTCCTTAAAAGACAAGTTTTTAAATGCAAATATTCACTGGGCCTAACCTTGCAAAGTTAATCTCAAATGCACTTTCTATTTCCCGGACATCAGAATTTTAAATCTTTGATTCACACCACGGCATAATGAGCATGGGTTACATAATTTGTGGGGCCCAGGGCAAGACCTCTTGTTCAAAAATTAGGAATTTCAAGATGGTGACACTGGAGCATTCAGCCAAGCCCCAGGTCCCTCTAAGAGTGGCCCATGAAGCTGACCCAGGATGTAACTTAATACTTTTATAACAAACTGAGAATTATCAGGGGAAGAGAATAAAGAGCAGGTATATACTAAAGGTAGACTGTCCAAAACAGTAGAGCCTAGAGGATATAAATATATGTATACACAGACATACATACACACATATATAGATATATCACCCCTCTCTAAAATTTTGTCTAAGCTGGCCTCATTCCTATCTGGCTTTATCTAGCTATTAACATATCTTGGTAATACGTTAGCTGATATCAGTTTATCCATTTCCCATGGCAGGGCTATTTTCATATTTATAGGGAACAATAAAAAAATTACTTTAAAAGTAAAGGAAAAATTATTTTTCAGGTAGTCTTTTAGTACCCTGAGAGGCCCAGGTAACATCTGGGGGCAGGGTGGCTTCCCTGGTATCTCCCAGGCCATCTCTCCTGTGACCCACCTGTTACTTCATCTGCTAGTATGGTGAATCTTGCTACTGCGATCATTAATTAGAGGGGCACAGTTTTGTCTCCATTTGGAGGTAGTTTTATTTTTCCATAAAAAAGTAATGTATTTTCATAGCACATTTTCACAAACTTCGACAGATCACCCATAGAACTAACAATATCAGAGACTCAGGGAAGCAAAGAGATAAACAATTGCTGTCCTTTTCCAGTTTGCCAGGTGTTCTAGCTAGCAAACTCTGTTACCCTGTTGGCAACAAATGCCTCTTCAATTACAGGATCCAATTACTTGTGAATCAGTCCAAATTTGAAGCTTTTGACCATATCAATGAATTTTAGTGAATGCTGTAATTTAATATGAAATTATAACCTTGAGGACTATCAACATACACATGATATTTAGATCTACATCATGATATATATATGCTAGTGTTATGCATAAAAAGGTACTTATATGTTTTCTAATGTATTTTTAACAAAATTACTCAAATGGATCAAGTATGTTTATGTTTGTGTGGGTTTTTTTTATATGACAGATAATTTAACAAGAAATATATTTCATCACTGGATAAAATGCATAATGTTCCACTTGGCAATGCCTACAAGCTTAGCGTATATATGAATTAAACTCAGTCATCAAAGCCATCTCCAAGTTGTATATGGATTACTATGGTTTACTTTTCACTACAATGTGCTGTAAATTGTAACCATCTACATTCCAGTAGGCACCTAACACCATAGCATCTAAATTGAAGAAAGCAATCCAAAACAACTCAGGCCCTTTTACACTAGCTTTTCTCTCTTAAACACAATATCAATATTTTCAAGAAAGTACCACAATGCCACCCCCTCATTTTGTTTACCAACTGTCTGGATACAGTATTGTCTGTGTTGCATATACTAACTTGTTCATAGTTCCTATATTATAATTTGTAAAAATAGTCATGGTGATTTCAAAAACAAGATATCACACCTTACAGGTATTTCTAATTATGAGTTCAGATTTTACTGCTTATTTTCAAAAACATTAAATTTCAATCTCATATTTTATGTACATCTGTATATATAAGGACATTGCTTCAGAAAAGAAGATATAGTTATGGTGATTTTAGTTGTTGATAAAACACACATTTGAGTATAGTCCAATTTGGAATATATGTTCTCTGAGCACACAGCTGGAAGAAGAGGGTGTTTACCTTGATATTCTCTTAGAGGGAAGAAACATCGACAGAAACTTGTACAGTCTCCATTTATTTCAGCTGGTCACCACTATTTGTGGTATCGGCTGAAATCATTCCCATTAGAAATGCATGGATGTTGTTAACTACATTTTTGTAATTTGGTTGTTACATTTAAACGTCTCCATCCTGCCAAGAGAGTGTCTAAGAGTTCTGCTCAAATGAGCTGACTTCTAATCATCCATAATCATGTTTTTATCAAGTTCCTTCCAAACTTTATATAACCCCATTATTTCTAAAAATGTTTTTATTTTCTCACAACTATAAAAAGGGAACAAGTTATTTCAAAAGAAGAATTAAAAGAGACACTTGGTAAATTAACTATATATTTATACTACTACCTCCATCCATATTTTTTTAGATTCATTTCAGTTTTCATAAGTGAAACTAAAAATACTTCAGAGAACTATAGGAAACATTAAGTATGTGTCATGTTCAAATTTGCTACAGGAAAAAATTAACAAATGAAAACCAAGACTCATTCACTAATTTACTAAAATAAATCAGCTTCCAAAGCATCCAGAAATTATTGAAGGAATAATGACATGTAATCTTGGAAGTTTCTATACTTTTCTTATAAACATGAGGTCTCTGGACTTCAAAGTGAAATTTAAATCAAATTTAACTCAATAAGTTCCTTGAAAAAAATTGACATTGTAATAGGACCCAATACCCAGCTGTTCTGTGGTCAAATCTGTCTCTTCATTCCAAGAGGAAAAATCTACAGAAACATATTGCTAGCTGGCTTTTTACTCCACATTGATCAAATTCTCTATCCTTAATTTTTAAAATGTAAAACAAGCAACTCATTTTTTATTTGGGAGGGGATTAATAAGATATACTTCATGTTTTCCAAATATTTTAAAGGACTAAAATTCATGTATTTGTTGGTGTGCAGTTTTTAGTAAAATACCAAAAGGAAAAAAAGGTGTGGATATTAAATCTTTGGGTTATGTGTTTAGGAAGTAGGCAGCCAAGAATCCTGCTTTTAGCACTGGCTGGGGCACTCATAGGCTATGGAACAGCAAATGCCGGGTGTCATCTCAGAAGTTTCAAGAAATACAGGAAATACATGCATCCAAGCAAACGCAGACTCAAACTGAAATGCTGTGGTTTTTCCCAAATATATAACTGAATTTATAGTCAACATACCACTATATGATACAATAAAATATTAGCATTTTTATTTTTCCATGTCATACTCTGTTATTGTTTTTAATGACAATGAAGTATGTACTGTTCTTCCTAGGTGGAAATAAACATGGAAGCGTGACGGCATGCATCCTAGATGTCATTTAATTTTGCTCTTGTAATATAACAGAAAAATAAAGCAGAATTTATCCTAACTTCAAGGCATGAAATGCAAAGTATTTTTAAAAGGAGTATTTAGTAGATACTGAAGGACTTTGATTTTAAAACCAGTTTTCAAGGCAAAACTATTAGAAAGGAACATAGATCAGTAGTTACCAGGAATTAGGTTAAGGGAAGAGGATGACATCAAAGAGGCATAGTGTGAGAGAATTTTTGGAGTGACAGAATTATTCCATAGCATAACTATGATGGTGGACACGTCATTCTTCCCATTTGTCAAAATTCACAGAACCTACACCATGAAGAATGAATTTTACTGTACATACATTAAAAATAAAATACAAACTAATTTTAAAAAAATAAAAATTTAAAATAAAATCAGCTTTCAAAGCAAACATTTGGTGTGGTTTACTATTTATTATTCAGTTATGCTGTGGCTTCTACTAAATGGCTGTGAACCAACAGGGGAAGAATAAATTACGTTCTTCAGAATAATCCTTCCAAATAAACATTTATAAGGTCTAGCTATTATTTCAAGGTCAAATGAATTAGCTGGATTATTTTTGTTGGTTATGCTTGCCTTTGACCCACAGATGACTACGGGATATACTTTCTTCCTAATCAGTAGCTCGTGGCGACTGACTCTGGCAGGGTTCAATCTGTGAGCTGCTGCTGTGGGCCCCTGGCTCCCCCAGGCTAAGGCTGACAAGAAGACCGAGCAGAAAAAGTGGGAGCGAGCACTGGTTGGTCACAGGTATCAACCTCCTCATCACAAAGAAACTCAGGAAGGGAGATTAAAATCGTTTTAATCAGCACGTATTATGTGCAATTCACACACTGCTCCCAGGCTTTCTGATAATTCAGGTGCAATCATTCCATTTCCAGTATCTGCTCATCCATCATATCAAAGTAATATGTTCTAACAACAACAGCAAGAAAAACACTCAGTTTTAAAATAAAAATTCTGACCTCTGGACAGTCTGAATAGAACTGCTATAGAAATAAATACACGAAGATAACAACAGATACACTTTATTTCTACACCCCCGTTCATTTCAAATAGTTTGTTAGAGTTTTAGAACATATTTTTCCCCCTACCAGAGAGTCTCTTTGGTGAGTCCAAGTGAGAAAACTGAAATCTGAATCGCCAAGGTTCATAAAGCCAATTGAAAAAGCCTCTTGCCGGGATCGTATAGTGGTTAGCACTCTGAGCTGTTAAAAAGTCTTTGCATTAAGTTATCTGAGGACCGACCCACTGTGGCTGCTTCCAATGCACCATAGCCTCTGCACGACAGTGCAAAGGCTGTGACATCAGTTTTGAGTCTTTAACATTCATACTTTATCACATGAACGTCAAACAGACCCAGGACAAATAAACTGAGGGTAGGGGCTTCCCTTACTCTTAGAAGAGTACTTTCCAATTATATATTTTGTTAACATCTTAAGAGATAAAAGCTGTATCTGCAAGTGATTAAAAGATGTTTTATATTCGTGGCTTGATTTCTGCTAAAATAAATGCGTAATTTAAACCACACATAATTCATAGCAATTTAGTCCTATTACAGAGTTCTAGCTTCTTTTTTATGATACTTACTAATTAAAACAGAGTGTTACTGCCATGCTGAGCCTGAGTCTTTGACATACAGGTTTAATGAATAAAATGTCCTGACACACAAATGAAAACAATGATGCAGGCAAGGCTGCAAGCTGTTATGTTTCAAGCGTGTGGTAAAGATTAAGGACATTCACCGAAGTTAAGAACTGTGCAGAGAAGGGACTCGAAATTTCTTTCCTTAAAGGAAGAAGTAAAGGATTTTTGAGAGAAATCTGAAATAGTCCTAATTTCTCTAACTTCTTGGCCCCTTGTTCCCAGTTGTCCCCTTACCCCCTCCAGGAATTTAAACTCATAAGAGTCACTTTTGAAGAATAAGGGGTATTTTAATATAATCCTGAATACAGGTTTAGATTGAAAATGGGAATCGGGACCATAATTAATTATGTTGCCAAGATTTTTAAACTTTAAGCAGACAGACTGAGGCAAATGACATTTCATAAAGAGTACAACCTTCTAAAAGTTCACGGATTAAAAGTCTGGTAAAATGACAGTATCTTTCTGACATTTGATTAATCCCATATGCAGAAGGACTGTGAGGAATTAATGCCGTTTTGGCGTTTTCACTTTCTGAAACCACTGTAATAAGAGACTGACATGCAATCAAGTATAAACACGAGTCCTCAGCGAGGGTTAGGGCCTTATTATCACTCTCAATAAACAGTAATGAATGATAATAAATGCCGATCGCCCTCGCTACCCTCTGCTCCATACACATAGCGTCCATCCATCTCTTCTTCAGGGATAACAGAGCAGTTGGATCCCACCAAACCCTCAGCAACCGCCCCCTTGGGAAGGAGGTTTTCTCTCCCCTTCTGGGACCCCAGGGAGGGCTCTGCTTGTCTGCAGGGGTGGAGAGCGGAGCAGGCCCCATTTATTTGCACTGACGACTCCCCCGTCCCGGGCGCTCAGGGGACGGGACGGGGCGGAGGGGGGGGGAGGGAAAGGGGGAGGAGGGGGGAGAGGGAGGAGGGGAGGGGAGGGGAGAGGGAGGAGGGGGAGGGGAGGAGGAGGAGGGGGAGGAGGAGGGGGAGGAGGAGGAGGAGGAGGAGGGTGCGGGGGGAGGAGAGAGCCGCGTGTCCGCCGAGATCAACTAAATGCAAAGGCAGATTGTCCCTGCCATCCAGCGGGACCGTCAGACAAGCAGCGAACAAATCCATCAACCCCATGAAGTTGCTAAAAACTCTGCAAAAGACACACACAGACAGACGTTTGCTCGGGTTCATTTCCCGCTCCAGGTCTCGGCTTCCGGGAGCCACTCGTGCCCGCAGCCAGGGTGGGCAGCGCCCCGCAGGGGCAGCTCGGCGCCAGCGGGCGGGGCCGGTGCGGGGCGGTGCGGGACGCTCGCCCCTGCCGGGGCCGGGTGCGGGCAGGAAGGGCGCACGAGCAGACGACATCGCCCCCCACCTCGGGCAGCTCGCGAGGCGCCCCAAGGAAACAGCTGGGACCCGGAGTCGCGGGCGCGGCCCCGCGTGTCGCAGCCGGGAGGGAAGGTGGCGCAGCCGGCGCGCCCCGACCCGCGCACGGACGGCCGAGGCCGCGACGCCGAGGCGCCCGGCTGCGGCGGGAGGGTCCCACCGGGGGCGGCTTTGCCCTCGGAGCGAAGTACGAGCCGGCCCCAGGCCCCCCGCTCCGCCCGGGGAAGTTTCTCTAACGACGCCGCCCCGACCTCGCGCCCTTCGCCCCCCGCAGCCGCCCCGCACACCCCGGCCCCGCAGACCTTCCCGCGGGCCGGAGGGCGCGGGCCTGGAGAGGGGGCACGGCGCTCCCGGCGGGCGGGCCTGCGCGGGGTGAAGGCTCCGAGGCTTCCCGGACCCCGCCGCACCCCGGGTCCCGGTCCCCGCGCCTTCCCCGCCAGCGCGACGTCCGTCCGCTGCCTAGCGTTTCTCGGGGCCGCCCCGCCACGGGGGCAGCCTGGAACCCGAGGGAAACCCGCCCCGCACCCCGCTGCCCGCAGCTCCCGGGAGCCGGCGCCCTTGGGAGCCCCGCCGGCCCTTCCGAATCAGGCCCGCAGGAGCCCGCGAGCGAGCGCCCCTGCGCCGGCGCTGCCGCTCGGGCGTCGGGCTCTGCCTGCTCTCGCCGCTCACCTCAGAGATCCGTCCGGCCTCCCGGGGGAGGCGGAGAGCGGCCGCCCCGAGGTGCGGCGCGAGCAGCCCGGCGCCGGCGTCCGGGAACTGGGTGACCAGAGGGAGGGGGCGGAGCGGGGAGAAGCGAAAAATTCCATCGGCGGAAGCGTCCCAACTTTGCCGCCGGCACAGCAAACTTCAAAGGCGGGCGAGGGCGCGCGGCGGGCGGCCACCGAAGTGGCCGCGAAGCTAAGCCGGGAGCCGCGCGGGCCGGGGAGTCCCGGGCGGAGCTGGGAGCGGCGGGAGGGCCTTTGAAAAGGCGGGGGGCGTGCAGGCGCCGGGCGGCGGGACGATGCCGGGCGCGCGGCTCGGTTCGCTCCGCTGTCTGGTGGCTCCGAGCGGGGAGTGTGTGTTCGCTCCGAGTGTCACCGCTGAGCCCGGAGCTGTCCCCTCCCAGCCCCGGCCGCTCCCGCCCCGCCCCCGCCGCCCGCCCCTCCCTCCGCTGCCCGCCGCCTCCCCCCATCCCTCCTTCCCTCTCCCGCTGCGCGCCAGCGCGCTCGCACACTCCTCTCTCACACACACGCGCTCGCACACTCCTCTCTCTCTCACTCCTCTCACACTCCTCTCTCTCTCACACACATATGCACACACTCCTCTCTCACACACACACGTGCGCACACTCCTCTCTCACACACACTCCTCACACACACTCCTCGGACACACACACACTCCTCTCACACACGCGTGCACACCTCTCACACTCCTCTCTCTCACACTCCTCTCTCACACACACACGCGCACATACTCCTCTCACACACTCCTCTGTCTCACACACACTCCTCTCACACACACACGCGCATACTCCTCTCACACACTCCTCTCTCACACACACACGCGCACATACTCCTCTCTCTCACACTCCTCTCTCTCACACACACTCCTCACACACACTCCTCAGACACACACACGCGCACATACTCCTCTCACACACTCCTCTCTCACACACACACGCGCACATACTCCTCTCACACACTCCTCTCTCACACACACACGCGCACATACTCCTCTCACACACTCCTCTCTCTCACACCCACTCCTCTCACACACACACGCGCACATACTCCTCTCACACACTCCTCTCTCACACACACACGCGCACATACTCCTCTCACACCTCTCTCACACACACTCCTCTCACACACACACGCGCACATACTCCTCTCACACACTCCTCTCTCACACACACGCGCGCACATACTCCTCTCACACACATATGCACACACTCCTCTCTCTCACACTCCTCTCTCTCACACACACTCCTCACACACACTCCTCTCACACACACACAGCGCACATACTCTTCTCACACACACACTCCTCTCACACACGCGTGCACACCTCTCACACTCCTCTCTCTCACACTCCTCTCTCACACACACGCGCACATACTCCTCTCACACACACACTCCTCTCACACATGCAACTTCTCTGTGACACACACCTCTCAGGCACACAACTCACACACACCTCACACACACCGCACACACACTTCTCACACACAACCTCTCTTACACATTCTCACACACACACACCTCTCACACATTTCTCTCACACATACCTCTGTCACATACACAGCTCTCACACATACACTTCTGTGACACACACCTCACACACACACCTCTCTCTCTCTCACACACAGTCGCACACCCCGCCCAGCGACCAGCGCTCCCCACACGCGACCCCCGCGGGCAGCTTGTCGGGGACACACGCCGTCCCTGCTCCCTGCCGCCATGCGGGGAGGATGAGGGAGGCGCCGCGGCAGCGAAGCTGCAAAGCCCGGGAGACAGCGCGCAGGGCCATGGCAGTGTCAGGGCGACCGGGGTGGTCTGGGGGCGGAGTGGCGAGCCGCGTCCCGTCCAGGCAGCCGGAGGTCGGGGTGGGAGCGCTTTCCGCGCCGCCTGCCGGCCCAGCCTCCCTGCCGCAAACTCGGCAGCCGTTTGAGCAATTGAGACCCAGCGGAGTGCGCGCGGCCATTGGGGCTGAGTAGGCAATTACGATAAGAAGATAAGAAGTTACCTGATTAGCAACCTGGCCTGGGCAGGAGGACGGGCGCGGGGTGCCCAGCGAGTCAGTGGTCTCATTCTCCAACCGCGAACCTAGTTTCCCGCAAACCTGGTTTCCAGACTCTAGTGTGTAGAGCTGGAAGTTCTAAGCATACATGACATTTGAAATACGGCGTCGGCATTGAAAGCGCTGGCCCCCTTCTCATCGCCACGGTGCAATGAGGACAAAGAAGATGAAAACCGGCCTTGCCGAGAGGACGCTAGGAACTACCCGGTAACGGGCCGCCCGGTGCGGCTCCCGGGTGAGAAGATTTATAAACCGCTTACATGGCAGGAAATCGTTTTGTGGACGCCACAGGATGCTTAACCTTTACAAGGAACATTCCAGGTCACTGGACAAGCTTGACTTCTGCAGACGAGACGATAGTGAGGTGGGAAAAGGGACCCCTGCATCTCAGCTCGGGAGACAAGTCTCCTCTCTGGAGAAGGCGCTGCTTGCCCTGGCGACGTACGCCCGGGGCTTCGGGCCTTCGGGAACACACACTAAGTTCCCAGTGGGCCGGGGGTGTCCGAGCTGTGGAGGTTTAGGGGTAAGACACGGTGCCACCTTTGAGGAACTCACAGCCTGGTGAGGGGACAGAGGCACAGATGAAAATGTGATCAGCACTATATAAATGTTCGTGCCTGGTCCTTCCCAGCTGTTCTCGGCAGGGATCCTCGGGCAGCTTCTGACGACGGGGCAGCAAACGGGGACGGCGGAGGGGACAGGCATTCCAGAACCAGAGAGAAGCAAGAGAAGGGATTAGGAAAGTGTCAGAGTGCTCAGTGTGTCCCAGGAAGGAAGAAGTCAGGTGTGGCTGGGTGGCGGGTGACGTGAGCAGGGCCAGGGTCCGCCGGGTTCTGCTGGCCTGAAGAGCCAGAACTTTCCTGAAGGTGGTGAGTGGCTGGACAACTACTGAAGGTCTTAAGCAAGGACAGATCTTAAGGTTCTTACGTGTCATCACATAATGTGTTTTAGAACGTTTCCTCCGGCATCATGGTGCCAGACGAACAGGAGAGAGAGCACAGGGAGAAGGTTATTTCCAGAGGAAAAAATTAGGTCTGAACCAGGACAGCAGAAACACCATGTGGGAGGTCGGGACGGCTCGAGACAGATCTAGCAAACAGAATAGACAGGCCTCAGTGATGGACTGGATAGAGAGGCTAATGGCGAGGCGGCGCAGTCGAGACTCACTCCCAGTGTTCTGGCTGGGGCGACAGGGCAGGTGGTGGTGCCCGTTAGCCAAGACAGACAGCACACGGAGGGAGCGGTTTCAGGAGGAACGAACGAGTTCTACTTCAGACTTGTGGAAGGGGTGCCTATGTGACATCGGAGTGCAGCTCCGTGTGGACAGCCAGAAGCGGAGTTCCCAGGAGAGAAGGTCCAAGCCGCAGGGATACACAGCAGTCATCAGCAGGCAGGGGTTTTGCAGAGCCAGGGAGAGGAGGAGGGCAGGCGGGAAGAGAAGACTTAGGATGGAATGTGGCAGAACACTGATGTTTTAGGCATGGGTAGAGGAAGAGGACCCTGCAAAAGAAAAAGGTGAAGACCACAGAGGAAGGAGCAGGGTTGATGGAGCCAAGGGAAGACAACACTGATGACTGGGGCAAACTGTGGAAGACACATGAAGACAACCAGACTGAAAAGTGATTGCGCCTCTTCACAAAACGTCTCTGTGATCTTGACCCAAGCAATTGTAGTCTATGTTGTAGGTGTAAAATTGCCATTAGGAAGAAACTGAGTCCTAATGACGTTAAAGTGACTTGTCATTAATACATCCAGCCAAATAATGACAGACATGAATCTGTCAAAAAGTTCTGCATACCCTGTGAAGGATATTCTTATGAAAGTTCCAGAAAATATCTGTGTTTTGAACATCACAATTTGCAAATATCAATATACCCTGTCTTCTCAAAAAAGATATGCCCATAGTAAAACCAATGGCATTGTGCATATTTATATTTTTAGTTATGTAAGTATTTTCAGTGAGTCCTGAGAGATTTGGGCAACATGCCATATTAGACAGAGCATGCATTATTTAGCCAGACAGACTTGTATTTAATTCTAGACTCTGACAATTATTTGCTGTGGGACAAAACCTCTCTGAACATCAGGGTTTTTTTTTTTCAAATATAAAAATGGAACAAATTATAGCTGACTTACAGATGTTTTGTGAGTATTGGGTAACATAACACATTAAAGTGTTTGGAAGATATTTATTTACTTATATCTGAATTTACTTTTAAATTATGAAATTCATAAATATTCAGTAAACTGGGAAAAAAAGTCCAAAACAATTATAAAATTGAGAGTATAATTTAAGTCTACTTAGGAGAACTCCTGATGCAAGCCTATGTCTTAAGGCAGTAGTCCTCTAAGTGGGATCTGTAGACCCCTAAAGGCTTCTGAGGTCCTTTCAAGGGAGATCTGCAAGGCCAAAGCCATTTTCATATTGATCTAAGACATTAATTTGCCTTCCTTTACTGTGTTGAATTTGCACTAATGATACAAAAGCAATGATAGGTGAAACTGCTAGCACCTTAGCATGATCAAGGCAGTGGCATCAAACAGTCCTAGAAATAACTGTATATTTTATTGTCACAAATGTCGGTTCCACTTAAGAATGTCTTTAATGAAGCAGTAAAAAATTATTCATTTTATGAAATTTCAACCCTTGACTATGTGTGGTGCTGGACATTGTGGCTTATAATCCCAGGATTTTGGGAGGAGGAGATGGGAGGATTATTGGAGGCCAGGAGTTCAAGAGCAACCTGGGCAACATAGCAAGACTCCATCTCTAAAAAAAATTAATTAGCCAGACATGGTGGCATGCACCTGTAGTCCTAGCCACTCCGGGAGGTTGAAACAGGAGGATCCCGTCAGTCCAGGAGCTCAAGGTTACAGTGAGTCATGATTGTCCCACTGCACTCCAGCCTGGGTGACAGAGCGAGACCCTGTCTCTAAAAAAATAAAAATAAAAATAATTTAAAAAGTCCCTGTGGCAAAATGGGAAGCACAAATGAAGCTTTTCTGCTACATACCAAAGTATAGTGTTTGTTCTGAACCAAAATACTTGTGTGTTTTATGAGCTATGAGCTAAACTAGTTTTTTTATGAAACATATTTTTACTTGCAAGAACAACTGACAGACAAACTATGGTTATTCAGACTTGGATATTTGGCAGACAGATTTTTACAAATGAATAAAATGAGCCTTTCACTTCAAGGTAAACAACCCACAATATTTATTTTCAATTAGAAGTTTGAGCTTTCAAGTAAAAAATTAGAATTTAGAAAACTTATGTCTGCCACCATGAGCTGGACAGTTTCCCTGATACTTAGTCTTTCTAATAAGACTATGATCATTTAAATTAATATGGTTTTAGATACTGTACAGCGAATTATATTATTTGGAAGATCTGCATAAATCAGTGAACCAGTATTTTCCAAATGACTAATAACACATGATATTATAAATTCATCCACAAGTTAAAGATCCATTTAAAGTGCAAAATAGACAAATGGATTTTGATATAACACAGTATGAAAAGGTAACTGACATGGTTTCATATTCCACATTGCAATTATAAGGTTTAAGAAACTACCACTTGTTGAGTTTTGGTGTAGCATTAAAGAAGAATGAATATCCAGAATTATTTGAAAAGATGATTAAAATGCTTCTTCATTTTTCAACTGTATATCTTAGTGAATCTGAATTTTCCTCATTTACTTCAAACAACAACAAAAAAACCCAAATTGAGACAGATTGAATACAGACATCATATTAGAATCCATCTGTCTTCTATTAAGCCAGACATTAAAGAGATTTACAAAACTGTAAAACAATACCACTTTTCTCACTAACCTATTTTGGAAAACATAGTTATTTTTCAGAAAATGATGTTATTTGTGTTAGCATGTAGTAGGTTTACTACAGTTATTTTTAAGTGAGTTAATAAATATTTTAAAGATTTCTGTTGTAATTCATAGTATGTTGAATACAAATAGAAATAACCCATAAAAACAAAAGCTCCTTGGAATCCTTAATAATTGCAGACTGCAAAGCTGTCCTGAGGACTACTATCATGAAAATAGGTTGACAGATCATCAAAAGCTTGTCACAATATTCTGCCTATAGCTTGGCTATCACCTCAATTGTATTTGTACAATTCTCATTTCACACAAATGTGAATAGGTCCTTCTATACATAAACTTAATTCTATAGAGTGTTATAATCGACACCTCTACTCCGGGGACTGGGACAAAAGAACTAATGGAAAGCATCCTCCAAATCCTGAAGCTTGTATGAAACAGTATCACGCCCCTGGCCGCACCAGCGCTGGTCATTCCTGTCTGTGGTTCGGGTTCAATCCCTCCCTGACTGCACTATCGCCATGGGTTGGGGGTGTTACACAGTTCAGGAACTGGTTCTCCAAAGCCCCTTAAAAATTAATGATTACCTCTAATGTGATGACTCTTACACACGTAATCAATGTGAAGTTGAAACATCAAGTCTTAGTCACCTATTATTCCTCCTGAGGGCATTTATTCACTTAATTAAACATTTGTTGAGCGCCTCTTATGTGCCAGGCACTATGCTAGCTGCTGGGAACAAAAGAATAAACAAGGCCCTAGCTCTGAGCACCATGCAGTTTAGTGAAGAATTAGGTAGTTACTGGGTGATATAACGAGGGCATAACACGGTACTATACCAGTCAGTCGGTAGGGTGAGAGTGGGGCATCAGGGAAGGATTCTTGGAGAAAGTGACATCTAAGTAGAGACCTGAAGGATGGGTCAGTCACCTTGGGTTAAAGGACGGGGGTGTGAAGGAAGAAGGACTAGCATGGACTATTCTGTAATAAGGAAATGTTACAGAATTGGCCATTACTATAAAAAAAAATCTTAATTTTAAAATACATAAGATCAACCTATTTTCCTTGAGTTTTAGTTTGTTTAATAAGTAGAACGGACCATTTTAAAATTATTATTATTATTATTTTTTGAGACAGAGTCTCACTCTGTTCTCCAGGCTAGAGTGCCGTGGCATCAGCCTAGCTCACAGCAACCTCAAACTCCTGGGCTCAGGTGATCCTTCTGCCTCAGTCTCCCAAGTAGCTGGGACTACAGGCATGCACCACCATGACCGGCTAATTTTTTTGTGTATATTTTAGTTGTTTGGCTAATTTCTTTCTATTTTTAGTAGAGATGGGGTCTCGCTCTTGCTCAGGCTGGGTGTTATAAAATTATTATAGTACATTTAAATACATGTAATTTAAATCAGAATTGCTACTATCTTACAAAAGAAATCATTAGATTAAAATAAAAGATTAAAAACTCCAAATGCAATTTGCACAGATTTCCAAAAATTAACTTAAAACATGGAAAAAAATTTAATTCTTAACTTTGTTCAAGGTCTTGAACTCAGTGCTGAGATACAAAGAACATAATATTTGCCCAGGAAAAGTCTGTAAGATGAGTTTAGACATATTTTCTTTCATTCCTTTAGACATTCAGTAAATATTTATTGAATGCCTATTTCCTTCCAGACCCTGAGCACTCATTATTACAAAGACAGATGTCACCCCTACCCTCAGAGAGCGCACAGAGGAAGTGACAAGTTAGTTGGCTTTCAGGTATCATACACAGCATCAGACACCAGAAGACAACTGCCAAGGGAGTGGTAAGATTACAGCGTATCACTTACTCACCACTGAGAAAGGTTTGAAACGACGGAGATGTAAGAGCATCAAAAACACAGAAGTGGCACCAGGAAAGGTTTGCAGGGAGGAAATACCAAGGAGCACTTAAAAGACAGTGAGTAGAATAATTTGGCTGGGGTGGATATTGCTAATGGAATTAATAGAACTAAAAATTGAATATGTAGGTTGGGCATATTGGAGAGAAGGTGTTAGAAGAGGAAGTCTGGGCTTTATCCTCTTGGCAATGGGTAACACCTAAATTCACAAAAGAACAAAGCAAACCCCCTTTGTCACATGTAAGAAGGACACTGGTAGTTTGTAAAAGAGGCATTCTTTTGATGGCAATTAATGGATTCCTCTGACATATAGAGATGTATTCTTAGATATAACAGGAGTCTAAGATTATGTGATTAATACGTTCCTATAATTTGGGTTCATTTAATAATTGCTTTATTTTCTCCATCCCATGGCTTGTTTAGGCACAGCTACAGAAGCAAACTCTTTCATGTGAGCAATTTGGCCCCAGTTCCTGACAGTTACGTGCCAGTGATATCATACTGCCCTAAGGCCACACAGACATGAAGCCTGGTTATTTTTCAAACGTTGTGAAGCTGAATGGCACCAGATGTAGTGGAAAGAACACAGGCTTCCCAGTCAGAGCTCTTGGGTACAGTTTCCTACACACTGACACTGGATGACTTTGTGACTATGTGAGCTTGGAAAGTTATTTAATCTTGACGCTCTGTTTTCTCATCTGTAAAATGGGGATAATAAAATTTCTCTGATAGGGTTATTGTCAGATTAAACTATTTTGCTTATGTAAAGTGCCTGATATGTAATAGGCACTAAATAATTGTCTGGATAATAGTGGCCAGTTCTTATTTCCTGGATTCAATTTCCCTTAAAATGCACAAGACATTTGTCTCTACCTAATCAGAGGACCATTTGTCAGTGAAAAAAAAAAAAGTTAATGGAATCATTCAGACCCTGCTCATAAGGATGAACAAACAAAATGATTAATTTCAGGTTTGACAAAATGTACCCAATCCAATACTCTTCCCTTTACAAATTTTATCTGATTTATTCCTAAAACATCTAGTGAAGAAGACGTAATTGTTTTCTTTTCACAGATAAGGAAACTGAGGTTTAGGGCCATCAGTGGCTGGCCAGGGTCTGAGCCTCCTGCTGTCAGACTCCAAGGCCTGTGCTCTTAACCACCGCAGGCCTTCCTGAGATGTTACCGGAAGCCTCTAAAATTTTTTTCTTTTCAGTGCTGTCATGTTAATGGGCATTTTTTTAAAAAGGGATTTCACCACATAATTTGATTTGTTGGTTCCCTGTAAGAGCGAATCTGACCACATGTACTGTTTTCACAAAAGTGTACCTATCCATCAATTCTAGCCACAAACCTCTCAGGTCAGAAGCCTTGAAGATTAAACCAGAGGGAGGTGGAATAGTCCAAAGTGATTTAACTGCTTGAATCTTCTTTTATTTGAAAACCTTTTAAACTCTGTCATTGACACAGTATGAGTCCTTTCCTAAAAACATTTAACAAACTAGCCAGTCTATGAAAAGCAGTGCGGATGGGAGGACTAAAACAATTTTTAAAAATCTCAGTGTGTGTATCTCATAAAAAGTAGCATGTGATTATATATACCTTTGGTTCAACCAGCTTCTGTTATAAGTAACTTGCTAACCCTAGAACTTAGTTACTTCAAAAAAGGGGGGAGCATCTCCATATTAACATCTTGGCTGTTTAATCACTGTTACTTATTGAGTGGCTTCTACAGGACTTCTACTGTCACTGCTTACTGGAACCACAAGAGCCACCTTCAGTAGGTGTTATCATGATTCCCACTGTGGAGATGAGGCTACCAAGGCCACCCAAACTTGTCATATTTCTTGACAAGAAGAAATATGAACCCAGGAAGTGCTTCTAGATATTACACTTACTCTTCCCCTTTTGGAATGGATTCAAGGTAGTCACAAATGTGGAGAATAAATCAAAGAAATTAATAATAAGCCAAGTCCAGTCCTCTCATCACCATGCATTTTAAACTATTTCCTAGTAGTTCGGCATATAAAAAAAATTCCCTTTGAGAAAATAAAACTTTAATAGGATAGCATTATTTTAGAATTATGTTAAGATTTTCAGTATGTGTTATCAGACTCAAATATATTAAATTCCTTATTGGATTAGACCAGTTAATGCTGGATTATGTCACATTTCTACTTTTAAACACCACATCTAGGAAAGAAATGTGTTAATATTTACTTCATTGTGCCAAAGCAGATTCTGTTATAAAACTAGATCAAATATAAGTCGCCATAACTCAAAATCTATATGTGGAACGTAATGAGAAACAGGGGCTGTTCTTATTTTCTGAGTTAACTACTCAACTCTCATTATGCTCTGTTGAAGAAAAAAATTGCATTATTTTGGGTCATTTAAAAGAAGTAGAGCCATTTTTTCTGGATAATAAATTATAATTGAACCACTGAAATTATTTTGGGTAAACAGTTTCCATACCAATAGAGTCTAATGTAACTTGGAAAACTCTCGGAGTTATAAAAGAAAAATTTGATTTTCCCTAATGTAAGCTTAGATTTATCCAGCCCAAATTTTCTTCATCCCTTCAATTTAATCCTTATGTGTCATTTTCTCTTCCAAAAAAATAGAACCGAATATAGAGCCTTGAATTTTTCTCTTTTGTCTTCCTCGCCTTTTATCAGTGGCTCTCTATGTTCCTGAAGTCAGAACTTTTTATTAATGTGGTAATCAGACAGTGTTCTATCATTTCTAATCCTCTAACCTAAACTATTCGGTGAAAAGCTGAGGGAATTCCTATTTTGAAGAAACTGTAAATATAGGGGTTGGACATTTTCCTGTAATTAGTAGAGACTAACATAATGAAAATTCAAATAAGTTTGAAACTCGGAGGTCACTTGAAACACAAAACTCAAAAGGGCTCATTTGTACATCTGTCAAAACATGGTAAAATCATTCTGATTTTGTAAGGACTTTTCAAAGACCTTATCTGTGTGGGAAATTGCAAGCTGACCCGTGAGCAATATGTAATTTGTATTAAACACAGAGTCTCATTCAAGGACTAAAGATAATCTTATATCCAATCAATTCCAGTCCAGAATTTTTGTAACTTATTTTGAGCAAGAATGTTCTTAAGGGAATAAGTCATACAAATCCAGCAGGGCCTCAATGCAGAAAGAACTTCAAAAGCTCCGGGAGGTCTGACTGTCTTCATCTTTCCATCAGTGAACACATTTACAAACCTCAGTGCAGCAGGGCACAAGGCAGGGGAAGACACACGCTAAAATGAAGAATAAAGGTAGAGAACGAGGAGAGAAATGGGTGAAGAGAAGAGGAGACAGTGGTTAAGAATTTAAACTAGTGATGAGAAAATAAAGACAGGTAAAATGGTTAGGGAAAGTGAGCAGAACACAGGGAGGCAGTGGATATAAGAAACGGGAGGACAATAATGAGGGGAAGTGCAAGTTCATTAGAAGAGTCCAGAAGTCCAAGAGAAAAGGGGCGATACATAACTCGGCACCAACACTGGAAGTGGTGCCAGAAAAGGGGCTATATAACGTAGGAAGCATGGAGAAAAATCTCGTTTTTTTCTCTTTTTCTCCAAGGCAGAAGTGACAGAGAAGAGCACAGAACAGTGCAATGAAAACGCTTCGCGATGTTCTACTAGAACACATATGGAACATCATAAAGCCAATGTTTACGTAATGAGAAAACAAAACGGAGTAGTGCAGTGACGCTGACTGCAGGGAACGTTGGCCTATTTCCAGAATTGCCATCTTGCCACCAGTTAGGAGTTAGGAAAACCAAGAGTTGCAGATTTTCAAAGGCAAGCTGTCTGAAAGGGAAGACAACAGAAAGCTGAAGCAGGGAGGATCTTGAAGTCAGAGGGATCCTTTTGGTAAAAGGAGAGAATGTAAATTGGATTTTGTATTTGCACCAAGTGGGATTTGAACGAATTTTCCTTAAAGCAGAGTTTCCCCAAAGTTTTCCATATTTAAATACCGCGTCTATTATTACTTACTTGATTGATTTGTTTAAGCTGCATAACAACTTTTTAGTAAACAGCTTATTTAAAAACGAAGTTAACAACCTAAACAGTAATGCCTGTTTTATGTGCTGGTTATTGTTTTTTCTTCTCATACACATTAAAATAAATGAAATATTTGCTATGGAACCACATAAAATAATATTGCATGCCATTGCTGCTTTGCGTGAGACAGTCTCAGGCCACGAGGAAGGCAGGAGGGACACTGTCTGATTTCCCACAGCGGCAGGAAGCCCCTGAAAGATGCTACTGAGACAAACTGCAGTAGAGCAATGGCAGCGAATCCCAAGGTCGGGAATGAGGCAGGGCTGCAGAAAGGGGGAGAGATGAGGAAATGTCACTGTCACTTCTGTCTTCTTTTGTTGGACAAAGCAACTCACAAAGCTGGTCCAGATTCAAGAGGTGAGGAATTGGTCTCTCCCTCTGATGCGAGGAACAGCAAAAAATTTGTGGTCATTTTTAACTCATCACGGCTCATATATAATCACAAAATAAAGTCCATAGATGACAAGCCCATAGCTAACTTTATACTCAGCGGTGACAAGCTGAAGATTTTCCTTTAAGATCAGAAACAAGACAAGGATGCCCACTCTTGCCACTTCTATCCAGAGCAATTAGGCAACAAAATAAATAAATGGCATCCAAATCAGAAAGGAAGAAGTTAAATTGTTTCTGTTTGCAGATGGCTTTATCTAATATATAGATAACCACAAAGACTTTAGCAAAAAAAAAAAAAAAATCCTAGAAGTAATAAATGAATTCAGTAAAGTTGCAAAATTTAAAATCAACTTACAAAAATCAGTAGCGTTTCTATACCTTGAGAGCAATCTTTCCAAAAAAGAAATCAAGAAAACAATGCCATTTACAATAGTGACAAAAACCAAATACTTAGGTATAAATTTAAGGAGGTAAAATATCTGTACACTGAATATTATATAAAAAACAGATTAAAAAATTGAAAAAGACACAAATAAATGGAAAAATATACCATGTTGATGGATTGGAAGAATTAATATTGTTTAAATATCTCCAGTACCCAAAATGATCTACAGATTCAATGCAATCTGTGTCAAAACTCCAATGACAGTTTTTACAAAAATTAACAAATCAATTCTAAAATTGATATAGAACCGCAAAAGATCCCAAATAGCCAAAGTAATCTTAGGCAAAAAGAAAAAATCTGGAGGCATCATACTACCTGATTCTAAAATATACTACAGAGCTATGTAATAAAAACAACATGGTATGACATGAAAACCTAAAGATAGACCACGGTAACAGAATAGAAAGCTCACAAATAAATCTATGCATTTATGGCCAGTTGATTTTCTACAAAGGTGCCAGGAACACACAATGGGGAAAGGACAGTTTCTTCAATAAATGGTGTTGGGAAAACTGGATATTCATATGCAGAAGAATGAAACTGGACCCTTATACGACATACAAAAATCAACTCAAAATGGATTAAAAACTTAAATGTATGACTTGAAACCACAAGATTACTAGAGGAAAACAGGGAAAAATCTTTTTGTCATCGGTCTGGGCAATGATTTTTTGGATATAAAGCACAGGCAACAAAAGTAAAAACAGGCAAATGGGATCACATCAAACTAACAGGCTTCTACACAGCAAGGCAAACAGCCAGAGTGAAGAGACAGACTATGGAATGGGGGAAAACATTTGCACACCATATATCTGATGGAGAGTTAAAATCCAAAATATATAAGGAATTTAAACAACTTGGTAGCAAGAAAACAAATAACCTGATTAAAAAAATGGGCAAAGGACTTGAAGACATTTAATATTAGAGAGTCTCAAAATAGATTTGAGACTCTCTAATATTAAAACCACAGACTTAACATAAATGTAGACTTTTCACCTAACAAATTTGGAAGAGCTTTGTAATATTAACACTTTTAGTTAATCTATTCAATATTCACATGAATATGACAGCATATAAATATCACACATATAAATCAGCCAAACATTAAGATTGTTTCAAATCTACTTGTTTCAAGCAAATACAGTGGAAAATTATTATATCTGCAACTAAGTTAACCAAGTTTGTGTAGAAGAAAAAAGTAAAGCAATTGGTTGTCAGTGGATTACAGCTTCAGCTGGAATGTGTGAGAATAGGGACCATTTAGCTGTTAGGACTGTGAGCTGAAGATGTAGCAACTTTATGTCTCATCAGGCCCTGTGCTCCCCGGGGGGATTGTGTGCCGAGAATGATGGCTTTTTCAGACTTACAACAGAATCCTTCTCAGTGACTGAGTGACTCTTAACAGTAAATACAGTTAGCAGTGCAAGTAGGCCAACTGGAGCTGTCAGCCCTAGGTGTCGCTGGCTTCAAAGGTGTTAAGTGGAAACTTGGGCTGGAGGAAAGTGGTGGTGGTGGGGGATTTGGAAAGTTTTACAAAAAGTTACATAATCACTTGCACATAAATAGAAGACCTCTGGAAGAATAAATAAGAAAATGATAACATCTGTGGTCCCTGGGGAGGATCTGAGTGGCTAGGGGACAGAAGGAGAGAAAGACTTGCTTTTCACCGTATGCCCATTTGCACTTCTTGAATTTTGTACAGTTTATACATTACCTACTCAAAATAACAATAAACTAACCAAATGTTTAATCCCTTTTTGTCTTGTCCTTTTCAGTTTCCAAATGGCTTTCACTTCTGTAATTGCCTCTGGTACTTGCCACAGCCTGTGAGGCAAATATGGCAAGTGCTTATTTTCCACATGAATTAATGAAGGACACAAGTCTCTGCCTTCCCTGGCATCACGCAATCAATTAAAGCTCAGGTTCAACACAGGTTTTCTGCCTTCCAATCCAGTGGTCTTCCCGTCATATCTTGCTTCCTTGGGTGAGCTGAGGGCCGCAAAACAGATTGGGTAGGAAGAGAAATCTGCCCCTACGAGGCAGGACTGACAGGCCAGGCTGTGGGCTCCGCAGCTCTCTAGGCCTGGTGGCAAGACTGCTACCACAGCCACAGCAGTCTGCAGACGAAAAGCAGACTCCAGCTCCATGCCATGTGAATTAAATAAATACGTACTAGATGATGATGATCCAGGCATTATTTGCAATCTTTGCCAAGGACTTCCTACTTCTTCAAGACAGTAATTATCCACATTTTGCAGATGAGGAAATTGAGGTGGAGAAAGATTACATAAGGAATATATTAAATGAAAAAATCCTAAAGCCAGAATATGTCTTCATTTCATCTTTCCCAAAACCCATTCTTTCTTCAAGACACTGGGCTGGCCGCTCTGGTGGATACACAGGTAAGTAAGAGAGCAGCTGTCTCAGAAACAGAGGTGTGCGTTGTGGCATCCGGAGAGAACGGTGGGGCAGAGAGAAGGTAGGCACTTAGGACGTCTGTATGGACCTAACTATTATAAAAGAAGTCTGAGCAAAATGCCGTAAGGACTTACAGGAGGAAGCAATCTCGCCTCACTCCGATGAGCTTTCCATGAAAGAGCTGGGATGAGAAACAGGCATTGGCAAACACCGGGAACTGGAGATATGAAGTGCATCTGTGGGAGCTTTTAGACAGCTAGCCAGTGTCTAAAGCATAATCTATATTAAAAAAAAAAAATTTGGCCGTTGGCTCCTCTGGGTCAGGTCTTTAGTTGCAGGAGCACATTGGGCACAGCTAAGATGCTGGTGACTAAAGCCCCTCAGGGAGACGGTGTGAAAAACAAAAAACAATTTGTTGAACGAATGCACATAACAGAAACATAGAAAGACCACTCTGACGCCCAATTTCCTATCGTTTTGTCTTGGCTGAGCTCTGAGTTACTATTGTCTTATTGAGGTGATTATTTCCTGCTTGACTGTGGTAAAAATCCCGACACTGTTAAGACACGTAAGAATGCCAGAGTAACTCTGCTGCATCAGCCTGCTCTCTCCACGTCCAAGGGTGGCACTGGGTTGGCTGAATGGCAGAATCCAGAATCCTGCCACCAAATCTCCCGTCCTTGGTCTAGAGTAGTTTTCAAACTCAGCTCCAGAGATTGTTTTGGACCTTTGAAAGCGTATCAGGAATTCTACAAACAATGAAGATTTTAATTGCCTGAAAAACCCATTTATTGATTTTATCTGTTCTGTGTATTTATTGTGGTGTCAGATAAGATTCCATTAATTTTTTTTAATCCCAGCTAGAAAACATACATTGTTGGAATACATTCTCAGCATTGCTCTAATTCGAAATTCTAAACGAAGGGAAGTGAGGTGGTCCACAACAACACCGTGCGATGGGAAGAACACCGGGTAGGATGGTGTGCAAGCGTGTCCTACTGTGATCCTGTTAACCTGAGGGGAGCTTTGCCACTGTGTTGGGGAAGGACCTTAAAACAATACTCTACCCCTCTAGACTCTGCTCTTCCCATCTATAAGATTTGAAAGTTGAGGCCAGGCGCGGTGGCTCACGCCTATAATCCTAGCACTCTGGGAGGCCGAGGCGGGAGGATCGTTTGAGCTCAGGAGTTTGAAACCAGCCTGTGCAAGAGCAAGACCCCGTCTCTACTAAAAATAGAAACAAATTATCTGGACAACTAACAATATATAGAAAAAATTAGCCGGGCATGGTGGCGCATGCCTGTAGTCCCAGCTACTTGGGAGGCTGAGGCAGGAGGATCGCTTGATCCCAGGAGTTTGAGGTTGCTGTGAGCGAGGCTGATGCCATGGCACTCTAGCCCAGGCAACAAAGTGAGACTCTGTCTCAAAAAAAAGAAAAAAAAAAGAAAAGAAAACAAAAGTAATACTGCAATGCTTTTTCATAAAATGCTTCTTAACATCACTTTCATGACTGAAGTGTTGGGGAATATTCTGGCATTCCATAGTCTATATTCACAGGAATGGGTGTATTTAGAATCTGCCAGTCTATCAGCTTTACTCTGGGAAGATAATAAAAATATTTAACTAGCAGTACATATATCAGTCACTTCTATGTGCCGGCACTGTCTTTGCCACTGTGGTTATGGTCGTGCACAACATAGACACACTCCCTGTTTACCAACTCATGAGCATACAAGTACCTAAACAGGCAAAACCAATTAGGTAGGATCTGAACAGTGTAGGATGCAATCAGAAGTACACAGGATGGATATCAGGCCCAGGTGCGGTAAGTTAGAGATTTTCTGGAGGAAGATGTGTAAGCTGAGAGGCTTGATGGATGGCAATGAGTCAGCCTTGCAAAGCAGTTGAGAGGTGGGAATAAGGGTGATCTAGACATAAAAAACAGCACCTGCAAAGGGTCAGAGGTGAGAGACACCGTGGCATGCTGAGGGAACTCGAAGAGGCCAGAGGAGCTGGAAGGTCAGGTCTGAAGGGGGTGCAGCCCCATGAGGCCAGAGGCAGAAGCAGTGGTCGGGTCCTGCACACCGTAGTCAACTGCCTTCAGGCAGCGGGACTTAGTCTTACAAGTCATTAGGTTGACTGACGTGTTCAATCAGGGGAATAATCAGATTTGCATTTGTCAAGTTTCCTTTACCTTCAGGGTAAATGGAGAAAGCAAGACTGGAGGCGGAGCCCCGAGTTGGAAAGCCACGGCAGAAATCCAGGTGAGAAAGATGATGGAATTGGCAGGGGTGGGTGTTTGACTAAAATACGCAGAACAAGGGAGAGGGAAAATCCAGGAAAGACACCCTGGCTTCTGGCTTGGGAAACCTGATGACTAATATTGCCTTTTAATGTGATGAGGAACAAAAAATAAGCCATGGATCGGTTGAAAGGAAGAAATGTGATGAACCTGGTTTGGTACCATTGTACTTGTGTGCATACGGACCACACAAAAAGACACGTGTAGCAGGCTGTATTTTGTAGGCACAAAGCTCAGAAGAGAAATTTGGGCTGGAACTAAAATGAGATACAAAAGTCCCTGGCCTTATGGCGTCTGGAGCTGTGGACTAGACGATCATTCCGGAAAAGCATATAGAGTCAGAACAGAATCCAAGGATGTAACACTGACCCAGTCCGTAATTTAAGAGACGGATTGGAACGTAAGAGAATACCCAGGAACACAAAGAGTCATGGAAGTGCAAGGGAAGAGGGTGATGTAAGAGAAAAGAATGATCAATAGCGTTAGATAATGTAGAAAGGCCAAATAAGGAAAGGTTTAAGAAGTGCCCGGTGGATTTAACGTGTGTCCCTCACGGGAACAGTTTTACTGGAGTGATGGCGACGGAAACCAGACTGCGTAGGGAAGAGAAGGAGTAGGAGCTGCGGCCGTGGTGGCAGCATGTGTGGGAAACCAACCCTCGACAGAGATTTGGCTGTTGAAGGAGAAGAGAGAGGACGCCAGCTGAAAGAGCGTGACAGGTTGACAAGGTCTCAGAAGAGACTTGAGCATGTTCCTATGCTAACGGGAAGAAGCTGGCAGAGAGGAGAATGGTCGCTGGGAGGAGACGCTAGGGCAGGGAATGAAGATGGAAGGTGCTGGTGGGACTCAGTCGCTGTCAGAAAAAAGCAACCCCTCCCGGTGACAGAAGAAAGGAGTGACGATGGTCCAGATGGTCACAGGCTGGTAACAGGAGCTCCTGTGATCAGGGATTTCAAGATGCAAAGATGAGTATGGCAGGACCCGGGTCCTCCTTCCATGTGGGAGAGAGAAAAACCGCACGCAAATGATTCTGTTCTGCAGTACAAAGTGATAAACGATAGGAGAGACACAAGTCAAGGGCAAGGAATGGTAGTTCAGAGACCGGAAAGGTGGTTTCTCATTGGTAGGGAGTACAATAACCTCAGGGAGGTGAAATCTAAGATGTGTCTTAAAGTATGTGAAGAATTTGGAGATGCAAGCGATTGCACAGCAAGAGAATTTTAGCAAAGGGAAAATACCAATAAGTGAAGGTGGTGTTTAGGGAATGATGAGTGGATAAAATTTGAATTAAATGTAAGACATGTGGAGGAATAGGCAATAAATCTCAAAATACAAGTTGGAGCTGTATTGAGGAAAGCCATGCATATCAGACCGAAGAGTTTGCACTTGTTCTCAGTAGGCAGAAAGAAGTTATGGAAGAATGTTTTATAATGCTTAAAAAGTAGAGCATTTGGGAATCAAATTAAGAAGGTACGACAGCATACAAAAATAAAGGCATGGAAAATGTTGAATGCTTCAAAAGGTCTGCTAGGCATTCAATAAATATTGATCAATAAATGAAAAAGTAGTTGGATGGGTGAACAGAGGAACACACAATCATTCTAACACTGGACTCGGGTTTACATAATCTTACACTGACTGCTTAAATAACACAAGCAGGCTGACTTCAGTTTCACCTCCACTGTTTATGCCAAACATCAACAGCGTGATCTCATTTATGTAACAAATTAGCCCACGCTCCTTTAGTAGACTAGTTTAGTTGTCTAGCTTTAGAACTGGAAAGTGAGCTTCTAGACTTTTCAAAGTACAAAAATTTTATAAGTAAAATTACAGAGTTTGAACTACTTTTGTATTTATACATACAATATTAAATCAAAACCTAGTGTTTAAAAAACTTCATTTTGACAAATGACTTAAAGGGAGAATACAAAGTTGCTATGTTAGTTTTTGAGAGCCTTAATGTATTTGCTAAATTTTACTAAGTAAATATGTAAGAAAGAACATTTACTCTGAAAACTTAAAAAAATATTTTTTAACAAAGTATTATAACTATTCCAATATAATTTTAAAATCTCTCCTCCACTTTTTTTAGAGAAAAAAGAACCACAGTATTTTCAATGACATCATGGTGACTCAGATGTGCTTTAAGAAATACATTTTCTATGATATTTCCGATTACTACCATGAAGACTTTTCTGAGGGGCTGACTGACTTCCTCTTATCAGTTGTTGAAAGTACACACTTGAGGGGCAACATATGGAGGAAGCTTGTCACTCAGTTGGAGGTTTGAAGCCTCCAACTAAAATGCTTTTGTACAGCGTTTAAGTTTGCTTCCTCAGGATTGTAGTTCCTAAAGATTATGTTAACCATTCATTCCAAAGTGATATTTAATTATAAAACATAATATGCTATAAGAGGTTGAGTGAATACTGTAAAAAATGTCACAAACATTATAGTAAGAGAACAAAAAATTGATCAAGCAGCAGCATTAAGTACATGAAAATAATGGAAGAAATCATAAATTTCAGTTAATAAAGAGATTTTTATACTTATGTCAGCAACTGCAAATAAGAAAGGAGTGCAATTTGCAACTTTACTATGCCATTTGCATTAGCAAATAGTAAAATACCACTTTAAATACAGTTGTGTATACTGGGTAAGAGTGTGTGAACACACAATGATATTGTTTCCTTGAGAACTGGACAGACATGCCTAATAGATACACTTAATCTCTGTGTGTGTTTTTCTCACTTGAGGGTTTTCTTATCTTTTTAAGCACTTTAGGTTTAGGGTTTTTATTTAAACCTCTATGAATTTTTAATTTCTGACTCATTGAGCAAGTTCCCAGAATCCTAAGGCATGTTTTTTTTTTTAACTAAGATATTTTCATTTGTTGTGATGAAACCTGTGAAGCATACAGAAAATGAATTTTTTAAAAAGAGAACTCAGCATTGAGATGTCTTAACTAAAGTCTTAACAGAGATGCAAAGATTTTCAGAATATAAACTGAAAATGGCATACGTTATAAATGCTAATGTCACTTATATAAAAAGCAAAAAACAGAGAAAAGGAAAAAAAAAAGGAATTCTCCATCAGTTTTTATGTTGTAACTTTCAGTGGGAAAGTTATAGAAATAAGTCCTTGTCAAGGCACCACCCTTATTCTTTTGAAACAATAGTTCCATCTAGTGGACAATTTACCTAAAAATAAATCTTTGATTCCAAATGTTAGAGACAAGTTTTTTTCTTGTGATAAAATCAGCATTAAAAGAAAATAAAAAGGACAACAACAGAGATAATTTGTTTACATATAAAATTCACAATGAATAAGATAGAAATCAAATGATTAAACTGGAAAACAAACAAAAGTTTCTGCCAGTAAACAAAAGACTTTCCTGTAAGAACACACTAAAAATTTGGTAAAAGTGTGGCTGATTTATGGATGTAAAAAGCCAAGCTAGGTAACATAAGCCCTGGAGTGACTGTGGCTAGAAACAAACTACAACTCGTTAAAAAAAAAAAGATCTGGTACAAAAGCTTTCAAAAATACAGAGTAACAGAGAACATTTATTCATTTTGGCACCAGTATCTAATGGGCTTGAGTTATATGTTGGTCACTTTCTAGCAGCCACAGACACTGGCAATTGCTTCATTCATATAGTTCAGGAGGCGCTGCCTATTAATGTAAATGATTGTCTAAAATGAACTATTGGAGAAATAAAATCTTCACCTCTAAGTTGCCACATGCTAGCTAAATCGCCAATCAATTCAGATGCTTCATTCAAATATCTGTATTTATTATCTGGATAATTTCAAAATGTTAGCATGGTTGGATTTTTAAAATTGATTTTGTGGAGTGTTAATTCCAGCTACACTATCTCTAAAAGCAGATTGAAGGCCTACAGTGTAAACTTCCGGACACTTTGAATAAAATATACCTGAAGTCACAGTTCTTGTCACTATTGCCCTGCTTTTCATGAACTTAAAACTTGAACCTTCTATAAATGGCTGTGAACTATATCTAGAATTGATTTTTTACCAAAAGACCAAAATGGTTGATTGCATCATGATTTATTTTGTTCAGAATTAAAATGGTTGAGCTCTGAGTGGGTCTTTTAAGACGTGCAGATCTGGTTTCCAGGCGTGAGGGTGTCTGGACTGAGCCAGGACATCTCTGGGTCTCTTTTACCCATCACATTGCTGGACAGTGACTGCACCAACACCAAGCAGACAGACCGACCACCAGGGCAGGCTAAGACTGAACAGAATCTTCCTCTTTTGCACACATCGAAGCCAATTCTAGGGCTTTCCAAAGTTTTTCCTGGATTGAGGCATATGAAATAGCGCCCCATCAGAGATTTCCACATATCTTTGGGGTGACAAAATGCCACTTTGAAATTATAAAACATCCCAGTGAAAGAATATCTTCTATCTAGCCTTCAAAAGTTAATCATCGTTGTTCTTTCCCTGGCATGAGCAGTCTTAGCAAATGTCTTTGTCACCATTTAAGTACTTCTTCATAGACACAAAATAATTCAGACATGAATGATCCTGAACCTCTTCTCTAATGATTTTTCTCCATAGTAGAAGTTATAACATAGATCTAAAGGTAAATCTGGCAGAACAGACCTTTTGAGAATGAAATGTGAAATGGGTTGACAAACCTTGAACGGTGGTGTGATCTATGTAAGTGATTGAAACAGAACTTCACAGCTATTAGAGGAAAGAGTAGGAGCCAAGTGTCGACGTGTGATGATGGGATGAAGAAAGCAGCTTGATTAAAACGCAGTGTCTTTAAAAGCCTGGTGGCTGCCACACGCGGCTATCTGGAAACAGCGCTGACGGCCGGCGTCTGCTGCGCTCCCGCTGGGTGTCGGACGCCACGCACACTCTAGGTGCTTTACTGTCTCTCATTCATTCCCACGACATGCGCTGCAGAAATCGCCAGATCCACGTCAGAGAGGAAGAGGCTGAAGGCAGAGGAGTTACATCGCTTGCCCCAAATTCACACAGCAAACAGAAGGCAGAAAAGGCATTTGCCATCTGACTTCAAACTCCGGACTTGTTCTATTTCACCAGCAAAACTAATTTTTAAGCCTTAAATGAAATGCTGATACCTAAATCAGGCGAAAAAATGCTTCATGGAAAGCAGTTTGAAAGCACTGAATTACTCCATGCAGAAAAGGCTGTACTGGTCATCATCATTATTATTATTATTACTGACAAAAGCCAAAAGGTGGAAACGACCCAAGGTTCCATCAATGGACAAAGTGTATAAATATAATCATATAATGAGATATTATTATTCAACCTTAGAAACGAGCGAGGTTCTTTTTTTTTCTGCTTTATTTCTGAAATCATTTCTTATCTGCTTACATACCAGACTGAGGTCAGTAAAGGCTCACTCACCAGTGTACACAGGAACGGTACGTAGGGCTGGAACCAGGACACGGAGCTGCTGCAGGGTCCGTGGTCAGGGACCCAAGGCTGGTGGGCCTGTTACAAGGGACGTGGGCAGACGGGGCTCCTCCCGGTCCCTTGCCAGTGGGGGTTGGGTGCAGGACCACGGCCAGAGGAGAAGGAGCCAAGTTCACTGGGATGAAGCCACTTTCTGTCCTTGGCCAGGACCGTGTCTGGAATGCCTGTCACTGTGGTGTGGGACGACCTCCTCAAAATGGCGCTCCTTGGTCTTGGGCTTCATGGAAGTTCCACGGCCTCCCTCCTGGATCCCAAAGCTCCCACAAAAGCACTTGTGTCTGTGTACGGCTGCCGGATCATTGTTTGTGTCGGGGACACAAAACAGAAACCTCCTGTTCCCCCATCTTGCTGACCAAGAGTGAAGTTCTGACATGTGCTACAACAAGGGTGAACATTAACAACATTACGTTAAGTGAAATAAGCCAGACACACAAGGATATTGGGCAAATGCGTAGATACTGAAACTAGAAGGCTAGAAGTTGTGGGGGTAAGGGTGGGGGGCGGAAATTGGGGAGTTATTGTTTAGTGAGTACAATGTTTCTGTTTTGGATAATGAAAAATTCTGGGAATAATGATGACGGTTACACACCATTGTGGATGTAATTAATGACACTGAATTGTACACCTAAAATGGTTAAAATCATAAATTTTATGTTATGTATATTTTACTACAACAATAATAAAAAAAAATGCTTTACTGAAGATGAGAGAGATTGAAGGAACAATTCAAAGATTTTTGGATAAAATCAGGAACAGTGAAGTGAAGCGAACTGTGGGCTTGCATGTCCAGAAAAGTAAGAGGACAGATGCTGGACAGCTCTGTCATGGGGCTGGGATCCAGTGATTCAGACAAGTCTGGGTGCAGATAACCAAGGTAGAAGGGGGCGGCAAACAGTGCATCTGCCTACCTGGGAAAGAACGTCTGCAAGTTAATCCTGATTAGTGGCTGAACCTGTTCCCAACTCTACTCAAGAACAGGAGACCCGTTACTTTGCTTCCCCGTATGTAAGGGTTGAACTGAGTTTCCAGTACCTCCAAGTCAGATGTGGAGGCCCTAACCCCCAGCACCTCAGAATGTGACTGCATTTGGTGAGAAGGCCTTTCAGGAGGTGACTAAATGAGACTGTCAGGGTGGCCTCGTCCAGCTGACTGGTGAGAGGAGGAAATTCGGACAGATACCAGGGATGAGCACAGAGGAGAGACCAGGTGGAGACACAGTGAGAATGCAGCCACCAGCAAGTCCAGGAGAAAGTTGCTAGAAGAAACCAAATCTGCTGATACCTTAATACCAGACTTGTGGTGCCCAGAACTGTGAGAAAACTGATTTCTGTTCTCTAAGCCACTCAGTCTCAGGTTATTCTGTTATGGCCATCTTAGAACACTGAAACGCCACGTGAAACTAGTTTCTTCAGATACTCCTGTTCTACGGTAAAGCAGTTTTATAGATTTAACATCTAACCCTTCATATGCTGTGCTGAAGGAGGACACCAGTGGGGAAGTGGAAGGGGAAAACCCTGATAAAAATGTCCTTTGAGGTAACGTGAGCAGCAGGTGCCTAGAAAGGAAGACGTGGACCAACATTTCCCATCACGATAAATTCCCTTTCCAGGAGCGTCACCCACAGAAGTCACCTTCTCAGCCTCCTGTCCTCCTGCCGGTGACTGGATCAGCATCTCGAGGGTCCGGTTAGGTCCAGCCCCTGACCTCATTTACACGTAGGCCTAGAAACGGACACAAACACTGCCCTGGACAAATCACAAGTGGCTTAAATATTTTAATAAACAAATTTTATTACTAAACTGTGAGTATGCACAACAACTAAACAAGAGGAAATGGCACATTTGAGGCATAATGACAAAATAGTTTTTTCTTAGCATGGGTTCTTGAATTGATTGGAATCCCATGGTCTTTGGGCAGGTACAGACGCCAGGCCCAGTGATGACTTTATCGTTTGCTGTTTGCTGTGTCTTCTGACCACGTGAACTGGGTCTCCAGCGTGGCCCAAGCATTGTGCTGGGGACGACAGGGGTGCAGCTTGGGCACCACCATCTCTGTGCTCGTGGAGAGCCAGGGCAGGGCACGGAGAGAGCTTCTCGCAGAGCACCGCAGCCCAGCGCACGGCGGCAGGGAGCACCGTGCAAGCACGGAGAGTACAGAGCCGAGCAAGCGGGAGGCTGGGGAAGGGGCTGTCTCAAGGAGAGGGTGCTTGAGCTTCATTGTGAAGGAGAAATTCATTTATTCATTCAACAAACAAGCATTTACTGCAGACCTACTGTGTGCCAGGTGCTTTTCTGGTGTACATCAGAATCATCTGGAGGGTTTGATTAAACACAGATTGCTGCTTGCTGAGCCAGGAACTCTGCAGTGGGGACTGAGAGCTTGTGTTTCCAGCATGTCTCTAGGTGACGGTGCCACCAGTCCAAGAATTGTGCTTGGAGAACAGCTGCTCTAGACACAGAAGTGGGAAAGGGGGCAGAGACAGCAGCGCCGCAGATCAGACTGTGCAGTTCCGCACAAAGCAAAGGCACCGGGACAGGCAGTGGGGTGGGAATGGAATCCAGCCCAGGCTGGACCTGCCAAGCCCTGAGGGCAACACCCACCTAACGGAAGGGCCACCTGTCTGTGTTTTGTCCAACCAAGGGGTCCTGTAAAATTGTTTGCCTCTGGGTGTGTCTTTTTATCATTGATGTGCCTAGAGAGACCACTGTTTTGTAATCTGCACAAAGGCATGGGGTATGCTGGAGGCTGCAAGAGACATGGAAACAGGGTTGCCATGGAATCGGAGATGGCGCAAGATGTCCAGAATGAGCAGGTGATGGTAAAGACACGAGGACTCCGCGTGGCCAACCGGGATGACTGTCTGTCATCTCTTGCGCTCAGGAACCTTCATTCTTCTCTGCAGAGAGATTGTGTGTTAAGCTATTTCACTCACAAGGGAGGGGACTGTCCTTAGCTCACCCTGCCACCATGGCCAGCTCCTCAGCTCACCTGTTCATAAGCCAGGGGATGCTGTCCCATACTAAGTAGACAGTGGAAAAAGGCAAAGATAAAAGACTCAAAGTCCAGGTTAAAGGAAATAACGGTATGGGTAGAAGTTCATGAGTAAATACACAGAGAAGACCACACAGGGACAAGAAGCCTGGTGAAGATGACAAAAGCCATGCGTGCTCGAGATGCGCGCTGGGAGAGTCATGGAAAAAGACTAAAGGAAATTACCAGTGTGCCAAGTCAATACGCAGCAACAGAAAACAGTATTTGCGTGGCTGTATTTAGAGCTGATCTGAGAAGACAAAAAAGAAATTTGCTCAAGAAGAAAGCTGATTAGGAGAAGGTCACGGAGTTTTCAGGCAAGATGACAACGTTCTGAACCCGAGATTTAGCTTCACTAATGAAGAAAGGGAAGATCCTACAGATGAAGAGACTTATTTTGAAAATTTTTAGAACAGGCATAGCCTGAGGGTTATTTCCTGGGCACGATACTTTCTGCACACATCTGCGGTGTTTCTGCTGCCGTCCTGCCCTGTGACTGCTCCCCCACCCCTTTCCAACTGGCTTCCTGTTTAAAAGACTATGATTAATGTGTTAAAATGGATTTGGGTGAGAACAAGAAAATATTGAAATTTCAGCATGTCTGTCGTAAAGGCCAGGGGCTTAAAAGGTTATTTAAGGTCTTCTGTATCTTATTGATCAGATTTTTAAGTTGTGATTACAACATCGCACAGCAAGGGGGAGATGGTTCAGTGAGTGCTACCTGCTCTGTCAGACTTTCAGCAGCACAAGAGAACTGCCACTCTGTGTCACCCAATTCACAGCAGGTAAAGTCTGCTCTTCTGCTAAGTGACTCTCGGGGCGCAATAAAGCCCCAGGAGGGATTGTTAAACCGGGCTGGTGGCCCCCACTCCTCCAGTTTCTGGTTCAAATCTCGTAGTGTGGCCTGAGAGTGTGCATTTCTAGCAAGTTCCTGGCTGATGTTGATGTTCCTGGCCTGGGTACTGCAATTTGAGAACCACTGTTTCTAAAGATGAATAATGTCCTTTCTTAGAATGAGGAAATCAGTGTCTAAATGGAAAAAGTCACAGATTTTGGACAGTTCACCGAACGCTGTGCCAAGGCTGCCGAGGTACGAGCAACACTTGAGCGGCTGTGTGCACGTCTCACTCTGCTCTGAGAGATGTCACCAGCTCTGCCCAGACCACTTGCCAAAGATTCCACACACAAATGACAGGTGAAATACAGCAGCGTTTCAGAAATTCTACCTCTGTGGAGAGAGTTGATCACAATGTGAGGCAAGGCTGTTTGGGTCATGCCAAATAAATGAAGGATGTGGAAAAAAAAATAGAATGTTTGTTTTAAATTTTCTATTAAATGATTTAAAAAATTCTCTAAAGGTAAATTTCAGGGCAGATATTTGCTCCAATCATGAATCAGAATGAAATTTGTGCTGCAAATATTTTTTACCATGCCGCTCTGTATTTGAAGAATGCCACCAGTTGGAAACAAGGACAAAGAGAATAGTAGAACGGATGTCCTGGTGATGTCCACAAGCAGGTCTGGGAACCTGTAACGAATCTTTCTCAAATCAAAGGCACCACTGGGATTCAGAAAGCCTCCCCTCACCCATGCATTATTTAAGCAATTGTTTAAGCACTTCTAGATAAAGTGGCTTATTTAGCCCCTGAAAAATCACTCAAGTAACTGGAAACAGAAGCAGCTCTTGTACTCTGCCCTTTCTTCTCTGAGCACTGAACACCTCTCTTCCGTGAATAGTCTTCACCCAACGACATGATCGTCGAGGCAGAGCTCCAGTGGAATAAGCTCAAACTGGTGAAGTTTTCGATATTCATCCGTGAGCGACCAGGCCTGTCATTAGTCTGGATTATCCGTATGGGCCGGTATGTGAACACGTAACCCTCAGTCTGCAAACTGACTCGGGAGAGCAGGGGGTGATGGGGTCGGATTTCCAATGGGGTGAGTTTAACACAACGCTGTTGTTCTGAAAAACAGCACTGTTGGTTCTGAAGACGAGAAGTGCAGGCGCTGAATAGGCGTCGCAGGAAGGCGTCAGGCTCCTATTAGGGATGCTGTCGGAAGTGGCTGCTGGGGGGGTGGAGCTCAGTTCCTTTACGAGGAAGGTGGGGATCATTGAGTGAGCGCTGAGCTCCTCTCATTAAAAAGGACTTAAGTGGAGACTCCTGGCTGCGAAGGGGAAGCCAGCCGGGGTGAAGGAAGAGGCTTCTGCTAACAAGCCTGGCATGGGGCTTACGCAGAACACCAGCACCACCCACCTCCTTTGTGTTTCCGCACGGACTGCCGTGTGGGAGAGGAGGCCCCGGCGCAGGGTAGCAGGGACATCCCTTTTGAGGGAGCCCTAGACAAGGAGCCAGATGGTAAAATAAAGACGAGCTGACATCAGCATCATGTAGCCTCGCCCTTCAGTTATGGCTCTGTCATGCCAGGGAAAGCCATCTGTCCCCTTCTAGTCATACGCTGTGCTTTTGTGGCATGGTTATTATCTTGACTGTGCCCATGTAAGTGCGAAAGGCTGAGACTAACGCAGAGCATTAGCCGTGTACACAGAGGAACCGCCGTGAGCCCTCTCCCCAGGCTGCCAGCTGCCAGTGGTGCCATTCTGCACCCTGCCCATGGGTGGAACCAGGTAAGCACAGACCCCAGACGGACCCATCAGGAGAGACTCGCTCTTGTCCACTTTGGTCACGTCGCGTCAGCACCCACTTTGAGCTCAGCACCTTTTTGTCCTTGCTGCTTGTACGTGGGGCTTTCCAAACATGGAGGGTCACCTGCTCCCTGTATTTGTCCCCTACTGGTTGGCCTTGGGGAAGTGTGCTCATCGCACACGAGCCCAAGGCAAACAGCATGTTCAGAACATACAGTCATTATTGCAGGGCTGTTCTCATGAGGAAAGCTTAAGAAAATCACACATAGATGTGACTCTCCCTTCTAGAACCAATGACATCTTGAAAGTGCTGTGGAACCAATGGGACAGGACCTGGAGAGGAAGCTGCAGGACAAGGGTCCTGGGGGCAGAAGGGACACAAGCGGTGGTAGGATTTGCAAAGCCGACCGTTGTCACGTCATGATGTTGTTGCTCTGAAGAGGTTTCCAAACAGACTTATTCACTGCATCAAAGCAAGACAGCTGACTTTTAAAAATCTCTATCATCAACACTAACACTGGCTTTCTGACTCTCCAAACAAGAATTCTTGCCATGTGTTTGTCGTTTGTAAAGTAGTTTTTCTTCTTACCCTCCATTGGTGCCAGCACGTCAGTGATCTGAAGCCAGGTCATTTACGAGGCCCTAGTGGTTTGGTCTTGGTCTTGCTGGATTGTGTCCAACCACCCAAAGGGTTTCCCCTCTGCTTTCATTTGAACTGTATTTCAACAAAAAACTTATTGTCAAGATTACTTATGTAAATTGTTAAACAGCCTTCAACCTTTTCTTCGTCAATCTTAGGAATTTTATGCATGATTCTGTTTTGTGAAAGAAATAAACGGAGTTGTAGCCGTCATGACGTCATTCACTGCCCGGGTGGACGGCTTCTAAGGACTCAGCTGTCATTGCTCATAACGCTCTAGACAGGCCCAAGCACCTGGAAAGGGAAGACCACCGCCGTCACTGCCAGGACCACCAGAACACTGCTGGGGAATGGAGAGGTTTCCGGGTACCAAACTAAAAATAAACAAGGTCTTCCAATGAGAAGATTCGGAAAGAATGAAAACAAATAATTAAAAAACAAAAACCCCAAAAACCAAGTCTTTACAAAACCTATTGCAAGCGAAATTCCTGTAGTGGGACGTATATGGCTTCTGTTTTCATACTTCAAAATCTCACTTAAAGCATGGAGATCTTAACTATTCATTTTTTTTTTTATTTGAGACAGAGTCTCACTCTGTCACCCGGGCTAGAGTGCCATGGCATGAGCCTCGCTCACAGCAACCTCAAACTCCTGGGCTCAAGCGATCCTCCTGCCTCAGCCTCCCGAGTAGCTGGGACTACAGGCATGTGCCACCATGCCCGGCTAATTTTTTCTATATATATTTTAGTTGGCCAGATGATTTCTTTCTATTTTTAGTAGAGACGGGGTCTCGCTCTTGCTCAGGCCGGTCTCGAACTCCTGACCTCGAGCGATCCTCCTGCCTCGGCCTCCCAGAGTGCCAGGATTACAGGCGTGAGCCACCGCACTAGGCCTTAACTATTCATTTTTAAAGCATTTCTGAAGACACCCTTAAAGAGTTCTGGAAGGAGCGTTACAGCCACCCTGGGAAACCAGTGCAGCCACTGATGCCTGGCCCTGCATCACCCGGGCCGATGCCACACTGTGCCGAAACACGGCTATTACCTGCAGCTGCTGTTTTTTGCATGCCTTTACTATGTGCCCGATGATTTACATACATTATTAATCTTACGAAAACTCTGTGAAAAAAAGGAAAGAAAAGGTGAAGTAAAATTGCTTAAGATTGTCCGAATATTAAGAGGAAGAAGTGAAATCAAACTGGAGTCTGTTCAATTCCAATTCCCACGTGTTTTCTACAACTCTTCACAGTATTTCTTTTTCTTTAAGAAGAGAGAATTGTTTTAACATAGAATATAGTTGTGAATAAGCTTTTTATTTTAAAGGGTCAAATAGGTGCATGATCTATCATAATAGCAAGTTTGGTTTTCCAAACTCCAATAAAATAACGATGCCTGTCCATGAGATGCGTCCATTCCCCACTGATTTCACTACATCTCACATAGCCTCTCTTCACAGCATTCAGCCACAGAACTTAACTTTTTCTAGATTCCTCGTGGAAGTATTCCTATTTTAAATAAAATCACTTTATGCACTGTCTACATTTATGAAGCTAGTTTTATACTAAAACACACTAATTAGTTTATGAATGTTGGACTAAGGAATTTTCACATCCTGGCAAAGGATTTTAAGTGGTGGCACCTATTGCAATGTATGATATTGTGGTCTAACATCATTAGAAACACATTCCTGACATTTAGAAAAGGAAGAGAGTGTTCTGTCAAGTTTTAAAACTACTGAATGTGTATTACTGAAGGAATACAGTGTGTTTGGAGTTTGCATGGCACATTTTTTGCCGTCTCAATTTATTCAATATTCAGATACGAATACAAATATAGGTCATGACTTAGACTGCAAAATTGGCCTCAGTTTTTCATCTCTGATGGAGACCTTCCAAGAGAGTCTACGTTCCAAGCACATTTACTATTGTCTTGCCATTTAGGGTTCCCAGTGTGCAACTTTTAGAAATGCTGGGTCCAGCTCACCACCTTGTGTGAGACGAGGAAATGATGTTTGAGCTGTGGGTCTGGGCACAGAGACAGGTGTGGGGAAGCTAGAATTTCAAACTTTTGGATTGTCATTTGTATAGTATATTTCAAAATAGCTAGAAGGGGAGAATTTTAGGTTTCCCAGCACAGAGAGAAAGACAAGTGTTGGAGGTGATGGATATTCCCATCACCGTGATTTGATAATTACACATTGTATACAGGCATCATAATACCACATGGACCCCCAAAATGTGTACAGCTATCATGTACCAGTAAAAAAAAAAGAAGAAAATGTTAAATTTAGGGAACCACAAACATGTGATCAAAAGAATTTTGGGAATGTGAGAAGTTCCATGACCCTGAAAATTGACGGCAATGCTTAGAATAAAAATCTCCCATCTGAGAAATCTTTGCAAATTCTCAAACAACTGTGAATGACATCAAGTAGTACAACGGCAAGCAACTTGCAAACCTGATCATGTCTTTTGCTGGAAGTTTTAAAATTCAATTCTACTTGGCGGTGTTTTTGATGGGGAATATGCCTTTAATTTCATTATGTATTACAACAGGTAAATGTACGATGTTAGCTTTGTAACACAGCCAACACTCTGAAATACATCCATTCCGTATAAAGGACACTAAAATTTAGGCCAAAGTTTCAAGTTTGAAATAAGACCTTACACGAGGCTATTTATTATTTGAGCTGTAGATCTCATGACTTTTTTCTCATACATGCCTCTTGTGTTCCACTTTGTCTTTTCAGAAAGCACAGGGACTAAGATGCAGCCTAGCAATAGGCAAACCATTTCAAAAATGCCAAATGATTGCTCAAAATGAAATCACAGACTGAGGCTGACAAGAATAAGCATGGAATACATGTGTATTACTATGGTGAACAACCCAAGCTGACTGAAAATGGGCGGATTAGCTGCTCCCAGACTGCTGTAGAGACAGGCTTCTGACTTTTCCTCTCAGCAGCTGGGTCAACATGGAAACTTCACTACCACACAGATGTAGGGAGGCTGCAGGGTTCGTCAATTGAGCACATCAAGGACGCTATTAAGTATCCGGCGTCATCCTTGTGTCCTGCCTGCCTTGCCTTGGTGAGGCCCTGTCATGTTTGCAAAATGACTCTATCTCCAGACCTTACACAGCCTCACACACGGATGTCCAGAGACAAAATAAATAAGCAAAAGGGCTTTCTCTCTCATGCCTCTTTTTAAGAGCTTAGAATCTTTCCCTCAAGGACACCTCATCCGCATTGATGTCCACGCACGTCTTGTAACTTAGAATCAATCGGGTCAGGTGCTTCTTCCCAGCCCAATCCCACACTGGGAAGGAACAGCTGCGCTGTCTTGCGATCGGCTGGGGGTAGCCACTGGGACAAGACTCATCTTCCCTGAGACCTACACCAAATACGGGTTCTAGAGTGAGGAAAGGGGCTCTCAGGAAGAAAACCAAGTGTCTGCTACACAGTGCCGCACCAAACAACAGAAATTAATATCCCCAAAGACCAATGAAGGAAATTTCAGCATGGAAGCTACCTGCTAAAATAGAATGGATGAAAGAGGGACACCTGGCAGGGGATGAAGGAAGGAAGAGCATAGGGAGGGAGGATGCTTCTGTCTCTCCCTTCTGGATCTGGAAGTTTCCTTTCTGACTCCAGATCACCCACAGCAAAGGCGGCTTAGCATATAGTTAGTGTCATGACTTGAATTCTGTCTCCTCAGAAGACATATTTATGGGCTGGGTGAGGTAGCTCACACCTGTAATCCTAGCACTCTGGGAGGCTGAGGTGGGTGGATCGTTTGAGCTCAGGAGTTCGAGACCAGCCTGAGCAAGAGCGAGACCCTGTCTCTACTAAAAATAGAAACAAATTATCTGGCCAACTAAAAATATATATAGAAAAAATTAGCCGGGCATGGTGGCGCATGCCTGTAGTCCCAGCTATTCGGGAGGCTGAGGCAGGAGGATTGCTTGAGCCCAGGAGTTTGAGGTTGCTGTGAGCTAGGCTGATGCCACGGCACTCACTCTAGCCTGGGCAACAGAGTGAGACTCTGTCTCTAAAAAAAAAAAAAAAAAAAAAAAGATATATTTATGTCCTCAACCCTGGAACTTGTGAATATGACCTTTCTTTGAAATATGACTGCAACGTAATCCTGTAATTGGGTTAAAAAGTGGTCACGTTGGATTAGGGTGGACTGTTGTACGACACTAACTGGAAGAGGAAATGGGGACGCAGACACAGAGGGAAGCTGGCCTGGGAGGAAGGAGGCGCAGCTCGGAGGGGCTGCCTGAAGCTGTGAGAGGCCAGGAAAGACCCTCCCTTGGGGGTCCAGAGGGAGGCCGACCCAGCCCACGCCTTGACTTGGGACTTCTGGCCTCCAAAGCTGTGAAGAAAAGGTTTCTGCTGTTTTAAGCCACCCGGTTTGTGGTACTTTGCTACGGCAGTCCTAGGAAATGAATTCAGTCAGGATTCAGTTAATTAGTGATTATTAGACATTAGTATAGGCCAGCTATAATATTTAGGCTTTGATCTTCTATATTGTAAAGAAAGAACTATGTTTGCTCACAGCACAATCTCACAAGCCTACATTTCATGCCTTTCCAACCATGCAAGAATCGAGCTCGAGCTCATTAGACCAAGTTCAACTCTGGACCACATGAAAAATTTGGAATGGACAGAAGTGGCTGGCATGCAATGCAGTCAGAAAACTTAGCCTGCGGACATTTCAGAAAGGAGGAAACAAACAACATGTTTTCAAGGTTATACTAACTCTACTATGCCATCATTGTTCTGGAGGCATAGAAATCATTTTGCATCTTATTCTGATAACAGATGAGACAAGATCAAAATGTTCTTTTGTAAATGCTTCTAAACAGAAACTGTAACTCATTAACATCTGTGGACTTCCATGTATGAAAAACATCATTATTTAATGCCATGAAGATAGAAAGCCAAGTCTCAAATGACTTGAAAACCTTCACTTAAAATCTTCAGTTTTTGAAAGAAAAGTTGATTTTCAATGTGTCTCCAGAGCATTGTACAATAGCCTCTGACAGTAATGGAGCAAGGTGAAAATCCGCTGACGGGAAGACTGGGGTGGCACTCAGCACCTACAGCCCCTGGCCGGGGGGACTTCACTGGTCCCCATGCTTTAGGGGATCCACTCTGGCCCCCCCAGCCACATCCCCCCTCACAGCGAGACTATCCGTCCCTCCAGAACAAGCTCCTGGCACCCAAACGCAGACCCCCAAAGTCACTGCCCAAGTGACCTTGGGCCCACTCCCAGGATGCAGGCTGTCCTCTTCGCAGGCCTGAAGGCTGACTAAGGGGTGCTATGTGTAGGGTAGTGGGGGGCAAGTGGACAGAGTTGGGATGTGCCAGCTGGGCTGTCCCCATGTCCACGCTCAAGGGTCCTCACAGTCGGAAAGTGGTGGGTCCCAGGTGGCCAACACTCAGGGCTCCCTGTGCCTCCATGTGCTGGCCCTGGGTGGTTTTGAATCTGAGCTTTCTAAGTTGTACTCGGGTAGGAGGAAGATAGACTATGCGAGTTTCTGAGATTGATTCATTAATTTGCGTAACTCCATATATATAAAAATACTACATAACACACAGCTCCCCATTTATTCTTGTGCGAGGCCTCAGAAATGTCAGAGGAGAATCCAGTGGTATTATTGAAATGTAATCACCTGCCATGCCTTTTATTAATCAAATGCATGAAGCTACTTCTCTGTAAACATTTAATAGAGCTACTACTTCAGGTTGAGCTGTCGTAAGACGAAGATACTAGGATCAAAATATAATGTGATACATTTATTGTGGGTCAGAAAAGTAATTTTTCAGGAGTTGCAGGAAATTAGTCAAAACAGAACTGGATGATCTATAACGCACAATATACTGGTCAATATTAAATATCCTCATTTCTAAAAGGTTCATTTCTTATAAATATGAGTAAAATATAAGCATTTACTAAAGGAATAAAATAGGAATTTTAAGAAATAATTTTTGCTTATAGATTATCAGAGATATAGTTTTATTTTTCTACTCATTTTTCTTTCCATCGCTTGAACTTTCATATTTTCAGCCCAAAATATGGCATATTGACTAGTATATTCTTGAATATATCAGTCATATAGTAAAACAATGTCTTCCATCATAACAAAAATGTCTGTACAATCAAAAGATTTTTAAACCTATAATTCCCTAATGATCAAGACCACAAAATTATTGTATAATTCTGAGCAATTTAGTTAAACCTACAGACCTGTGAACTAAAATAAAATCTTAAGGCTCACCCCCCATGGGCTGACTGAATGGACCCCCTCTTGGCCAAGGGAATATCCTAAAACTAAACTGTCTGCCAGGAGGAGGGGGGTCAGACAGGCCTTATCACGCCCCCTCCCTTCTTGGGGACATCTTTGTAACCCACTAACAGGCCTAAGGGGATGCAAGACAGACCTGCAGGTCCTCAGTTTACACAACAAATGTAAGTCCTGTGGCTTCTCTCTGATTAACACCTCCTTATCTTAAAACACTCCAAGCCTTTAGACAAAGCTTCATGTCTTTAGCCAATTACAAGTCAAAGAATTTTTAAACCCACCTGTAAGCCCCACCCCTTCCAATGTAGCCTCCCACGTATTGATTTATAACTTTACCTGTAACCCCTGTCTCCCTGAAATGTGTAAAACCAAACTGTAACCCAGCCACAGCGAGTCCACTTGCTCAAGGCTTCTTGGCTTTGAGCCTCAAATTTGGCTCAGAATAAATCTCTTTAAAATTATTTTACAGAGTTTGGCTTTTTTTCTACTGACAACCAAAAAGAGCTTTCCAATTAAATGAACCAAAAAACAAGAATCACTACTGACATTATATGCTGGCACGTGAATCATTTGTGACAAGGGTGATTTCAGAGCTCTTGCCGAGTCAGGTGACCTGGCTTCAGCTGTGACATACACCACTGGCTGTGGAGCCAGAAGGAGCCATGGCAAACCCACACAGGCAGATTTCCGAGCCAAGAATTCCTTTCGTGGCCCCCCAGCCATGGTCAGCCCTCTCCCTGGTGCAGACAAGCCTCTGCGAGCTGCCGAGCTGTGCTGGCGTGGAGAAGGACAGGTTTCCAACGGCAACACGCCCCTGTCAGGTCCCACCAGGCCTGCCCATGCACACATTAGTTCACAACATACTAACTGCACTCTTACTCTCACACAGGACTGCGTCCTTTACCTGTGAGATTCTACGTGTCAGATGAGCAGCACAGGTAATATATGCTGTGGTTCACAGCAAGGTGAAATTATTGAGGGTTAAACACTAGTCATATTATTATCCAAATTGGAGCCCCATTCTCATCTTTGTAATGTTAGAAAATTTCAACATAGTGGAGGGGCAGCTTTTCAAAGGCACTACAGGGTTTGCTTCAAAGCTTAGGTCTTAGAATCCTGCATATCAGAGATTCTAATCCCAGTGCTACCATTTACCGTGGGATTTAGATATATTACTTAAACTCTCCAAGCCTCAGTTTCCTCATGTGTAAAACAGTTTAAAATAAAACCTATTTTATAGCATCCTTGTGAAGATTAAAATAGTAATATTTTTAAAAATACTTAGGTGGGTACGCACCGAGGTTTATTCTTTACTGTAGTTTTACATCTGTAGACACACTGTATATGTATACGTCACAAAACGAATTATATTTTTCCTAAGTAGACAAAATCAGCAGGTCTCATACACTGACTACAAAATTTCATTTTTGCATGTTCTATTTAGTTTCTGAATGTCACCACAATTCATCTCTATTTTACATAATTATTAGCATAGTGATATATAAATGGACTTATGATATTACTGAATTCTCTACTGAGTAATTTCTGAGTAATTCTCTATTGAGTATTTTCTAGTGATTAAACTCCAACTCAAGGAGAAAATATCTTTAATATTCATTCCAGACCAATATAAAATGAAAATTATAATTGGGTAGCAACTCAGCTATTACACAGCAATGGATTTCAAAAGCACAGATGTTATGCAACAACCATTCTGGAAAATACGCCTTTCTAACGAAAGCTCTCCATTACAGCTGGAGCCCAAGAACTTCATTAAAACCACTAGTTATATCTGTAGTAGAAAGCAAAGAAAAACAGCAAGTCCTATAGTTTTCTGATAAATACCTACCTGGACATTTTATTATAGAGTTCTCACATTTTATATTTCTTCTCTGTGATGTTACCATAAGCTATGGCCTTTAACACTCCCAGTGCTGTGTACAGCTGTCCAGGTTGTATACTGCACAACTCTGAGAGCGTCCATTCACATAGACTACCATGACAAACCCAGCAGCTCTCTGAAGTTCACAACTCGAACTGTGGTATCCCTGGTTCCCTACTTTCACTCCACAATGGACTCCCTGTATTAAAAACTAGAATTCTATGATCTCAGCTCTGAACTAAATGGCCTGAAATTAGAATAGATCTTCAGCTTCTTTAGATAGATTGAAATTTTTGGAAATTAACAAGTCAGAGTCACAGTTGTGTGTCATGAGACTTCAAACATGTGGCAGACATTAAGGACTTTGGATTATATGCGATGAGAATAAAAGTGGGATTATGATTATATCTCAGTTTATACAGCTTCCTTCTAGGGGGCCATGTGAGACCATAGAAAGTATAGTGGTAGAAAGTATAGCAGATTCTATAAAAAAGAAGGAGAATGGTAAACTAAAGAAAAGTAAGATTACAAAGTACTCTTAGATATGAGTACTTGACAGGCGACTTGTGGTTTTTCCCAGCACACTACGAGGTGGCTGTTGTGGGCAACCCCGGCCTACACGAGCAGCTCTGCCATGGAGTCTGACATTTAGCCAGAAGGGAACACAGTTCTGAGCCTTCGGCTGCCTCTGTCTGTCTGCCAGTGACATTTAAACCTGGAATAGATGAGCACTTGTCCTTTGTAGTACAATCGCAGAGCTTTGCTGCTGTTACATACAGATATGCGGAAAGTTTTCATTTCTAGCCCCAGATGGAATTCTGGCTCTGAGACTGGAACAGGACCAGAAGCCAGAATGGAGATTCATGCATTTCTGCAGCTGCACATTTTCTTTGTTTTTAGGAGTTTAATTTAACCCCAGGTACATCAAATTAAAGTTGTGTGGGCAACACGACTTTATAGTAAGTCTTGCCCGAGCACAAATGAATACATGTTGAGTCAACATCCCATCAGAAAGTCAACATGAAAGACTGAGCAGTGCAGCTGTGCTCTCACCGTTGGCCTTGTGCTGTGCGTCTGGCGGAAGCTGGTCCGGAGCGTACCACGGGCAGTCTGGCTGCGTGGAACAATAAAACATTATTATAGCAATATGGACTTCAAACAAAGCGCAGCGGCAAGTCACAAAGCGTCATTATGTTATGTGGCTTTTATTAAGCAGACAACACAGAAGTAATTTCTTCCCAAATCTGTCGCCAAGCTCCTTCATCCTGCTCACCTCCCTCATCACTGCCACCATCTCTCCCCACCCCTCTGAAATCCATTCTGGCCAGAATTTCTCCTACTCTGCGGCTGTGATACGTTTTCTTTCTTTCTTTCTTTTTTTGAAACAGATGTGTTTTGGATATCTCCAGAAGTATAAACACTTGTGTAAAACTGACCATAGCCCATACATAAAACAAAGCAACTTACCATCGACACATACTTTTTTAAAAACCCTCACACTGGAGGCAATGAGGAGGCCAGGAAAAAAAATGCAAGTTTAATATATGTTTTCTATTTTCTTCAAGGAAGAAACCTAAGCTGTTAGACGGGGACGGGGCACGCAGAGGTTCAGGATGGCGACGCAGGGCTCACCCTTCCCTCTGCACGGTTCTCCAGCAGAACCTACTCTCCAAATTGCTGCACCAGGCTAGTCTAGAAAGACCAGATTTTTCTCGTGGGATTTTCTCTTAGGTTTATACTAGTTAAGAACAGCTAGATATTGAATGTCAGGGAGCATGTCAAACAAATTGCATTGAATAAACAATAAGCTACAGACCTGAACTATTAAGATAGCTCCAAGGCCAGCATCTTTGTATTTAACTCCTTGGAACGGAGCAAGCTCAGCTTTACCTGGCCACAAAGTAGGCCTGCCTTCCGCTCCGAATGCCCACCCCAGCCTCCTACTTCCGCACAAGACACAGACAATATACATCTTTTGTGCCATTATTCAATTATCTCCTAAAAATAACTTGAGGAAAATTTCTCTAACGTGAGCCACTAGAGAGCACTGATAGGGCTGCCCGGCCACTAACAGTAGCCTACAAAGTTCGATGACCTGACACAACACTGGGAACGCCGCCTGTCTCAGAGCCGGGACAGTGTGACCTCACCCTGCCCCACTCAGGCACCTGGGCTCCTGGCTCCTTTGGCTCATGAAAAAGCTAAAAGGGGAAATGAGATCACCTCTGGTTTTTATCTTCTCATCTATTTTTAGACGTCTCCAGTAACACACAGGTAAGTGATGTGAGCCTCAGTTTTATAGCTCAGAAGAGTCAAAAAAAGGTGAATATGCCATCATGTCACCAGCATCGTTGCCTGTGACTGAATTCAGGCTTAGCTATTAGCAAGAAACATGGAATATTCTTTTGAAATTAACTCTGAGGATTTTGCTGTAAATTCTGCCATTATGTAAGATTTTTTAAAAAACTGAATACAGCTTGAAACTGTAGGCCATTACGCATGGCCTGGAGTCCTGTTTTCAAACGTGGATCTGTGTTGGTGCTAAGTTTGTGTGGTCTTGATGGCCTCGCCCCTTCCAGGTGACAGGAAAGTCTAATGAGAAGGTGAAGTCCTTTCTTCCTTCTGTAAATGAAGATTTGACAAAAATGCCATTTCTACTCCTAAACTTGAATGACTTACTGGTTTTATTGTTAATCTTTTATAAAAATCTCTCTCCAATTCCCCAACCTGTAGAAGCTAACTCCTAAATAGATTTCTCTTTATGTTTCCCACAATCTTAGTCTACTCCTACATTCTTGGAAAAAAAAAATTTTAAGGAATAATAGCTGTGTTTGAAGATTCCCAGAAATGTTTCTAGTAAAGACTGAAAAGAGGAAATGAGAAAGGAAGAGGTAAAGAAACAGGTAAAGAAAAGAGGAAATGAGAAAGGAAGAGGGAACAGCACTAGCAACAGGTAACATGAAAACCCAGTTCTTGGCAGTGTGCTGTGTCACACCAGGGCCAAATCAGAGATGCTCATTAAATCCTGACATGCTCATGCCACCCAGAGAGTCGTCATATCCTCCCTTGAGACACGGGCTTTGAGTCACACTCAAGTACCAAAGTATGAGAGGTTTCAGGCAACCAAGAGAATCAGGCGGTCTGTATGTGCCTTGCCAGGAAAATCCCAGTTAAAATCTCAAATTTTTTGCATCATTGGAAACACCATTAATAAAAACTAAGGAATGTGGGGTGAACTGTCTGAGCAAATCCAAAATCTAGAAAAATGCGTAACTCTTTTCCTGAATAAAGTTTCTGTCTACGTAGGCAAAATGGAGAGCAGACGCAGAATTCAGACTGTGGGGAGAGGAGGGGGCGGATACTGCCACTGAGAAGGAAAGGAAGGGCACTTCAGGTTTGACTTATTCAGGTTGACTGTCCAAATCAATTCCACTCACAAATAATTGCTCAGCTGTTCGCTTCATTCTGCCTGGGCAGACACAGCCGTGGAGAACAGTTTAAGTGGGTCACTTTTTTTTGGATCCTTTAAGAAAATCCTTTCAATTGAAAAATGTCAAAAGCTATTTTGCACACAGGCAGCCATATCCATAGTTGTTCAATTTACGTTTATAACTAAAAGAAGCATCTCATTTTTTGTTTGCCCATATTTACTTTGCTTTTCTTTACACATAAAAACATCCTTTGAGTAGAGTCGGGCATGCCAATTGAAAATGACCCATATGAAATGTTACATGTTTGTTCAAGAAATCATACCTCAGTTTGAGACCTTTCAGTTAATTTATTCATATCTATGTGTCCTGTGGATTCAGTGTCTCAAAGATAATTATATTGTACACCGACCACCGGAACAGTACAAATTAGGGGATGAGAGAATATAGAAGCTCTTTCTACAGATAGTAGTATTACATGCCAAAACTCCAGGGATGCACATAATTTTTACCTAAAGAGAACACTAAGCATTTATTTGCCACAATGAAAGCTCTTACTTACTGGGTGCTCCTGTGGATTCTGCACAGCCGCAGGGCCTGCTGGTCCCCAGGGATCCCGCAGGTGGAAAACCAAGCTGCAGTGACAGGTTGGCAAACACATCTGGGGAGAACAAGGCTGTCGGTTCATGGGCAGTGGGTGAAACTGGGGAGTTACACTGACACGTGCTCTACACAACAAGCTTAGGTTTCAATCTTGAGGTGCCCAATCTGGAAAAATTCTAACTCAAAATAGTAAATATGTCAGTATAGATTCAGGACCAATACAGACGAGACTCCAAGGCCAAATTTTATCTAAGGTGAAACTATAATCACTTCTTCATTTTGAAGAAATTAGAAACACTTGAAAAGTATACAGAGTTAACTTTTTTGTTTCTGAGTTATCGTCATAGAGGGTCCTCACTGAAGAAAAACCATCCACTGAGGCATAAAGTAAGTTTTCTTAGATTGCAGTCAGAGACAACTCAAGTCCAGAAAGGAAATTAGGAATTAAGAGAAACAATATTCATTCTTTAAGGCCACTAGAGAACCCACAGGATAGAATGCTTCAGTGATCAAGACATTTTCTTGAAAGAGGCAAAATCTTTGCTATGGTTTTCCACTGTAAATTGTGTGAGCAACTGCAAGAAATACCAAGGAAATATATTTCCCAGATGTTTGTGGGTGTACAAAGAATCTCCATCTGAGTGAACACACACTAAGGCTTGTGCCACTGGAAACATGCTCCAGAAAGTGCGTGTTCTGCCCGAGTGTGACGGCTGAAAGTCTTTGGTAGTTCCCAAGCGTGGTCCACCCACTGACGGATCAGTCGGTAATGAAAGGCACAGGCTGCTCTGGGCCACCTGCAGCAGCGCACGCCTTTAACCGGGACCACGAGAAACGCTGTACATGGGAATAAACGTGTGAGTGACTTGCAGTTGCCACCTCAACCGTGACAAGAGGGCTTAGGTAAGGACCAGCATACCTGTTTTAATTGCTTTTCCAGTTTTTCTTTCTCCATCTGACAAGCTTTTGTCTATGGACAAAACAAAGGCATTTGCTTATCAAGAAGAGTTCAAGTCATTGGTTCCAAACGCACTCCTGACCCAGCTGTCAGCGACAGACTCAGAGACCTGAGCGCTGAGGCGCTGGCAGCAGGAACGCCAACAAAAACAGTCACATTCTGGTTTTTCCAATCACACACTGATCCTATCTTGAAATTCCCAAATGAAGTGTGGAAAGCTGGATAGCTTTAAATCCTATTCCAACTTTTTGAGGCTATTGTAATTCTGAGTTTTAAGCTGATCTATTTAGATATAGATACAGAAACGGCTTCCACTGCTGACTGAATGAAGCTGGAATTGGTCATTCTGACATTCAAAAGCCCCCACAATAAATGTTAGACGCTGTACATGCACTTAACACAGGCCAGACACTGATCTAAATCCTTCACGTACAATAACTTATTGAATCCTCTTAATGCCCCCAGGTGATACTTAATATTATTATCTCCATTTTGGAGATGAGGACATCCACACATGAGATGTTGAGTAACTTATTCAAAGTCACACCGACTTCTCCCAGCCACATCTAGCACAGTCACCTGCCCTGGGGTCCCTCCACATCTGACACACCTAGAGGAAGCCCCTTTTTCTCTGAGTGTTTATTAATGCCACCCTTATCCCTATACCCCATTTTCCGCATCCCTAAAAGGCATGGCCAAATGTCTCCTCCTGGGCGATATCTTTCCAAGTTGCACTCTTCAGAATTATTCCCTCCTCCCTTGGTCTTCCCACGTGGAGTCGTGTGTTTACTATGAGGCTTTGTCCAATATGTGCTATGTATAGTCAATTCTTGCTCCTGGCAGTAGTTATGTTCCATAAAGTCATAACAAATACCGGGTTAGTGAATTCTGAACCATTGTTCCTAGAAGAAATGCAGGCTTCAGTTCCTGCAGGCCTCTGGTCACAGTATTTTTGTCAACTAATTGATACATAACTTTGTTTTATGTGTTGCTGTTTTATGTGTTTATGTTTTATATATTGCTGATTCATTAACACAGAACTCATGGTCAATTGCACTACAACTTACGCCTGCATGAAGTTTACCTAACACACGTGTTCTCGGTAAAGGCATGTCACAGCCTTCATGCGCTTAGGAACACTGACAGTACTTCGGCACTACGCTTCGTGGCCATTGTAAACAATGAAATTACCAACAAAAAGCACAAAGCTGTGAAACACATGGCACTAAATGGATCACAAGAAAGAAACTTTCTACAGTGTGAGAACTGAAACAGGAAGGCAGCAGCGCCGTGTTCAACCTCAGCCAGGAATGTGCACGTCAGGTGACTCTGCCACTGCCTACTCAGGTGTGCGAAGGCACCAGGAGAGCACTGCAGGGGCCGATCTGGGGCAACACACACACGTCAGTGCACAGGCAAATTCACATATACGGAATCTGCCTCCTCAGGCATGCGAATGCGCCAGGAGAGCACTGCAGGGGCTGATCTGGGGAACACACACACGTCAGTGCACAGGCAAATTCACATATACGGAATCTGGTTGCTCAGGTGTGCGAATGTGCCAGGAGAGCACTGCAGGGGCCGATCTGGGGGAACACACGTCAGAGCGCAGGCAAATTCACATATACGGAATCTGCGATGCTCAGAACAGACTGTGTATGTCTCTCTAATTATATCGTGAGTTCTTTAATAACAAGAACTGGTATTTTATTCCTTTACAGTACAAAGCAGAATGCCTTGCAGAAAAAAAGCACAGGAATTAGAATACAAGGAACTGAAAGTAGCATGTTCATATAACTAAATGAAACTATTAAACATGCACCCTTCTAACAGACTAAAATAATTTATGAAATACCTTTGAGTCATGACTTCAGCTCGGTGTTTTTATAAAGGCTTTTTTCCCCTACTTAACCCTGAGAACAACTCTGTGAGGTCATGAAGCAGGCATTTATCCCTATTTTACAGGTGAGGATACTCAGAGAGGTTAGGTAACTTATTTTTTAAAGAGAGAGGTTTTAGAGTTATAAGAAACATTTTAGAGCTCATCTAGTCCAACTCTGTCATCCGACAGATGAAGAAAGGGAGTCACTGCAGGTTGAATAACCTGCTCAAGGTCACACCAACTGAGCACTAGAGTGGCAGGACCACCAGGTCTTTCCCCCCAAATTTCTCCGACTCCTGAGTACTTAAGCAGGTCTCACTTCACCACGTTGCTATCTTACCATTGTTGCTGCCTTAAAAACATCCCCGGTGACAGAATGAATCTGTTCTGGTGTGTCAGCAACTAGTTCCAGAATGATTTGACCTAAACATTCCTTTAAAAGTCCACTCGGACAATAAATAATATGTTATTCAACTAAGGTAACCCCAGTCCTTTTTATTATATCATAGCATTTAACCTGCTGTAAATACACTTAACAAAGATCATCAAACTATCTACTATATTTCTTTGTGAGTTCTAACATCCTTTTTCCAAAGTGAAGGACACTTTTGAAAAATAAATGATTGGGCTATCATTATTTTAAAGGAAAATTTTAATAGTTTTAAGATATCATTTACATATCATTAAGATTGTCCCTTAGTTTATAAGCACAATTATACCATACTGTGTTTAGACAATACATTTATTTTGTTGATAACTATCAAAAATTACAGATGGCACAGGAAATGACTTGTGGATTATAGCATATAACATGGCATGGATGAACAGATGTTCCTGGGCTGGATAAAAGTTCTGTAATGGCAAGGACATTGCCAGTCTTAGACATCAATTCATCACCAATCTGAACTTATTATAGAAGAATGGATAAAACTCAAATATAGTAGGAAGTGAAACTATTTATACAGTGACAAAAGAAATTAAGGAAGCTCTGCATGTAAGAAATAAAGCTAAAAGAGAGATTTCTTAACCTAGAGTAACCAGAATATTTTCTTACCCACTGTTTATAAATTATGTATTAGGTTGCATAAATTATTTTCAGAAAATTATTTTATTATATTTTACTATTTTATTCCTCTAATTTCTTAGAGAGAAAATTGTTCTCTTGAAAATTTTTTCCATGTAGAATTAGAAATTTCAAATTAATCCTTCAATAAAAATCAGAAAAGAAATTAAGTTTGATTCACAATCTACTTTGTATTTGGAGGAGGAAAGGGATGACTAAGAGTTTAAAATGTCTTGTAAGACTAAGAATCTTAAAGCTAAGAGCTGCCACAGAAGGTACCACAACGATCTCTTATTTATTCAAAAGCATTGCAAGATTTTGCAAATCAAAAATGTTGCGTTTCGGCCGGGCACGGTGGCTCACGCCTGTAATCCTAGCACTCTGGGAGGCCGAGGCGGGTGGATCACTCGAAGTCAGGAGTTTGAGACCAGCCTGAGCGAGACCCTGTCTCTACTAAAAATAGAAATAAATTATCTGGACAACTAAAAATCTATATAGAAAAAATTATCCAGGCATGGTGGTGCATGCCTGTAGTCCCAGCTACTCGGGAGGCTGAGGCAGAAGGATGCTTAAGCCCAGGAGTTTGAGGTTGCTGTGAGCGAGGCTGACGCCACGGCACTCACTCTAGCCCAGGCAACAAAGTGAGACTCAGTCTCAAAAAAAAAAAAAAAAAAAATGTTGCGTTTCATTTTATTTTTTTAAGCCAAATTGTGTTAGCTACATTTTTCTTCATTAACATCAGTATTTACCCATCATGGCAACTTCCTGAGTCTACTTTAATATATCCTATTACACTTAATTTTAGCGTGCTTACATTTAATATATTCTATTTTAATAAACTGGTAACCATTATCTGGCTTCCTTGAAAGTGCTCCAGTTACATTAAATCTGGAAACCCACGGAACAAAATCCTCAGTTTCACATGTAAATGGCCTTTAGAAATATGTATGTTTTTGGCAGACAGGAGCACTCTCACATAGCTCTTCAAAGAAAATGACAAGAATTTAGAAACCACTTCACTCTATTTGAGTACTAGGTCGTTCAACTCCCATTCCACCAAGATAAATATTATGAGAAAAAGATCAAAAGAACTGTATTTTATAAAAGACTTTGGAATCCAATTTCTTGGGTAATACTTTACTATACTTTAGTTAAAAAAAATTTCCAGTCATTTTCATCTCCTCACAAGATTGTTTAAGAATGATTTCATTGCAGGTGCTAATCTCTCCAGAAAATCCAGTGTCAACTAACAGAAGTCAAAAAGTCTTCTTTTTTTTTTTTTAAAGAAAAAAAATAAAATAAAATACACATATTCTGGCAAAGAGTATTTTGTTTTGATTTGTACCTGAGAATTGAGCCTGTTCAGCTGGGACTGGGAAGTCTGATTAATCTGCTGTAGCTCCTCTTTCTCTTGATTAAGTCTTTCTCGATCCGATCATTCTTTTTTGAAGTCTTCTTCATATATTTGCACCTAAGAAATATTAACTTGCGGTTATAAAAGCTTCCTTTACTCTTAAGCCATTTAAAAGATTTCAGAAAAGGTGTTTTCTGGGCCTTTGCAATCTGAGATGTTCCTATGCTCTCTTCATGAATATTTCTTCATGGTATGATGGAGAAATACACAGGACTATTTAATTTTATCTTTCGCTTTGTTTACAGTGGCAACTCTCAACAATTCCTGCATCAGGAATTCAGAAGGAAAGTAACAATATGTATGTTTTGAAACAATTCCTCTCTGCTGCACACTCTCCACCGTGGTGATGAACCCTCTGGACCAGTCATCTGGCACCAACACAAGGGCTCCGATGCATGACACTGCTTGAAGTTCTAAACGACAGTTTACTGACAAGAGCTGTGAAGGGAAGCCACAGAATACTGACATGCTAAAGCGCCCAAGTATAAAGTATAGTTTGAGTGCAAAATAGAAATGAAAGCCTGATGTGTGTGGAAAAGTAAGGCGTTCACAAATTTTGCCCTTTATAAGTAATATTTTAGTGGAACACCTCTTGAGAGGTACTTCAAATATTCCAGAAGGTGATCAATCTAAAAAGAAAAATAGATTTAATTATTTTTGTTGCTTTTAATGGGCATAGTGTTGACTGGTGGCTTGTAGACTAGCATGTGAAGTTATGAAAACAAAGGAAACTCAGCTAATGAGGCAAAAAAATTCCTCTTAGACCATGACTTAAATTACTTACATTGGAACACAGTAGCTAGATTTTTGTCTATAAACACTAATGCACGTTGTACCTTCATCACCAACAGTGCAATAAATTTTAACTAAGGGTTTTTCAATTTTAAGTCAACAATAATAGAACAAAATAGGCAAGACAAAAAATTAAACACTTTCGATAGCTCTAGATGCAGATGTACATATTCCATTTTTAAGGCTTTATTTACCAGAAGCATTGCAAAGAAGCTATATACAGCCAAGCTGGCATTTTTATTTTTATTTTCTTGGTTGAGAACTGAGGTGCAATTCCAGAGACAGTTTAACGCTCTGTAAACAATTACCAGAAGCCTTTTACATGGGACCAGGCCATCTGATTAGAGTGGAACACCCTGGCAATGTCATCAGTTCAGCCAGGTAGAGGCAAAGACTCTAATTCAATTTCTTTGTGTATTTAAGCCCTTTAGTGTTTCACGTGGCACTTGGTGATGTGGTGATTGTGGGTGCCCAGTTAGAAATGTGCAGTTAAAATGCTTATGAAGAAAGTTACCAACAGAGCCACCCCAAAACTAAGAAGATGGATCTCCCACTGGGGATTATGAAAAAAATCATACCTGTCACTGTCTTTGTCAAATATGAGCTAATCCATTACTGTAAACTCCATGTGTAAGAGTGACACATTATGTACATTATACATCAGCACCAAAGAGGATTCAAGTCTTTGAACATAAGCAATGCGTTCTTTTTATTTTTCAAAGGAATCCTAGCTAGCACCAACAGTGTTTTAGGGATTGAGAATTTGACAGAGCTTTGACACTCTGCATATTACCCTATTCTCTTCATGGGTTTACTTTTAAGCCATGCATATGACCACGATTATTCAAATGAACTTGGTAGAAGAGAAAACCCAACTTCACCATCAAGTGTTATGACATTTTTAGATCTACTTACAGATAGGCTACTTCCTATGAAATAATAACAATAAATAACAACAATAACACAAGTGCTCAATCTTTTCATGTACTGCATCAAAAATCGTTGTCATTGGCACTTGCTCAGAGCAAAACAGTCAACAAATCAAACCCAGGGACATCAGAAAAAGACACTTTCCATCCCTTTGTTCTATGACGCCCTCTTCCCCACTGCTAATACATTACCGGCAACATGTGCTTCAGGTATTGGGATTCCTGTATGTGTCCTGTATTTATCGACACTGCCATGAACTGTTCCAGCCTTTTACCTACATTAGTTTATTTAACCTTTCACAGGAAAAGAGATGTGCTATGCATGGTTGGGCCCTCAGCCAAGCGCACACCAGCTGAATGAACTACAGTTAGACACAAACAGTGTAGGCAGCTACATCCCTACAGCCCTAAGCTGCCGGCAGATACGTGCATGAACTGTTGTAGCAAGCGCATCCTTACTCTTGCTGCCCACCTGGCAACAGTGAGGGAAGCTGGGTGAGTGGGGAGGAGGGAGCTGATGGGCATCAGTAAGTTGCCAGGTGGTGCTACCCACACGTGGGAACAGCTGAGCAGACCTGGCTCTTCAGTGATTATGCCCAGTGCAAAGGATGCCCTTTAAAATTGCCCTTCCTGTTCAAAAGTCTGGAGGCCAGCAGCTACGAAATCACAATCTGGCTGCCACCATTTTCTGAAAAGGCCCAGAATTTGGATTAATAGCATTTTTAGGCCGGGCGTGGTGGCTCACACCTGTAATCCTAACACTCTGTCTAGGCTGAGGCAGGTGGATCGCTCAAGGTCAGGAGTTCAAGACCGGCCTGAGCAAGAGCAAGACCCCATCTCTACTAAAAATAGAAAGAAAATTATCTAGCCAACTAAAAAATATATATAGATAAAATTAGCCGGGCATGGTGGCACAGGCCTGCAGTCTCAGCTACTTGGGAGGCTGAGGCAGGAGGATCGCTTGAGCCTAGGAATTTGAGGTTGCTGTGAGCTAGGCTGACGCCACAGCACTCACTCTAGCTCGGGCAACAGAGCGAGACTCTGTTTCAAAAAAAAAAAACAGAAAACAGCATTTTAAAAATAATCTCTACATGAAACTCTCTAGACCCAGTGCTAACAGAATCTCACCCAAGGGTTAATTAGCATACCCCTCTTTTGACTGTGTGAGCTTGGCCGTGCCATTTAATCCAGCAGACACTCAATTCCCTCTTTTATACAGTGTGGGAACGAACTAACTGATCTATAGTCTTCCTATCAAGCTGTAAAATTAGATAATTCTAATTAAAATAAATGCAAAAAACTTTTGACATATTCTGAGCAGCAAAACAAGTGTCCAAAGGAGTGTGACAAACCCCTGTCTTCTTGTGTTCATGCCACTTCCAGCTTCTCACCTGCTGCTTGAGAACTTCCATTTCTGTCCTCAGCTCTTGAAGGCGGCGCTCTCCAGACTTCCACAAACAATCCCCAGAAGATGAAGAACACTCGATGCTCAGGGCATCCTGAAGAGCCTGTGGTAGCAGATAAGCACACGGGTGATCTAAGATTTACCACATCACATGAATCCATTTATAACAGTTACAATCATTTCAAATGCACCCACAAGGTAGAATTTCATCTTTAATGTTGCTTACAGGACTGAATAACTTTCTTCTTTTTGATTTTTTGCATTATGTATTTTTTTCCCCAGAATCTCTGTCTTTTCTCCATGATAATGCTTATGCTATTCAATCCCCATTATTACCTAGGGGGGCTTTGATGTTGGACCCTCCTCTACCTAGCCAAATAGGAAAGGAAACCATATCTATCGCCTTTTTCTAGATTCTCTGGTTTAATTACATTTAACTCTGTAGATGATGCTCAGACCTCAGGGAGCATGAGAGGTAGCAAACATGCCCATCCCTGGGCACTGCCAGTCTGAGATTCTGCATCAGCAGATCTGGGGGTAGAGTCTGAGAATCTGAGTTTCTCAAAAGCTGAGAAATGTCCCAAATGATGTTTTGAGTAATATTCTGCTATACAACCATGCCATACCCCCAACAGGAGAGAGGGATGAAAATAAAACCCTTGGGTATTTTCTTCAAAGCAAATAAACTGGATTGAGTACACAGTTGTGTGAACTTCTGACAATCACAAGTTCATTACTAGGCTGACGTATTACAGATTTCTGCTGAGTGAATGGGTCAGCAGGCAGTCAGCTTGTACAAGGAGGGCAGGCCCCAATTCCGTGCTGTGGTGCACGGTGTGCACAGTCCGCTGCTGAAATCAACATTTTGAGTAACTTCCATCACAGTGGTAAAAAAGAAAAGAAAAATATTCATTGTAACATAGAAGAACAATAACATCTTACACGTCATGATCTTCTAACACATGTGCTAAATGAGAAAAAAAATCTCTTTTCGTAACTATCACTTAATATGTATGTTTTCAAGTGACAGTTCAAGGTGTAAACAGACATGTGGGACAAAATCTCTTCTGGCTTTAAGTGTCCTTTTATTTTTCTCACTGCCTATAAGTAATGTATTATGCTCATTAAAGCATAAATCTTGGGTCTAGAATTGGCTATTGAACATATTACATACTAGCTAATTAAATTTGTTTATTCATCTATTCATTCATCTACCCATTCAACAAATATTTAAGAACTTATTGTAAGCAAGGCCCTGTTTAGGCACTCAAGATATGGCAGTACACAAAACAGAAAAAAAGTCAGGACCACATTGTGCTGTTGCCTTTGTGAGTCCCTTTCTCCATAAAAATACGTATTAAAATTATATTTTACAACTGCCTTGCTATAAAGGCAAATATATATGAAAACATATATTCAACAAAAGTTTATTTTTTCTTTTGATTTTAAATGACAGTAAACATTTATGGGCCCCTAAACGTATTGTGGTCCCTAGACACTGTGTCTACAGTGCTTAATGAAGACAGCTGTACAAAAATCCTAGCCTTATGTAGCTTGTAATCAAGATTGAGAGACAGAAAACAAATAAGATAATAAATATAAGACATTAAACATATATTAGGTAGTAACAAATTCCAAGGAAAAATTAAAGCAGGAAGTATGAGGAGTATGTAATTTTAATTAGGATAGCCAGAAAAGTTATCTTTGGGAGGTGACATTTGTATAAATATCTGCATTTACATAAATCAATTTTTCTCATTGATATTTTATGATTATAATCACCAGAATTATAAAATTATTATTTTTCTAACTTCAAAAAATTATGAACTATAAATACAGATAAATAAAGATGAAGTGTGCACATGGACATAAGCAAAAAAACAGCATTCTTGGCTGTTCTGATATCTACGAGATTTATATCTTTGTGCCCACATTTAGGGACATGAACTACAGAATATAAGAAAACTTGTAATACGGTGTCAAAAATGCGAGGGATTTTTAATATAATCTTAATTAGTTCCTCTAATTCATTTGCAGAAGATTTTCCAGCAGAGAATAGGAGGAAAAAGATACATATTTGCCCTAAATTTGTCTGTCTAAACATTGTTTTTCTTTTTTAGAGGATAAAGTACATTGCCTGTGAAGTCAATCTCCACCTTGCCATTTTCTCCTGATGAATAACTTGTTCCACAAACAGATCTAATACAGCGTCACATCTGCAAAGCACCCTATCAACTATGCAAGCACATGCTTAGCATTGAGGATCTTTAAATGACACCTGGGAACTCTGGTTAACTACAGCCATGGGCATTCAGTCCAAAACACAGGGTCTGAGCACATTTTCAAGGCCAAACACCTACTCTCCTTTCAGAAGAAAGACAATTTCTATGGCTTTGGTCATGAGATAGCTAGTTGAGAGATGCGTATCTCAACTCAACCACGTGCTACAGCATTCCCATGTTCCACACATGGCTTGGCGCTTGGAAGTCAAGAGCAAACGAATTTTTATTTTTCCCCTGAACTAGTCATCGACCCCTTCCCCCTGATAAGTAATTAGTCCATAAAACCACACACACACACACACACACACACACGCATTATCCTTTTGCAGCAATTCACAGGCTGCCCCTCTGAAGAATTACGTTGGAGTTAAGGTATTATAACACTTGCATTTTCCTAAAAGCCTTGACTATTCCTGACCCCCCCTACATCCTGCCCCCAATAAAAGTGGGTTTTAGGCTTGCACTTGGGAGGGCCACCATCTCAGCCTTGGGTCTGGCATTTAGCATGCTTCCATATAGTGTGCATCACACCCAGCTCTAGTGATCATTTTAAAGAGCAGCTTGTTTCCTCAGGAAGCTTTTGTGGTTGACCAAGAGATACGTTACTGTTCGCAAACACCCACTTGCTTTGTGTGCTTCTTCAAACTAAAAAAAAACAGTTCTTATAGTCTATAATTTCTCTTCACTTCTCTTTTTCATGATGATTCTTTGCAGGGACATAAATTCCCTAAAGCCTCCTTATCCATGTATGGCTGAAAGCTGTAGACATGAGTTATTTCTAAAATTACAGATAATGTCTTGTGCAAGCCCCCAAGGCTGGGACCCATGTTGCAGGCTAGATTTTGTTGTGACTCTCAGTAGGAAAGTGTCCTTACACAGGGACCTCTCATTCTGATCTCCCATGCTTGGGCTGGCCTGATACCTTATTGAGGCATCTTATTTCACATTCTAAATGTTCCTTCTTCTTGTTTGCAAGAGCATTTTTTTCCTTCAAAAGCTTATTTTCTTTCTTCAATTCATGCAATTCTTCATTTAGGCTTTCCTTTTCCTTCTGAGGTAAAGAACAAGAAAATAAAATCAAACTCAGTAAATGTCAAATGCGATATTGTAGAAAAAGTGATATATCAGCTGCTATGGTAGATTGAGAGGGTCACCCTTCTGAGATATAATAATAACATAACCTGCAAGATTTTCACTGAACATTCCATTTGACCAATATCCTTTGGGTGAAAGACAAGGTTAGGATTGAAGAAATCTTTCTTTTATCAAGACTTAGTGGAGTAGCTTAGAAGTTTTGTGACCCTAGGAAAAAAATCAAGATCCCCAAGTCTTACTTTCAATAGTCAAATAAATGGGTCTGCAGAATAAACAAGTTCCCATATACTAAGTGATGGATAAGTGATTCAGAAAAGTAGCTGAAACTCCTAAAAAGAAAAAAACTGTCATTGCAACAAAATAATACTCTATCTGAAAGCTCAATCCTGCAACACTCTGTACTAGAGAGTGGGAGAAGACAATTTTTGGGCAAACAAGACCCTTCACTATAGGTAATTATTCAGAGCACTGCATTGTTGTGATTATTATTTTTAAAAGGTAGAAATCAACTAGTTCAATTGCCACCACTGTTCCATTTTTTAGATCTTTATCAAGAAGTCTAGTGTACTAAATGACTGAAGGTTAGCTGCTTAGACACTAACAGGCTCTGGATTCAGACAATGTCCCCTATCTCTTAATTTTAGATGCCAGATAGCAAATGTTTTGTCAAGCAAATTGGATTCTTAAGGAGATTGAGATTTTAACCAGGTAAAATAAATATTGCAGAATTTAGGCAACTCGAGATAAGAAAATAGCTAATACATGTGTTAAAGTACGTTATTTTAGTAATTGATCTTTCCCAACGCAACTATTAAATTTTAAAAATCCACTTTAGGTAATTCATTGTCATTAAAAGTGCAAACATTTTTTATTTGCTTTTAGTTAAACAGCATGGCCTCTAGACTTAGAAAATGAACCAATCATTTTCTAATTTAAGAGAAAATTATTCTAACTAGAAAACGGTCCCAACTGCACAGGGAAACAATTAATTACAAAGATTCCCGGTCAGGGTGTGATTGGAAAAGGAGATGCCGGCTACCCGGCTGAAAGGGAGTCGCCACAATCCGTTTTCCCTCCTCACTGCGGCAAACACGTCCCGCGAGCCAGAGCCCCCGGGCCAGCACGTGCCGCGCTGGTCTTAGGCCACCGCCACCGCCACCGCCTCGCAGCGTCAGGGGCCAGACGCCACCGCGGAACAGCCACCCTTGCGTTTTCTCTTACTTGGAGGCCGCTAGTATTTAAGGCTTTCTCCTCCCCAGTTTCTACGCTATTCAGGAAGTCCAGTAATTGAAAGTAAAACCGGGGGAGGGGGGGAGGGAAGGATCTATTTCAGGAGAAACTGCCGTCTCAATCATCTCTACCCAGGTTGCGGCAGGGACTGCCGGAGGCTCAGCTTCCGGGAACCGGGTTCGAGTCCCCCCTCCGCGCGGGTCACCCTCTGCAGCCTCGGCCTCCTCGTCGTTCCTGCAGCAAAAGTCACATTTCCCTCACAGGCGGGCTGAGAGCGCTAAAGGAGACGATGAGGCCGAAGTGCTTCGAAAAGTGTTGTTTTTTATGATTACAAACGCATTAGCTGTTTGTAAAGTCTCTGTAAGATGTCTTGTACAAATACGAGGCATTGCTATATTATTATTAATGCCAGTAATAAAAATAATAACTATGAATAAAAGGAAAAGTAACTCTCGCCGAGCCCGAAGCGTCCCGGGGGCCCGCGCCCTCCCGGCGGGCCCGCGGCCATCCGCGCCTGCGCACGACGAGGGCCGAGCCCGGCGCCTCCCCTCCCCCGCCCGCCCTCCGCCCCCACCCTCCCTCGGCCCCCCCCCCCCCCCCCCGCGCGCCAGCCGCCCTCGCCCTGACGGGGTTTCCACAGGAAGCCCCGCTCCGACCCTCCGGCGCCCGCCCACTTACTCGCGCGGCGGGTTCCGGGCGGGGCCGCGCGGCCCGTCGCCGTCTCTCGGGCGCTGCTGCCGTCGCTCCCCATCCAGCGCGCCCAGCCGTCCTTCCGCGGCATCCAGTTTCGTCCTCAGCTCCGCGACCTGGGGAGGCGTTCACAGACGGTCGCCGCCGAGCCCGCGCTCGTGGCGACGGACACGCCCCGCCCCCGCCGGGCGCGACTCGGCGACTGAGGGAGACGGTCCGCGGCGCACGCGCCTGTCCCCACACGGCCTCGCGCTTCCCGCCTCCCCGGCTCAGCCCGCGGGGTCGACCGCCGGGGCCGCGTCCCCAGGTTGGTCACGCTGCTCTCGGCTCTCCGGGTGGCCTGGCACGGTCTGGGAAAGCCAGCGGACGTCACGGCCGGCGGAACATGCCCGCACGGAGAGAGACGGGCGCGGCCTTTAATCCGACGCCCCGCGGGACGGACCGACGTCGGCCGCGGCCTCCCAGACGGCGCCGCCCCCGGGACAGGCGCGAACTCCTGCCCCGCCGACGCCGCACCTTTCAATTGAGCACTGGTGGGCATCGTGCTGGGAAATAAAGGGACGAATGCTGCTCTTCCTCACCTGTGGTCGAGTTTCCTTTATATAGGGAAACTCGCTTTCCCTTTTGGAGGACAGAATGATTGTAAGTTATTAATTGCCTTTGACCTATGAAAGGAGATTTTGTCCAAAAAGTTCCTTCCTCACCAGAGCAAAAGCTCCTTGAGGGCAAATGTGCTTTAGAGGGAAGGGGGGGGCCCCGTTTGTCCTCCCACTTTCACTGTCGCCACCGTTTGTTTCCATGGAGACCAGCTTTTGCTCTCTAATTGATTAATTAGAGCTAGACTTGCCTAGAACCATGTGAACTTTAAACATTTCTCGCTGCACCTGTAACTTGGGCGCTGATGGCTGCAGGTATCGACAGCACAGCTGAGGCCCGACTCTCGATGGACTGTGATAAATGGGCGATAAATGGGCGTAAAAATCCAGAGATGCTGCTGGGGGCTATTTTTAGCACATTTCTGTAGCCCCCTCAAGATAATTCGCTGACGCTGATGGTTAATCGTCAATACCGAGAGGCCAACAAGGTACTCAGCACCCCTCCCTCGCTTTTCAGCAGGCGGCTCCCGCCGGTGAGTCCTGATGCTCTTGGCTCCACCAGGGCGATTGGTTTCAAGAAAAGACCAAACAGAGGCGCTCACCTTTCTTTCATACAACTTTTTCATACTTCTAAATTGCTGATCCCATTGCTGGTTAACTTCCAGGAGCTGAAATGATTAAAATTGGATGAATCAAAAAAAGAATGCCCGCCCATCTGGAAATTTGGCTACAATGAAATCACTTTGTGACCTTACTGAGATTTTTTTGGAAACCATGAGTGAGGATGAGATTCCTTCCATCAAGTTCTGATTGGGCGAGGATAATTTAATTGGACACACTCTCACTCTCGTTAGAATCATCTTTTAGGAATTGATCCATGTATGAACAACTATTAAGTCTTAGATGTATCTTGACAAATCAGTTGAACAGTTTATCAGCAACTATTAACTTGTCTTAAGTATTTGAATTTTCATCTTCTTTGTTTAATCCAATCAGAATCTGCTAAAAGTCTATAAGAAATGATAGCTTTTGGTAAGATTTATTAATGTATGAAGGGTCTTCCTCCAAACCTTTCCATATCGGTCTATGTATTTACACTGATCATTATAATGAAATATTTTTTCCAGTTCTTTTAAAGCAAAATTTATATTAACAAATCCTAGACTCCATTAACTGATAATCATTGGCTTGGAATAATGTGCTTTAAAAGATTAACACATGATTTGTGATATATGCCCAAATGGATATCACCTTTTTGAAGGTATAGATTTCAAGGAATAACAGTTTCATCCTAAGAAAATATTTAGAAAAATGTGAGGCAGCAAACAATTTAAGGATCTTAAAACTATCTGCTAATTAGAAGGTAGAAAGAACACTATGATCTGTGTTTTAGTATTTTTGTAGGGGAAGCTCACAGCTTCCTACATTAAGAGAAATTCCAGCACTTATCAATATGGAACAGACACTGAGAAGATAAGTCGCGTGACTAAAAAATAGCAAGGCCTTCTCCTAATTAAAGGACAAAATACCTAATCCAGAGTGGCAGTTACTAGACACATCTTACACTGGAAATAGATATGGTTATTTAGCATAAGACTATATAATATTATTATATAAATATACCTGATCTGCTCGCATTTTAGGGATTCACATTTCTATGCTATAACAACATTACTCTGCCATAGCTCAGTAATTTTCCAGATGGGCACAATATTCAATGCAGTATCAAAGAAGAATAGAAGGCACTATAGAAGAAATGAAAGATGTATTAAATAATACATAGAATGGGTTAGAAAAGAAATTACAAAATTACAAGTCAACTGTACTTATGAAGCCTTTGACAGTTTGAGTTTCAAGGTGTGTCAAGCTGCAAGGCATAAAGGGTACAGGTGATAAGCTCACGTGGTCCATGTGAAAGAAAGATCTAAGTTTTCAGAAAATTAGTATTATAATTACCAGATTTATGTCTTTGTTATTTCTCATTCATCATTGCACAAACACTGAGAGACCAAGTACAAGATATGTGGGTGAATAAGAAAAAACCACTTGTTTTCAAAATGTGCAGACTAGTATCCTAGAGGTAAATACTGTGACCTGATAAAAATAAAAAGCACGAGGTGCTACACTATTTTATTCTGAGTGTTAATCTACTACACATGTGGTTTCAACTAATATTTCTAAATTACCTCTTTTCTCTGTTTTTCCAAGCACCTTATCTTTTGTTCAAGAGAATTTGTCAAGTTCGTTCTTCTTGATGATTGAGCACACTGAGGACAAAGAAAAAAGGAAGATTGAAACAAAAGTCTACAAAATAAGCAGGAGAAATACTGTCCTTCACAAACCTCATGCATTTGGCCAACTCTCATGTCATGATTTATAAAAATACCTGATTCTAGCAGTAAAAATCCTCACACTCTAAGTCCTTCATAGTAACTTGTTGATGAATCAGCTTCATATTATATTTTAAACTCCTTTATATGGATTAGTTACCCAAATAATTCTCTAATAAATTATAAGTGTATCTATATACTGCAATGGGCAAGCCAGAGATTAGAATTTAAAATTTCACGAATTTGGATTTCAATCTTTTCCAAAAAAAAAATGACAATTCAGAGTATGATGGCTTATAGAAATCACGTAAGTTTCATGGGTACATTTTAGGCATTTACATAGTATACATTTCTAAAAAGTCATTTTTATAGTTGTGCCCATGAACATGTATGTGAGTGAGATTCTGAAGAGTAGCCCTAGCAAAAGTCAGAGGAGTGATAGAACCATCAAGAATAAAGAACACATACAGCTAAAATGTGGCAAGTTGATTCCAGAACTAAATAAGTTAATTACTTTGATTGCAAATGTGGTGGTTCACACTTGTAATCCTAGCACTAGCCTGGGCAACATTGCGAGACCCTGTGTCAAAAAAAATAAAAAATAAAAACTATAGCAGTGCATAGTGGCACACGCCTGTAGTCCCAGCTATTCTGAAGGCTAAGGCAGGAGCATTGCTTGAGCGTGGGAGTCCGAGGTTACAGTGAACTATGATTAGGCCACTGCACTCTAGCCTGGGTGACAGAGGGAGACTCTGTCTCTAAAAAAACAAAAAACAAACAAAAGAAAAAAAACACCCAAAACCAAACCAAACCAAACCAAAAATACTTTAATGACCATGACACAAGTATGTTATAGAGGTGGGCATAGATTATCTGGTACCTTGTAACTTTAGTCAGCTCCTTGAATAAAGCCACTAGATTACAAATTTAGATTGATTATAAATTATTGGCATAATGAAAAATTTAACCACCTTTCTTTTTAGACATATTTTTTTCAGAAGGGGGAGTATTCATTTAAAGAAAGCTCAAAAGCTCCGGAAACCACCATCTGCCTAACTTGCCACCAGCAACCTCGCTCACAGCAACCTCAAACTCCTGGGCCCAAGCGATCCTCCTGCCTCAGCCTCCCGAGTAGCTGGGACTACAGGCATGCGCCACCATGCCCGGCTAATTTTTTCTACATATATTTTTAGTTGTCCAGCTAATTTCTTTCTATTTTTTTAGTAGAGACGGGGGTCTCACTCTTGCTCAGGCTGGTCTCGAACTCCTGAACCTGAGCCATCCTCCCTCCTCGGCCTCCCAGAGTGCTGGGATTACAGACATGAGCCACCGCACGCAGCCAGTGTTTTTTTTTTTTTTTTAACCTTCATAACTAATTTTCTCTGGAAGAAAAGTGTAAAATATTTGACCCTTGATTTTTATTTTATAAACAAGGATTACTGAAAAGCTAGTTACTAAATCTGCAAGAGAATCTATTTGTAACTGTAGGAGTACTAATTTCTGAAATTCAGAAGTATGCACAGGTATAAGCGGGAGAGGAAAGAGGGAGGGAAGGTAGATGGCACAGTGAATCGGAATGGCCCGTAAGCCGTGAATGTGTCACTAGGAGTTTCACTGGCGATTAAGCAACATTTTACTCTGGTTCATATGTCTCAGGTGTGTATTAAAATGAAGTGAAATAAATCAAGGTTTGTGGTCACTTTTCATTTGTATTTACTTTGCTTTCCAGTTGCTAGTGAAGGTATCTAATAAAGATTTTTAGTCACTGGTTCTAGTAAGCATCTGCTTACAGAGCAATTATTCCCTGTAAATAATTCCCTATGATTACTCCCTGTGAAGTATAATCTGTGTTCAAAGTAGCTGGGCATTCCTTTCTCTACCATAACAGCCGTACCAACTTCTAGTATATTTAAGGTCTGACGCTACTACATTAAATACCTAAATGAACAAAAGAGTTCCACCTGGTTTCCCATTATACCTTGATTATCTCAAAAAAAAAAAAAAAACTTTAAGAAAGCACTTTACTTCATTCATTATTAGCAAGTATCTATTGCAATAACTGAAGAAGAATACTGATATCAGTTGTAAATATGTAAAAATTTTACTATAGATACTCTATTGCTATAATATGTTCTATCTCTAACCAGACCAATATTCTTTTTACATTTTATATTGAACTAAATTCCTATAAATCAAGAGCAAAATATGGAACCCATGGAGTTGGGAGGCCAAAAGTAATTTTGACAGATTTAATCCTCTCATTTTGTAAAAGAAGAAATGTAGCCCAGAGAGGGTAAAAGCAATGCACCAGTTACCCAGATACTTTTTCTGTGTTAAATAACATTGATTAAAAATATAGAGGACATCTTAGCTAAAAAAAAAGCAAACTAGCTGTTTCTACTCCTATTAATCAATGCACAATTAACTGCTAGGAATGCTACCGATGCCAGGTGTGCTCAATTCATCCCCTAGAAATGTGTTCTTACCTCTGCATGCTCCATAGAACTTTCCGCAGCACTCATTCTAGAAGTTTCCTGTACAAGATGTGCCATGGAAGCCGTTTTTCCTGGAGTCTTGGAAAGCAGTGGGAAAAAAAGGGGAAAAAAAGTCTCTTATGGTATCTTTTAGGGTGAGAGCAAATATACAAAATTTAAAAAACATACTCCGCAGTTAACTCATGATAGAAGATAACAGCGATAGTTTTTCATTAAAAATAAACAGAAGTAACTCTGGATATGAGTTACACAAAATAAGATTATAAGCACAGTAGCTGTGATTTTAACTTTTCTTCTCTTCCAAATGGGGATTTCCCAGGATGTCTCAAATGGGCAGGCTCTGACTAAGACCTGTGGCAGATCAGCCTTGCTCTGGTATGTAAATCATCATTCTTCCTTTACTGGCAGTTTCTCCCACTGGAGGGAGGAAGTTCACCACTGCAGAAAGCCTGGGCAATCCAAGTCTTTCCTCAGTAGTCGAACTGCTATAAATTCATTGTGCTTCCCAGAGCAGTTAGGTAACTGTTGACTGTTTGACAGCTCGGTTACTTGTTTCCCTAATGGCAAAGTTTTCTGGCAATGCCTTCTAAATATGAGTTTAGATTTGTCGAACTTAATGAGTCATCCATAATTCTGTAAGTGCTACCAGTTCTTATGCACCTAAAAGAGAAAATAATTTATTGCAAAAAAAAAGGGGCATTGTTTGCTAATCTCATCTTCTTTATTGGCAGAAAGGTTAAACTTGGCTTTCAAGTTTAAGACTATCTTTGGGCTGGGCATGGCAGCTCATGCCTGTAATCCTAGCACTCTGGGAGGCCGAGGCAGGCGGATCCTTTGAGCTCAGGAGTTCGAGACCAGCCTGAGCAAGAGCAACACCCCATCTCTACTAAAAAAATAGAAAGAAATTATCTGGCCAACTAAAATATATATAGAAAAAAAAAAATTAGCCGGGCATGGTGGCACATGCCTGTAGTCCCAGCTGCTCGGGAGGCTGAGGCAGGAGGATCACTCGAGGTCAGGAGTTTGAGGTTGCCGTGAGCTAGGCTGATGCCACAGCACTCTAGCCCGGGAAATAGAGCGAGACTCTGTCTCAAAAAACAAACAAACAAACAAACAAAAAAACAATTCTGTGTTTCTATGTTCCTGTCTTCACCGTGGCATCCACAGAACCTCGGCCACAGGCTGCCTGGCCCACGCCAGGTGCTCAACACGTTTTGCTGAATGAACACATGGATGACTAGCTGAATACCCAGGCACCCAATTTATAGACTTTTGGCTAGTGTGCCTGTGTGTTTACTTCCTGCTGGTTTCTTGGTCTGTTTTGGGGATACACTTGAGCCAAGAAGGAATGACGTGGCCTTAAGGCAGTATTCAAAACTATAGGTGGGAATCAAATTGCTCATTCAGAGTTCTAAAAGTTACAGCTCACACAGGGTCTGACTTTAGGGGATGGAAGCAGAAATTTCCTGGAGATTGACACTTTATCAACACTAAAACTGCTCATTAGAGAAGGAAAAACAACCCGGCCCAAACCTTTGAATTGCAAGAACTAGTGTTTTCAAAATAATTTTTTTAAAAATTTAAAAGTTAATTCCTTTTGTTAATTCCTTTTGAGCGAGAGTCCGTCTAAAAAACAAAAAAAAGGGTGGGGTGAAGGGAGAAGAGTACTGCCTGAATGTCACTCAGTCCTCATGAGGAGACTAAGCCCTACCCCCCTACTTGTAGGGACTCATCCATCACCTGTCGAACTGCCCAGATTGAATCTCAAAGAGCAGAGCCAGCTTCAGCCTTCCTCCCTGGGTTAAGCCCAGGAAAGGTGCGTCTTGCAGAGAATTTCCCAATTTCCCCTTACCGGCGGGATGCACAGCTGTGATGGGGCCTAGTGACACGTCCAGGTAGAGAGGTCCTGAGACAACTCACCCCCCAGAGTGGTGTGGAAGTAGAGCCAGACATTTCCTGTGTTCCTGGGAAAGGATGCAGAAGTGGCTAACTGAGGTTGAGTGGATTTGAGGAAGGCTCGACGTCAAATTGAACACAAAGTACATGGACCCAAGGTCAGGAGATGTGCTGGAAGCTTAAGTGGCTGCTACCGAGGAGAGAGACCGATGAAAAGACCACCAGGGTAGATTACATCTGTGCCAATGGCAGTGTCACACGGTACGTTATTGAAACCCTGACGCCTCCACACTGAAGTTGCCAGAAAAGTACAGGACATCTAGATAAATTTGAATTTCTTATAGACAACAATTTTTTTTTGTAGACATATGTCCCATGCAATATTCTGTTGTTTATTCATTGCCTACAATGAGCGTGAATTACTTTAGAAAGAACTAAAGATACTTTTAAACAGAAGTATAAATTATTTCATTTTTTTAATGCCAGGCACGCTGTCAATCTACTCATTAGATTTTTTTGTAATAATCACTAAAGATGGTTTCTACTCAGGAGGACCATGGAGTCTGAGTTCCTGTTGTTAATTTAGGATGCATTTCTAGAAAGTGGTTCACAAAGTTCCTAGCGTGAGCTTACCCTTGCATTTTATTTGCTTCTTTGAAGCACCATAGACATCCAGCTCCTCAAACAAGAGGAAGTTCAAAGTCAAACAACTCCTTTAATCAGTACAACCTGTTTTCTTTTCTTAAAACAAAACAAAACAGAAACAGAAACAGCAACTACACAAAAACAGCGTTTGGGCTGATTTTAGTAACCCGATTTGAATGGGTTTACTCAAACTGGGTTACTTCCTCCTGAGGAAAGAGTTGTCACTGTGTTCAACATTCTTTCTAATAGCGTGATCTCTTCCTCGTTCTCCTGCGGTCACAGCTGCCAGAGCACTTTCAGCTGGAAGGTGCCGTGTGGTGAAGGAGCTCTTTAGTGACAGGAAGTGACTGGGTGCGAGAAGGTTTATAGGGCTCCACTTCGGGCGACAAGGAAGTACGAGACTGACTGTAAATGATTTGGGGACTGTCCCCACAGATTCTTCTCGGTGAGTAAACTATGGAAGGGCACATTGAGACGCAGCGGAAGGAAGGCATTCTCTCTCTTACCTTTGCAGAACAGGAACTTCTGCGACTCGGCCCGGCCTCCGTGGTGACCCGCTTTGCACCAGAAGCATTTCTCTCGATCAGAGCCCGGATCTGGCTGTCCAGCTCCAGGCTTTCACACCTGCCCAGGGGGACACGGGAAAGTCACATTTTACAAAGGTGATCACAAATCATGCAAGGGTGGAGTGAGCTCATGAATGACACGGAGGTGTTATTTGTGTCGGATACCTCTCTAGAAGCTCCCAGACTCTGACCTTCTTTTGTTTTCATTAGTTCGTGACATAAAAGCCCTTCGAAAGAGTATTAGAGCTCGATTTTCCCTTACTTGCACACTTACGCAAAGTGGGAAAGGAGGACGCAGACAAGTTTAGAGATTTCCATAGTATAACAATGACAAGAACTGAGCACCCACAGTGAGCCAGGTACTTTAATACATTTTTGTTATTCAATGGGCACAACAACCCACTGAAGTAGTCACTGTCCCTGCATTTTACTTACTAACTTAGGTGAGGTCAACTGTGAAATGTTGGCAAGCCAAGATCAAACTCAGATCTGTAGAATTCTATAGCCCATGTTAACCATTTTTGTTGTGTATCTTCAATTAACCTGGGAGCAAATCCCTAAGCAATTACTTGCTGCCAAATGGAAATATTATATTATAGCCGAAGAGTATCTGGCAGCTACCTCAAGGAGAAGCTAGCCCAGTGGCTTCATGTAGCTGAGAACCGGAGTGAACTGCTCACTGTCACTTAACCGTTCACTGATAACACCGAGATTTAAACCAGATCTTCTCCTCCAATCAGATTTTTCTTTCCCTTTTTATCATGTTGGCATGATGGAGGAATTTTCTCATTAAAAACACAACTCACGAGAAAAATGCATTAATTGTGTCATTTTTTTATATACTCTGAATATAGCACTAAGACCTGAGGTTTGCAGTGGAATAGAGAAAGAGAAACACCCTACCAAACTTTTAAACACAAACAGAACCAGTCCTATATAATCCTTGCGTTAGTTCTAACATTATCCTCGCCCTGGGATGTGTTCCCTGAATCTGCCCGGCTGATTCAGCGAGAACTGTGACTGCAGTGGCCTGTGCTCTGGGCTCTGGCCTGAGCTCATCCTTATTTTTCAGCGAGGAGACTTGGGGGTCAGTGGGGCTAAGTGCCTGCTCCACCGTCACTCGTGATGGGCAGGGTGACGGTCACACTGAAGCCGGAGACTTTTCACTCTGTCCCTGGGCTCGCAGTGATGCTGGGAACCATAAATTCAGCAGGACCGTGGAGGGCTCTTTCACTTCCAAATAATTCATTTTAGATTTTCCATTTTGACAGGCCTTTCTGTTTAAAGAAAACAACCTGTTGGTGGCTCCAGCTGCAATGTAGGCGGCTTGTAAAGGTGATGTTAGGAGAAGCTTGAGAGAGAAGAGATGAGGGTCGGGAATCCACTCTTGCCCCTCCTTTCTGGAACTCCCCGGTTTTTAAAGTGGTGAGTTCTTGACCAGTTCCATGGTTAGGATTCAGGGGGTCCGTGAATCATCCTTAATGAAGCTAAATAAAAAATGTTATGTGCTTATTGTCTCTTTCTGAGGACAAGGTCTATAGTTTTTATCACGTTCTTGTCCTGCTTATAGGTTGGAACACACGGATCCAACTTTAGTTACTGTCATGAGGACTCCTTTAAAATCAAATCTCACTGTGGCTTTTTTTTTTTTTTGGTGTAAGAGTACATACTTTAATCTTTCTTTCTTTCTTCCTTTCTTCCTTCTTTCTTTCTTTCTCTTCCTTTTCTTTTCTTTTCTTTCTTTTTCTTTCTTTGTTCCTTTCTTTTCTCTCTTTCTCTTTCTTTTTTCCATGGAGGAACTATAAAAATTCAGAAATAGATCTTTTAATCAAACACAGTTACTAAAATCTTCATTTGAGGGGCCCTTCTTACTAAATTGCAAGTGAACAGGGAATTATAGAAGCCATGCCATTGGGCTAAGAGCTCGAGCTGAGAGTGACATTCAGTAAATCCCTGTTTGGCAAGTGGCTTATTCATGGCTTATTTTGAACTTATATAGACACAAACATCCTTTGGTGCAATCCCTCCTTCCTGCCCTTCACTCACAGAATAAATCAACACAGAAAGTAAATAGGAACGATATTAATATAAATTATATTTTACCAACAGGGTAGTTGGTTAAGCCAATTTGACACTGAAAATTTTTTTCAAAAAAAAGTTTCCCTACATGATCCACGACTGTGAGCTGTTTTTCCCTAGACTAACACTGGGAAGTGACAATCTGCCCTGTCACCCCAGTGAGCAAGCAGAGAGGACAGGGGAAGACACATGAATGATTTGCAGGTATATTTGGAGCCCTCGTACGTTTATTACTTGTTCAAAAGCATCTGTACTTACAGGAGTCTCTAAAAAATTACCTAAAGGATGCAGCGTCTTTGAATGCCTTTATCAGGCTCATCCAGGGTTTGTTAATTTAAATTTTATTAGATGATTAGAGCCTAGGCATTGTTAACTTGTAGAATGCTGTCTGGGAGAAAAGATAACCTCAAAGGTTATGGTTTACTGCTGTGTAGGGCAGGTTTGTATCTAATCTAACCATCTTATTCTGACATTCCTTTACTGAATTGCCCCTAAGCACCCAGCTCTTCAAATGCTCCTTGAATGAGCCTTCTTATCTTTCTGGATACCTCATTAATGAATGAGTTCAATAAAATCTTAGACATATCTTCATTTCATGTTTGCATGAGGGTCATGTTTTCAACTTTTTGCAAACTGTTATGTTAAACACTTTAGACACTTAGAAGTACTTTAAGTGTTCGATTAGTACTTTAAGTTTGCTCCTGGCTATTTGGGGAGAAACAAATTACTTGATAAAGAAATTACTCTGTGTATGTGGGTTTTAGGTGATTAAGTTCAGGTATCTGAATTATTTTAGTAATTGCAAATATTGACAGATGTGGCTTAAAAAGGTAGTAGAAGAGAAAAAGTTTGCTCAGAGAATTTTTAAAGTAGCATTGTCCTTGGGCAAGAATGAATATTTCTAAAGTTTTACCCAAAGGTATGTGGTTTCATAATTTAAATAAATGTCTCAAAATTGTATTTTGCATGTCTGAAATGAAAGCCCAGAGAATGGGGGAATATTTCTTACAAACACGGACTCTGTCATTGCCCTCAAGGTGCATTCTTGGCTGGATCCCTGTGTATTTCCTCTTTGCTTTGTTGATGTGCTGGGTCGCTGTACTGATGCTGCACACCTGAGCCCAACTTCCTGCATCTGTGCCCAGGTGGACGGTGCCGGCAGAGCAGCCAACTCGAAGCAGAGATGAAGTGCAGCTGCGGGTGCTGGTGTGAGCCCCAGTGAGAGGTAAGCCGTGGACAAAGTTCTGTAAAAATCACATTCTTGGCTGAGCGCAGTGGCTCACAGCTGTAATCCTAGCACTCTGGGAGGTCGAGGTGGGAGGATCACTCGAAGTCAGGAGTTCGAGACCAGCCTGAGCAAGAGCGAGACCCCGTCTCTACTAAAAAAATAGAAGGAAATTATCTGGCCAACTAAAAATATATATAGAAAAAAATTAGCCGGGCATGGTGTCACATGCCTGTAGTCCCAGCTACTCGGGAGGCTGAGGCAGGAGGATCGCTTGAGCCCAGGAGTTGGAGGTTGCTGTGAGCTAGGCTGATGCCACGGCACTGTAGCCCGGGGAACAGAGTGAGACTCTGTCTCAAAAAAATAGATAAATAAAAATTTTTAAAAAAAGAAAAAAGAAAAAAAAATAGTCCATTTGCTGTTAGAAATATTGCATCAATTCAATGCTGCCTCTAGAGGGCGCTCTGCATTCAGTTCCCATAGAAAGTTCCTGAAGGCCCCTTTTTCTGAAGGTTTTCATTTTGAATTTTGAGTTTAGGAAGGCGGGGGCTAGAGAATAGGTGGTGTCCATGTGAGTAATAATTATAGCTCATTTGTTTTATTTATTTTAAAACTCTTAATGAAAATTATTTCTTTTATTTTCTTTTTTTAAAATATGGAACACTTCACAAATTCACAATTCATCCTAGTGAGCATGCCAACTCCTGTGTATTCCATGTCTTGTTCCAGTGTTAGTGTCTGTGCTGCTGAAGTGAGCACAATTACTTCTTTTTTAATAAAGTTTTTTTGAGTTGCCAATAATGTTGGACATTTATGTAATAGACTTACATCAAACAGCTTAAGCAGAAGTTTTTCAGAAACAGTTCTAATAAATACATCGAGTTACCCCACAAATGATAATAACCGATCATGATTTGATTCAAGGTATTTTGCACCACCTCTAGCAAAACTAGTGTGGGGAATCTGACAAAAAGTGGCTTGCACCCTATCAGCCAGATGGAAAGACAGGGAACAGGCCCCCAGAGATCAGACATGACACCGTCATGTGTAAGTCGGTTTTACAAAAAATTGCAATAATTCGTGTTCTCTCTTGTCTTTTGTGATGTTCATAGGGATGTGAAATTGATGAGCCTGGAATTTCTTTTGTGACAGAAATTAGTAAATACTCAGAGAACTGATCAAATATAGGACACTTTCAACATCAAAATATATAATGATGAGAATGTATTGTAACTCATCAAATAGGAATCATTAATTTATATTGATGAAAAAACTTCCAATAAACATAAATGGGTATAAGACAAAGCTTTTCTTTACATTGGAATGCCTTACCAATAAATGTAGAGAGCATTATGGTATTAGAAAATCACTATCTGACAACCATGATTAATAATTCAAATGAGAAATATCAATGGATGTTAAAACTGGTGGCTGAAAATTTGATGAGAGATGGAATATTTACATAATTCCATAGTACCCCCCAAATACTTAGAGACAACTAAAGGAAATACTAAGAATAACTTCACGTTGGAGAATCTTGGCAGATACCACCTTGATCAAAGGATCGAGGTTAGAATCCCTTGTAATGGGAAAAATCAAAACTGGACCATATGCATGACAAGACACATAGCTCCCCATCTGTGGTGTCCCTGCCAAAAATGCATAACCTGAAATTAACTACGAGGAAGCGTTTGCCCAAAACAAACTGAGAAACATTCCACAGAATATCAGGCCCATGGTCTTCTGGAGTGTTCTGGACATACAGGCCAAGACTGAGGAACTGCCCCAGATTTCAAGAGAATAAAAACGATGAAAACTAATGTAATGTATGATCCCGGATTGGATTCCTTTTTCTGTGGAGGACATTGACAGGATAATTGGCAGAACCTGAATGGGGTTTGAGTATTAGATGGGAGTACTGTATCAATCAACGTTCACATTCTGATTCTGATGGCAATCTTGTGGCCGTATTGGACAGCGTCCTTGTTTGTAGGATATGCATACCAAGTCACCCAGTGATGACTTGCTTTCAAATGGCTGAGGAAAACATATTTTGGTACACTTCTTAGAAATTTTTGGTAAGTTTGAAAGTATTTTAAAAGTGCATGAGAAAGTACTTAAAATACTAAGCTTAAAAAATGAGATCTGATTTGATCCTTGAATTATGCTCAAGGTAGAAATCACTTTATAAAAATGAAATTATTAATAGCATTTCATTATGTATCAGGAAATAAGATTCAGGCCAATAAATCTTTCTTGGGATTTGTGAAATTAGCGCTAACCAAAGCAACTAAGATGATTTAGAGTTTTGTTTTGTTTTGTGTTTCTAAAAGGATGTGGAAGAAGAGCATTTGTGTGAATCAAATTACTTTGATGGTCTGTTCTAGCCCAAGGATTTCAGAAAATGAAGTGAATATTCCTGCCATAATACTTAAAGAAAAAACAAAATATACAAACAAAAACCCCAAACCTTGAAAGGCCTTCACCTTGGCTCCGAGGGCTGGCATTTCACCTCCCTGTGGACTCCTCGTAATCACCGAAAGGAATTTGAGGGCAAATTTAGAAACCTTGCTGAAAATATGTTAGCCCCCATGAAGGAGAAATGAGGATTGCTGATACTGTTCTTGTCTAATAAAGAGAGCCCTGGAACAAACGCAAATGCCTCATCAGTGAGCACCGGACTGCCACGATACAGACTCACTGCTATAAAGTCATCTAATCTGTGGAAGGAACAGTTTCTTGCTGAATAAATACACATGTGAAACCGTCACTAAGCTTATAGGCAAAGGCAGTTTAAACCATTGAATAAATATGAAAATGTTTGTCATTTAAAAAATAGATTCTAGAAAAGAATCAAAGGGTACAGATAACAGACATTTCTGGGTGAGTATAAATATTTGATTTTTCTTGGGGATTTGGGCTAGGAGAATTTTCATTCTTGTTTCTTTTATAAATTATTAGAAAGATAAACAATGATACTACTAAGGCTTTTCAAACCAAAATGCTAAAGCAAAAGAAATAAACTGCAGGAGAAGTGCACAAGTTTGTGGGAAGAGGCTGAAAGGTCACACATGGCTTCATTGTAAAGAATTGCATTCAGAGAAAAAAACCAGAACAAATGGACTCGGTATTTGCGGCCTAAACTTTCAGTTGCAAAGCGAGTTACAAGGCATTGTAGATTATTTGCTTATGAAATTACCCTTACAGGGCTACATGGCAAAACTTTAAAATGACTACATTTTATCATTCATTCAGCAAATAATTATTGAACACCTGTTTTGGGCCACATACTTTTCTTGGTGGTTGGCATATTCTTGTATCAATGAACAAAACAGAAAAAAAAAATCCCTGATCTTTTGGAGCTTACATGTCAAAGTTTCCGTTAAAAAAATGACAAAGACTGTAACATTATTCTGCCTCTGAACAAATCTATAGTGAATTTGCAGTCATGTTCTTTAATAAACACATCTTGGAAGATCTAGTGAAAGTCAACTCAAGTATCAGGAAGATTAATTGCCTCTAGATAGAGTTAAAAACTAGTATATCTATTTGGAAAATATCGATAGGTTCAAAGAGAGGGTTAACAAAATCATGGAACATGTTACGGGCACAGCCCCTCCTCTCAAAGGTGACTGCTGTGGCCTGAGTTGTGACCCATGAGAGCATCTACTGTTTTAGGTCATAAAATATACATACAGCTCTGAGGTGTTTAAATATTTTTAATAAAAGTGAAGAATTAGGGAGGGTAATGAGAAAGAGATCGTCTTTAACATGTAAATCTTTTAAAGAGATCTTTTGGAAAGAGTACAGATCCTCTTGGATGGCCAGAGATACAAAGTTGTAAAAAATTAAGAGGCAGTTTAGCGAAATTCTAAAACCAACCAACCAAGCAAACAAAAAACGTGAGAAAACCCAGATGGGGCATGGCAGGCCCAGCTGAGAGTGCTAAGAGAGGAGACAGATAGTTCAAAGCAAAAAAATACAAAACAGAACAAAATGAGACACAAAAATAGAAGATCGAGAGAAAAATCCAGAGAAAAGGACACCTGAGAGACACCATGGAAACGGGGGTGGCACCAGCTCAGGGAACCAGTGAGGGACGAATGTTGGAGCGAGAAGACGTCCAGGGATGTGCACGTAACACCTGCAAGGGGTGCAGCTTGCAGAGGTGCCTGTAGGGCTGGTTGTGACTGAACCGTGTTTTCATTTAAGAGCAAAAGAAGCCAGGCATGGGCCTGTGAGAAACGAATGTTTCTATCCTTCTACTTGGAAATGCCATCGTCTGGCAGGAAAACAAGGACTCCAAAGGCCCCGGTTAGAGGAGGGGTCAATGGACTGGGAGAGGCGGCGGCAGCAACTGGCGACTTTGATTAGAGATTTCAACCCATGATTGGGCTTATCACTGAACTGATTTTTTTTTTTTTTTGAGACAGAGTCTCGCTTTGTTGCCCAGGCTAGAGTCAGTGTCATGGCGTCAGCCTCGCTCACAGCAACCTCAAACTCCTGGGCTCAAGCGATCCTCCTGCCTCAGCCTCCCGAGTAGCTGGGACTACAGGCTTGCACCACCATGCCCGGCTCATTTTTTCTCTATATATTTTTAGCTGTCCATATTATTTCCTTCTATTTTTAGTAGAGACGGGGTCTCGCTCTTGCTCAGGCTGGTCTTGAACTCCTGACCTCGAGCGATCCTCCCGCCTCGGCCTCCCAGAGTGCCGGGATCACAGGTGTGAGCCACCGTGCCCATTGTGAACTGATTTTTATCTCCCCAACCCCCCACTCAGCTGGAACTGACGGTGTGTGACCAACTGCAGCAGCCAGGGAACAATGGCTCCGAGGAGAGAGAGTCACAACGTCCAGCGGTGGGCGTCCTTTGGTTTCCTCAGGGAACACGGGAGGCCAAGGACACTTAGCTTTGCCAGGTGACGTGAGAGCCGGTCACTGTCAGGGGACCCACCCGAGCGTCCCACGCGGGCTGCCATGTTGGGGGAGGGTTGGGACCTGGCCAAGCCCAGAGGGCCCTCGTGGGGGGGGCACATGCTGGGCAAGGGCGAACCTGTGTATAGGCTGGGGGCGACCTGGGAACAGTGTCCCTCTCCAAAAGCCACCGTCACAGGCCGGGCCGTCACCCGGCAACACCGGGATGGCATCTGGCACTTCGTTCGCTTGTGCATCGGGGCGTCGTGAGCACTGTCGCTGGCGTCCTTTACCGCCCCGAATGGACTCAGTGTGCTGCCAGCGGTCCCTCTGGCTCTTGTTCCCACCCAGGTAGGTGACACCAGCCGCACCCGGGACTGCTGAGCGCCGGGTTCACCAGAACAACTGAAGAAGAGTTTTTTTAAAAAGAAGACCCTACGAAAATTGCAAATTCCCTTTTGCATAGTCTTACATTAAGAAGAGGTCACCGGTCGGCCACGGTTTCTCAAAAACCGCGGGGGGCCCGCGGCCGTCTTTATTTAGACCCGATTTCTCAAATCTGTCCCTCGGTCGCACTTGCGAGGCTGCGGGGTTTTCCGCGCCTCTCAGCACCGTTTCTCATGCTGACACAGAGGTTTGGCCGTGGGCAGCTGTCACTGCCAGGCTGCGGGGTCACAAAGAGACCCCCGAGCACACAGGGCCCGGCCAGCAACGAGCTGCCGTCTGTTCCTATGGTAGAACGATCCGGTTCAGAGAGAACCGGGGCGACACTCCCTGCCGAAGCCATTGATCGCTGATCAGAGAGTCCCTGCCGGCAGTCAGGCACCTTGGCTGGCCTTTCCTCAACAGACATTTTTGTTTGTTTATTTTTATGTAAACTGCCTCAGAGAAACTTTTGTTTGCAGATTCCTGGAACTCCAGCCCAGCCGGCCATCCGAGTCCTCCGTCCGCTCACCAGACTGTGCTGGAAACTAACCTGTCACGGTGGAACTGAGCCCGAGGGCGGTGCCACAAAGTGAAACTGGCTCTCTGGATCTGCCGGGTGAGAGTGAAAGTAAAGGTCACTTTTTGGTAAGCCGCTCTGAGTCTCAGTAAAAGCGGAACCCTGTGCAGGGAAGAGGGTGGGACTTGAAGGTCAGGGGGGAAATTTGGTGGCTATGGTGACTCCGGGTGGCTTGTGGATGGACTCCACGCTGTGTCACCGGATGCTTCGATGAGTCTGGATGGGGAGGGGCAAGAAAGCAGGTTCTGAGGTGTGAGGAAAGTTCAGGAAGCTTGATGATCAGACGTGCCATGAGAGGGCACAGCAGGGTGGCCGTGCCCAGGCTTTAGTTAGTGCCTGGAGGGACCCAGCAGGGCTGGCCACGAAACCACAGGCGCTCCGTGCAGGACGGCCGGGCTCCTGCGGCTCGTGGTGGAACATCTGGTTACGGGGCATCGTTTTGTGTCTCATGTGTTTAAAATTAGTTTCTAAGAATTATGTTGTGTGCCTTAAAGTCAAACAAACTCCCCAAAATAAAAGACAATAGTTATTCTTTTTTTTTTTTTTTGACAGAGTCTCACTCTATTGACCGGGCTAGAGGGCCGTGGCATCAGCCTCACTCACAGCAACCTCAAACTACTGGGCTCAAGTGATCCTCCTGCCTCAGCCTCCCGAGTAGTTGGGACTACAGGCATGTGCCACCATGCCCGGCTAATTTTTTTGTATATATTTTAGTTGTTTGGCTAATTTCTTTCTATTTTTAGTAGAGATGGGGTCTCGCTCTTGCTCAGGCTGGTCTTGTACTCCTGACCTCAAGCGATCCTCCTGCCTCGGCCTCCCGAGTACCTGGGACTACATGCCTGCGCCACCATGCCCGGCTCATTTTCTTTTCTATATATATTTAGTTGTCCATATAATTTCTTTGTATTTTTAGTAGAGACGGGGTCTGGCTCTTCCTCAGGCTGGTCTCGAACTCCTGACCTTGAGCAATCCTCCCGCCTCGGCCTTCCAGAGTGCTAGGATTGTAGGCGTGAGCCACCGCGCCCGGCCTCTCTGAGGTTTTTATCAAAGACATTTCCATTGAGGTAAAAACCTGGCCAATTTCCAGTCTCCAGACATACAAATCTCATGCTGGGAGACAATACCAATCCTTCCCAGACAAATGATAAATTGGTTCTTGGGAAAGTTCTAATCTGGTCTTTTTTCCAGTGGTATCTCCCAAATACTTCTTAGCACGTGGTTGCAGCTTTAGAAGCAATTGTTGCTTCAAATCCAAGAGCTTATGTAAGCATAAAGTATTAAAAAAAGACAGATATGAAGACGGACTCTAGGGATCTTCTTGGGCCTTGTGTCCCAGCCAGGCCTCAGAGAACGGAAGGTCCACTGCATGAGTGTTGTTTGCATGGAAGAAGTTTTTCCAGAAGGTGCTTTAGAGAGTGTGGCTGAAGGCACAAGTTTTCCCAAAGTCCCTTGTCTTAAATCTCTGTGGATTTATCAATCCAATAAGAGTTCATTTTGTTTAATATATTACATATAAACACATGGTTGAGAAGCTACTTTCTTAGTGTGGAAAGAGAAGAAACTTAATTAAGCTGTTGGACAGAAACCCAGGGTGGCTTTGATGTTCTTGTAAGGCTGGTGGCAGGCACCCTCCCCTCCCCAGTGGAAAAAGAAGAAGGCCACCAGACCCGCCAGGAACGATGCCTGCCACCAGCCTTACTCAGGGATGCCTGTCTTTATGAGAAAGCGGCAGACAGCGTTAACTTCCCTGCAAGGTGGACAGTAACTGTGTCCATGGTCCTTTATTCTGCATTTCCAGAATAGCTTACTTTAGGGCAGGTAAGAAGGGGGTTAAAAATAAAGAGGCCAAAAGAATTGTAAAAATGCTGATGATATCACAAAAGAGATCATTTTAGTTTTCGCTCACCGCTTGCGTAGTCCAACGAAAACATCTGCCTGTCACCCCATAAATGTCCCTGCACTTCTCTTCCCTTTATGAGCAAAATAATGGAGCTTTACGGGACTTTTAATAGCCAGCAGCTGTCTGGCTGCTCAACGCTGCATCTGGGAGGCAGCGTGCTGTTCACACGGAGGGAAAAAAGACAAAACTATTGTTGGTTTTCTTAAAGGACGCCAGTGGTTTACATAAAGACATTTGAATGGTTTGAATAGGAGGAAAGACACAGGAGCTCCTTATGTGCCTGTGAGAACCGGTATATTGTTAGCAGAAGGCAAGGAGGGAGTGATGTCATTCCCCTGTGTTTAAGAGCAGGTGACTGACTGCCATTAGGAGTGAGTTTCATGCCAGGTGACACGGGCACTTCATGAGAACCTGGGTTCATCCTACTCTTCTGAGATGAGCTCTACTTCAGGCTAAAATGAATCATAATAGTTTTCCTTCTCACGCCTGTAATCCCAGCACTCTGGGAGGCCGAGGTGGGAGGATCGCTGAAGGTCAGGAGTTCGAGACCAGCCTGAGCAACAGCGAGACCCCATCTCTACTAAAAACAGAAAGAAATTACATGGACAACTAAAAATATATATAGAAAAAATTAGCTGGGCATGGTGGCGCATGCCTGTAGTCCCATCTACTTGGGAGGCTGAGGCAGGAGGATTGCTTGAGCCCAGGAGTTTGAGGTTGCTGTGAGCTAGGCTGACACCACGGCACTCACCCTAGCCTGGGCAACAGAGTGAGACTCTGTCTCAAAAAAAAAAAAAAAAAAGTTTTTTTTGCAAGGTTATAATTGTAATTTTCTGCATGCACAATCATTTTTTTTTTTAAATATACTTCTTAAAAGAATTGTTTGGACAGAGAAACATCTGCTTTCGAGAAATTAAAGTGAAGAACTAGCATCATTATAAGAGTACTTCAAACAAACAAAAAAAAGGATGACCCCAGGATCGTAACAGGTGGAATGGGGCTGCCTTTAAAATGATATGCTTGCAGGCTATGTGAAAGTGAAACATAAAAACTACAAAATACTGTGTTTACGCTGATAATCCCCCGCGCTGAGAATCAAAGTTGCTTCCTCCACTCCTTGACTTTTCTTATGAAACCTTGCTTGGGATGACAACCATAATATCAATATATTAATATAATGTGTCAGGAGATGGCAAGTGCTACCCTTGCCAAATCTACAGTATTGCAATTATTGTAAAAAGGTGACTCAGGTGCTCGCCGCTCTGCTCCTGCCGTTTCCTCTCATCTCCCTGCTCTCTGCCTTCTCCCCCAGGTCCCCTGAGACCAAGACGCGACAGCAGCTCATCCCTCAGCCCCGCATCCTTCCTTCCGAGCCCCGGATCACGCAGACCTTACAGGTAACTTGAAAGGCATCTTCTGGGCATTTTAGATTACTATCAAAGGCCCCAACTCTCTCTCTCCCTTAGAAATACGGGTTTTTGACCACTAGAGAAAAAAGTATGTTACCTACTAAATTCTGTACAATCTTCATCGTTAGTAGATACAGAGAATTGGAATGTTAATAAGCATCGCCGGGAAGAGGGGCTGTAAGGTGGGATGCAGGAGCCCGTACAAGTCCCTACGACCCTCGGCACGGAGGGAATGGCCGTGGGAGTCCGAGCTTGGGGCGAGGTGACCCCGGCCCCTGGGGAAGCAGGGGTCTCTCCCCGCCCCTCCCTCCCTCCTCTCCCTTTCTTCCTCCTTCCCTTCCTTTTTCTCTTTCTTTCTTTTCTTCTCCCTTTCATTCTTTCTTTTTTGAACTATAACATGTAGTCAAACATGTTTTTCTGCTACCAAAGGAGCATGGGGCATCTTCTGTCCTAGAAATTGTTCAACATCATCTATTTTCTATGTTTCCATGATGCTGATGGTATCCTGGAAGTTTTTGATAGAATCAGTTAGTCCTCAGACTGTTCCTGTGAGGCAAATTTGAGTTTTACTGAAGTTTTATAAAAATGTCCACGAGATGGGTAGAGGCCTGTTGCAGACCCACGACGCCCAGGGCTGCCTCGCCGTGTGCTGGCTCTTCCCTCGGGGTGGAGGGAACCGCGTTGAGCCAGCGAGACCCCAAACACACCGCGCAGAGTCGTGAAGAGCGGCACACGGAGAAATGCTGAGTCGTACACAATTAAAGGCTAACATGCTTGTTAAAATACTGAATGGAACCAGCTGAGGGGAAAGGGAGAAATCAATATGTCTATATTTATCCAAGCCCTATTCTCCCACATTGCCAGTCGGTTTCAGACACCGTTGCTACGCTAGCCTGTTAGCGACCCCATCCCCAAATCGTAATGGCCTCTCTCGTCCAACCATGATTTTCATATCGGAAATACGCGTGGGTCTCTTTTAATGAAACGATTCTCACAGAGAACCCGAGCACATGCCCCAGACACACAGGGTGTGGGAGTCCTAGTTTAAGAAACATTGATGTGTTAATAGAAACCTAATTATTACTTCTTTACATTATCTTTCGCCCAAAAGATGTTGCATGACAGAAGTTCTGTCTTTCTAAACAGAGACGCTGGCCTGTGGACGGCACTCCCGGCCGCTCAGTCCTCACTCGGGATGCCCACCGGATGTCCTTCTTCTGTGCCGCAGGCCCGGGGCGGAGGCCGAGGCGGACGGGTCACTGGTCACTGGTCTTTTTTTTTGAGACAGAGTCTCGCTTTGTCACCTGGGCTAGAGTGCCGTGGCGTCAGCCTCGCTCACAGCAACCTCAGACTCCTGGGCTCAAGCGATCCTCCTGCCTCAGCCTCCCAAGTAGCTGGGACTACAGGCATGCGCCACCATGCCTGGCTAATTTTTCTATATATATTTGTAGCTGTCCATATAATTTCTTTCTATTTTTAGTAGAGACGGGGTCTCGCTCTTGCTCAGGCTGGTCTCGAACTCCTGACCTTGAGCAATCCTCCTGCCTCAGCCTCCCAGAGTGCTGGGATGACAGGCGTGAGCCACCGTGCCCGGCCTCGGTCACTGGTCTTGACGCCAGCACTCGACTCTCCTGCCACCACACCTCTGTGCACACTCTGCCTTCAGTCTGGAATACTCTCCCCTTCTCTTATTCCATCTTTCTCCTCATTTTCCCTTTGCCAGAAATTGGGTCCAACAGCTTCTTCTTGCACCCTGTCCTAACCTCTAGCAATCTACTTTCCTCAGATTTCCCAGGGCAGTTTGTCTGTGTCTCCCTTATGCGGCAAAACATCCCACTGTATATTGTACTTAGCTGTGTGCATGGCCTTGCGCTTCTAAACTGCAAACAGCTAGAGCGTAGGATCCGCATCTGATTCTTCTCCTGCAAGCACATAGCAGGGTATCGTGCACATAAAAGGTGCCAAATAAGAAATCAAAGACATAATTCTGGGGCCCAACAAGTAGAGTGAAGCTTGAGCAAAACCTTGAAAGACTGGAAGAATGTGGAAAGCAGCTGAGGAAGGAATTTTTTCATAAGGAACTTAGTCAACTTCTTGCTCTATATCTGAGCTAAGGATTAAACAAATCAGGAGGAAAGATACAGCTACTTCTTCACCTTATTCCTAAAACAGAGTTGTTTCCTAGGAGAAAATTTGTGCCATTAAAGAGAAATCAAACTAAGTATCAAGGTTTGTCAATGGAAATTTGCCAAATACTTTATAAATCAAATAACCTTCATTATCTACCATGATTCTTGTCCCTCACTGTCACCTCATCTGTTTCTGTCTTTTCTGCAAGGCTCCACCTGATAGGTGCTCATCCACTCTAATAAACTCACCATCTTTGTCAGAAAACAGAGGAGCTCTCATTAGAATATCACTATGAGAGGCTTATAACTTCTAAACAAAGTGTTGTTATTACCTTTCAGAGTCTTCATACGGAGTGGTGAACACCACCAGTTTCTCATCTGTGTTCATGAGCTGTCCGCACGGAATCTAAAAGAAAAAAAAAAAATGAAGGACGTGAGGCTCAGACATGTCTCAAATGAAGTTTACTATGTCAGTCACTGAAAGAAAAAACACCTGTTAAATTAATGCGTTTTTTTCATCAAAAGCCATGTTTTTATTCTCATGTCTTGTTTTCAGCCCAGCCAGATGCGAGAAGACAGACCACAAGCTTACCTTCTGCCGGGTCCTAATCAAAGGTAAAACACTGGGTGTAAACACAGGCTCGGGGCTTTCAGTTAAGGAAGATGCTCATGACAGGTAGAAATTGTCCAGGAGCAAATGAGAGAAAGCCAGACATTCCAACACAGAGAGTGGAAAAGTTGTCCAAGTTGTCAGATGGATGTGTTTGTAGTTTAATTAACCGCAGGACAGAAATGAGTTCTCCAGAAATGACCCAGGACACCAACAGCCTTCTTCGTGGAAGGGCGTCCACACCAGCTTTTTCTCCAGTAGGAATGAATGATTATTTTCATGATTTTCAGAATAACAAGGGCTCTGGTGATGCGATCATTATAAGAGGAGGAGGAAAAAGTGTGCTTAAGACACAGAATTTTTTCATTTCCCATTTTCTCTATTTGATATAATTTGCAACCTAAGCACTGAACTGTGGACAAACATTACCAAGACAGCACAGCACCTCATGGGACTTCCAGTAGAATCTTGAGGTTGAAGAATTTGAAGATTTGTGTAGGTTTTAAAAGCCAATTCATGCAGGCAATTAACACATTTTAAATGCATCTGGAAACCACTCATTGCTGTGATCCCATTAGAAAATTTAGGGAGTTAGGCTTATGGGAAACATGAAGCCGGCTTGTCTGAGTTTTATGTTTCTGTTTAATTGTAACAGCATCCAAAAAAAAAAAAAAAGAAAGAAAGAAAGAAAGAAAGAAGAAAACAACATTTGTTAAAATACTCCAGGAAGGATTCATTTCAGCTATTGGCAAGCTGTCTGTATATAGTGTGGGAGGGTGGCTTTTTTTGCTTTGTTTTCAGCTTGTGACAGCTGTTTGAAAGTCATCTGTTACCACCATGGTCGCCAGTTACGAGATGAAAGCCAGTGTCTGTCAGGACTGTTGTAGGAGGTGGACCACCAACTAGAACAGCTATCTTTTATTAATAACTATGCAGGATTGCAAGACTGCCCGCCCCTTACGTGGCACTCGGGAGGTGGTACACAATTTCACAAATTCATTGAACAGGAAGGCAAGTGACATGCTGCCTGACAGAGTGACTTCTATTTCTGAAAGATGAAGTTTTAAAAATTGAATTAATAAATGAAATGAAATAAACTTGTAGGAAGGGTTTTTAAATGTCCCCAATTGTTTTATTATTCCTAAAATTACTTTTAAAACTGCTAAATTTCCCAGCATATCTGAAAGTATACATGGATCCTAGCGCATCAGGGAATCATAGAATTTAACACTTTAGAGAACACTCCAGGAATCACAACACCATCATTTTACCATAAAGGAGACATAAGTCCTGAGAGGACAAATGACTGGGCCAATGAACGGCTGAGCTAGGATTAGACACCAAGCCATCTGACTCCTAGTCCATGACTTTCTATGATTGTTCCATAATTAAACATCATACAGACGAAGTTTTAAATTTGAGGTAAAATGCGATCTGTTTTTATACTAATATATTTTAAAGTAATATGCAAAACTTTTACATTACAAATACACCTTGTGAAAATATATTTCTTAAGCAGTACCATTGCATTATTTGAACTCTGGTGGTAAACCCTCCAAAAATGCCATGTGGAAAGAGAAATCTCCAGACTTAAAATTTTATAGTTTAAGATTCACAAATAATACCTCCAAGGCACTGGAAACAGACAAGACAGGTACTGCCTCAAAGGTATTAATTATTGTACTGAACATTGTAATTCCTTCCTAAATTGCCTTTTCCTGGGCTGGAATTTTACATTTGTTATTATTTTGTCAGGAAGTAACAGTATCAACTGGTGATAATCGGAAAAGCCAACATCTCAGGCATAATGATAATCTCCAATTGATCTATTTCCACCAGAATTCTTTCCATTTCTACTGACAGAAGTGTTTTTCTAACCAAACAGTGACAAAGGAGACAATTGGACAAAAGATACTCTGCAATCAAAGGGCTTCTCTTTCAAGTGGAAGCAAATAAATAAAATCAAGCCCACCCTGAGGACACAGGCCTTGTCAATATCATTGCCTCATTTCTTTCAGAGGAAATAAACAACAGAAGGCCAGGATTTCGAAAACATTTGGGTGCGTCTCTAACTTTATCTCCACTAATTACGAGTCAGGGTGGCATCAAACCGTAATATAAAGAATTCTGCTGCAGTTTTCTCTCCTAATTTTCCACTGAGCAGAAGCCCAGAATCAGCCTAGATGCGGGGGTGGGGATGGGGGGGTGGGTCATGCACATCCTGAACTTTTGCTGACTGGTGTGGAGACCTGGGAACGGGACCCCTGCTTAGACAAACCAGGACACACCGTGGTCTGGACGCCTCATTCTAGTAGCACACGGCAGTTACCTCTGGCTGTGGTTCCTTAATTTCTTTTTTTTTTTTTGACAGAGTCTCGCTTTGTTGCCTGGGCTAGAGTGCCGTGGTGTCAGCCTCGTTCACAGCAACCTTAAACTCCTGGGCTTAAGCAATCCTCCTGCCTCAGCCTCCTGAGGAGCTGGGACTACAGGCATGCGCCACCATGCCTGGCTAATTTTCTCTCTATATATATTTTTAGTTGGCCAGATAATTTCTTTCTATTTTTAGTAGAGACGGGGTCTTGCTCTTTCTCAGGCTGGTTTTGAACTCCTGACCTTGAGCGATCCTCCCACCTTGGCCTCCCTGAGTGCTAGGATTACAGGTGTGAGCCATCATAAGTCACTCTTTATACCTAAAATAACCAGTGTGTATGTTCAAGAAGCTTTATCCCGAGATCAGTCATTGTATCTCCAAAAATATTAAAAAAGAAAATAATCAAAAGGACTCCACTTAGGCTAGAAACAGGAACAATGAAGCATATCAGGTGACTATAAGACTAATCTAAACTTACATGTGTGAGGTTAAGATACCATTAAAATATTTTAGATAATTTCTGTGCAAAATTAGCCAAATGTTCAAGGTTTTTGAGAATATGATGATGTCATTAAAAAAAAAGCATATGTTGTAAGTTTTCATTCATTTGTTTCCTCTAGAAAATATCCTTTTATGCCAAAAAGGTACTTAAGGAGTTTGATGGCAGTGTGGAAAAATTGGAGAAGAGGAAAATCAGACACCACGCTCATTTACAGGAAAGGCTCAAGGGCAATTGAGAATGAGGAGATTTTTGGCTACACATTTGGCTAAACCAAAAGAAAGAAATACCCAAAAGAGCTATAGGTTTTTTTTTTTTTTCCATTTCATATTTCTTAGAAAGGTGTCAAATCAGGGACTTTTATCACCTATTTCCTTCTAAGAATTCCTTTTGTTTTATAGCAATAAAGCTTTTTCTCCACCACAGATTCTCTGTAGCTCAATCACATCAGGGCACCCGCATTTCTTCTATATGCACAACTGACATTTGGGCACCGAAACTGGAAAAGTTCTTGAACTAGGAGTCAGGAGACCAAGACTCTGTCTGTCACCAGGGCTATCACTAAATTCGCTTGTCCCTGAATAAGATGTTTATCACCATCTCTGAAATGGGAACAGGTTGGGCATTATCATGGCTAAGAGTCCTTCCAATCCTTACATGCTGTGAAAATTTTTCATTTTAGGATTATTGTAATATCGCTCTTGATGCGTGGGTCTTAGAGGCTCAGTGAAATAAATATTACCAATGAGCTATTGTTACCCTGTGCAGAAGATATTGTTGCCCACAAAATAGTCCCTCATTCTGCAGCAAGACCAACATGTTCTTACTCTGGGTCTGTACTCAGCTCTATTTTGGCAAATGTTCCTTATTGTGAGTTTCTACTGAAGAATTTTATTAAAGTTCCCCAAATTACAAACTAACTTTTTAAAACATGTCTATTGAAAGGATGATCGGATCCACAGTTAAAAGATGTGGATTCCAATCTATTCCAAGCTCTGTGACTTTGAGCTTAAACACTCTGAGCTGCAGTGTCCTCATCTGCAAAGTGAGGATGATACTTCCCTTCTTCAAAGAAAAAAATACAGCGATTTAGACAAGCAGCTGCATTTAAAAGCAACTTCCAGTTCAACTGCACTACAAGATCATTTTTCTAGTGTTGCCTGGCAAATAGCAAGCTCTAAACACAGGTGATGAAACTGAAATCTTGTTTAATCTTCAAAACTCACTGGAAAGCCTGTAGATAAAGTGATTTTTATGGAACGTGAATATTATTAGATACATTATTATTTATGAATGTTGGTTGTTCTGCTGAAAAAAAATCACAAAATGTGGTATTAAGGATGTGCTTGTTTTATGGGAATATGCTTTAGGTGAAACTTGTTTAAAAAAAAAAAGGATCTTTTTCATATCCTTTAGAGGTGAGCCAGCCTTGGTCATCCTTAGGCTTCTGCTGACCATCTTCTGGAAGATCCTCACACACTTGAAAGGGTAGTAAAGGCCAACTTCAGCCAATTTATCAGAAATATTTATACACTAGATTTTGTTTCCAAGTAATAAATTTTATTTACAATTATATATTAATTTTGAATGCATCTTAGCAAGTAAGGGCCAAATTAAGACCTAGTCTTGTACAAAAATAATTCAAACTTTACTGTTGGATTAGCTCTAATTATTTCATGAGAAAGTCAAAAGATGGCTGGGAATACAGGGCACCACAAAAAACTAAAAGAAAAGGTAAATGCCTTGTTATCTCACCTGCATTTCATCATTGCCTTGTAGATTCAGAGGATAAGGCGTGGACATCACAGCTATATCCTAGAACACCTTTCTTAGCTCCTGTACCATCTAGCCCAGCAGGTATCTGCATAATCGTTACACAATTTTTTCTACTCCTGTTACCAAAACACATCATGAGCCACTGCAAGGAAAGACTATAGTGTATTCTGACCTGCACCAAATTTTTAGCAACAGAAGTCATATCAGAAACTATTCCTTTAAAAAGTAATATATCATTATTATTATTATCAAAGTCAATTAGTTGTGCTAAATCTAAATACCTAGGGCTACACAGACATCGGCTTGTAATATTAACATCCTGGTGATTATCCCAAGATTAAGGAACACAAAAGACTCTGCTGTCTCAATTCCTCAGATGAAAATAAATGACTGTTGAGGTACAATGAGGAGTAATAACGACCGATCTCAGCTCTGTAATTCTAATTAATACTCTCTGCTGATAGTGAAAAGTTGAGATGAGACTTGTCCCTCAGCACTGGATTTCAGATACAGAATCTACCCTTTGACTTTTACGTGCAAAATTCAAGATCCTCTCAAATTAATTCTATTTCAGTGTTAACATTTATGGTTATTTTATTTTATTTTTTTTCTTGTTTTTAAACAAGCATCAGAAATTAGAAATTTTTAATTTCTAATCAAATTAGAAATTAATCTTATCGTTTTGACCCTTATCTAGGCAGGATTAAATTTGTCTACATTAAATACTTTAAAGTTAAGAATCTTTCTACTCATTTTTTCCAGTTAAATGATGTTACGTATTCATTTCATTATAAATAAAATTTGATTGTCTTGATACTGTTTCTATATTTTGTTTCTCTCCACAAGAAAAAATTAAAAAGGGATATACATTTTCCAGTTAAGCTGAACAAATGTTCTTATTTTAATATCTACAGTTGTTTTGCCTTTTGTAATTAAAAAAATGTAAGCTATCTTTCCAGAAGATTTTTGAACTTTGTAAGTAAAGAGTTTGTGAAAAATGGCAATGTATTCTGTAATATTGAAGAAAACAAGTGAATATGGCAACATACTGAAGAGTGGGCTGAATGTAGTAGCTAAGCACACACTCTGAGTCCCATCTGGCCATAACCTCATCTTTATCTACATTTATTGACACCAAAAGGAAACATTTCAACATATTTGCAATTTAAGATATAACTTATGGCTGGGCGCAGTGGCTCACGCCTGCAATCCTAACACTCTGGGAGGCCGAGGCAGGAGGATCGCTCGAGGTCAGGAGTTCAAGACCAGCCTGAGCAAGAGCGAGACCCCGTCTCTACTAAAAGTAGAAAGAAATTATCTGGACAACTAAAAATATATAGAGAAAAAATTAGCCAGGCATGGTGGCACATGCCTGTAGTCCCAGCTACTTGGGAGGCAGAGGCAGGAGGATCGCTTGAGCCCAGGAGTTTGAGGTTGCTGTGAGCGAGGCTGACGCCATGGCACTCACTCCAGCCTGGGCAACAGAGTGAGACTCTGTCTCAAAAAAAAAAAAAAAAAGGATATAACTTATGACTGTGAAAGGGGTCATTTACTTTCAAATGCATTTTATCAATTATGCTACTTAATACTACATTACAGATGATGCCCTTTCTTCTTGCAGAACACATGTCATGTTAGCAAAGGCAGAGGATGGTTAATTTTGATTACTTAACACAATAATCTATTAACTGTGTACTAACTGCCCCAGTGTGGCAGTTTCTCTGTTATCCAAGGTTTTCTACATTCTTAGATCAATCAAAGGATTCATTTGTTTGGACTGTCCGTTGCAACCACCAGAACAATTTTCTCCATATGGTGTTTTTATTTTAAAACCCTAGGGATATTTAATCTTGGCCGTGTTTTCAAATAAAATTGATTTTTTACTCATGCTCTGCACAATTTCAGTAGAAAGACATTTTTTATCCTTGCTTTTTTCAAGACTTGAGGACATGTGTGTGAAAAGTGAGTTTCTTTTATTCTACAGCCTCATCGCTCAGGAAACAAATCTTTGAAAGAGCTAAATTGTCACAACTCCAAACAGATGGGAAAACAACTAACAGGTTTTCCTCCGAGAATTCTTTATTATCTAATCTTAATGAGAGATCGATGTTTAGAAATTAATAGTTAAAGAGCTAAAGAGTAAAGCATTATAAAGTAATTTTTGAAAACAGTTAAAGTGAGGCCTAAGGTTTTATCTTGGCAAGAAGTATTGAGCTGGCAAAAAACTGCGAAAGTGTCTTTGCCTCCCCTCTGCCCACCTCCTTCAGCCCCGTCCCCACCGCCTGGATAAAGAGACCCACAGGCCTGTTAAGGAATGAGAGACCTCTATTGATTAAGCTTTGATTGATTGATTGATTAAGTACCGGGGACTCTTGCCTGTCTCTTCCACACTGTTCCACAGGGCTCTTTGGCTGCTCTGTGTTTTAGGTTTCTTTAACAGCAGGAGCTGAGTTTAACGTTCAATTTCCCATGTTTAAAAATTATTATTTTTCTTCATTCATGCCTCATTAACCTCAGTAAAATTGGGAACTGGGGCAGTGGCTGCAAATATCCGTGGGCAAGTCGTACCGGCAGCCGATGACGTATTAATTAGATGTACAGTTGGTGGAGAGAGAGCAAGTGGAGGGGAGACAGAGACACGGAGGGACAGAGAGAGACAGGGACAGGGACCGAGAGTGAAAGGAAGAGGAGAAAATCAGGAGGTATATTTTCTTTTATCTCCTGGACTTTAAAAATCTATTACAATTAAAAATTGTAAATTAAAAAAAGCCTCAAAATATTAAGAAGACCATCTCTGAAAATAGTCTGTTAACCGTGATCTATTCCGCCAATATTGTCTTCCTGCCCCTATGGGGAGGCCCCACGCAGCGTCCACCATGGGGACAGGTTTGGACACTCTGGGCATCTCTGGGACAGGACGGTGCCTGAGATCCCCGAGAGAGATGAAGTCATCAGGGCCCGAAACTGACTGTCGCCGTCCTAACGGGGCATCATCGCTGTGCCCCTTAGCCTCCAGCCTGCCTTTGTCTTCTGCTGGCTTTGACAACTCAGCTCTCTTGGAGGACGGTTTGACTGCTTACACTTAAATTCTTCCTCGGGAAGTTTATTTTCCAATCTCCTTTGGAAAATTTGACTATTTAAATAAAATAGTCCAGTAGCTTTACATTTAGAAATACATGCTTTACACTGTTTCACGGTCCCCATCCGCACGATTACATGGTTACCATGAAGAATACAATGAAAATATCCCACAATAGACACACGGGGTGAATGCTCACCCCGCTTATCGCTCCATCAAGATTATTAGGCACCACAGTATCCTGAGAGGGCAAGCATACTAAATACTCGTGAGTACTTATTGTTTACTGAATTTTTAGAAATAATAAAGCACATAGGATAAGATGCATACAGTCAAATGTCAAAAGCCTGGTTTCTCAGATGTGCACAGAGAGCTAACCAGCAACAGTTCTAAAATAAATACTTTTAAAGGACACATCACAGGTTTTTACATTTACACCAACTTCTAGCTCCTTTCCCACCTGCAACATATAAAACCCCATCTTAATTGCCAATAGGACTGAGTTCATAATCAATCACACTTGTCTTTCTAATACGGGCACTTTAGCCATTTGAAAAAGAAATCCAAGCTATGGCGAACTCTGGCAAGTGAGCAAAATGAAAGCAAAGGACAGAGGCATCGTGTTACTCACCATGCTGTGCACCGCACGTCCCTCTCTGGTCTAGGCGAGCGCACTACGAGGTCTCTGTCGGACGCAGACCTGCCTTTCTGACTCTGAATCAAACAGTAACTCAGTGGTTTGAGCATAAACATGTATTTTGAAAGGTTAATCCGCCCATACACAGGGAAACCCCTTTTTAAAGAAAATCACTCTGCTGCCAAGAGGCTGTTAATATTCAGCGCTCAGATACGAACACGACTCAGATAAAAGACTCACAGCCTGTGTGAGAGACCACAGAGGATTCCCTGGGTCTCTGTGCTGCAATGGAAACACGGGAAAACAATCCCCGGCTTCAGGCTACTACAGGAAACCCACCTGCCCACTTAGTGGAAAAGTTATATGAGCTTCATAGGCCAAAACACACCAACATAGATTTAGAATTAGTCTAATTTACTGTAAGGACCTCAGAGGCCACACACTCATTTCTAGGAATCTTCCTGTGTTTCGCCTTCCTATTTCTTTCCCTGCGAGAGCTAGAGCCAGGTCACCATCTCAACAGGCCCCCTTGAAAGGAATTTAGAAATCAGCCCATTGCCTTTTAAACAGTTGCTGAGTGTTTTCTTGCTTAGAGGGGAAACTGTATTTATAGTCTCCGTGTTGCTTCACTAGCACCATAAAATCAGGGATTAGGTGTATTTTTCTTGTCATACTAGAAAACTGTCTGAAAATCTCCCCAAAGTAATAAATTCATACCAGTTCAGGAACGAAATGTTAGCTGACAAAGTGGCCAATAGTGATTGTTATTGGTTATTCACACCACTTGTTTATTTTGGAGCATTCCTTTTCCAGACAGGCCTGGTGAGTAGCAGGCCAGCACGTTGGTGACGTGGGGCAGACGGACGGCTACCATGTGCTCTACCAGAGCTCTGATCACAGTAGAGGTGGCTACTTCAGAAAAGCAGACTGACACTGCTAGTTAGCCAACGACGGTCTGTCCTCTTCTGTGATTCCACTTCCACACAAACACACTCTGGGAAGTCAAGAAATCTCAAAGGGAACTTTAACATTGTGGTTTTTTTTATTACAAAATGTTATAAGCATCAGTCCTGGGTGCTGAAGTCATGAGGGTTTGTGATATTTTTCTTTATGCTTTTCTGTATTTTCAAAAATTTTCAAGAGCAAAAATAGTCCATAACACAATGTAGCTTGCACATGCAATCAACTGAAAAAAAAAAAAAATCAAAACAGAACTTAGAAAATAAACAGTTGGTACTTACCCTGAGCTATTAAAGTTTGATAGGAAAATACAACATCCATTTGACACGAAAATATCAATCATTGTTGCAAGATCTTCTCAAGTATTTTCAATATGGCTCTTTAAAAGTCTTTTGAATTTACACAAAATGATATTTACCCTATTAGTTTCTTTCCGGTGAGAAAAATAATAGCTTAATGTTGCACAAGAATATGCCATTTTGTGTCATATCAAAAGAGCAAGGGGAAATTCATCAGCCAACAGCAAGAAGGTTGAAAGTTAAGCCATCCTTACAGGCTGAAATCTTTAGGCCTAAATAATAACTTCCTTTTCTGAAAGTACTTTTAATATTACGGAGTGCTATGCAAATGCACAGTGTGATCACCGTTATTAGAACTGACATGTTCCCAGAGTGTGCTGAGGGCCATCTCACCTCAAGCCACGCGTCTTTATTTGATGATCGCATTGAAAAGGTGCAGGGAAACCACAGAGGCGTATTTCAGAGTCTGCCTATCCAGGCAGTAAGGTTGTTTCCATTAAAAACTGGGGGATGGGGCTGGGCGCGGTGGCTCACGCCTGTAATCCCAGCACTCTGGGAAGCTGAGGTAGGAGGATCACTCAAGGTCAGAAGTTCGAGATCAGCCTGAGCAAGAGCGAGATACCGTCTCTACTAAAAATAGAAATTATCTGGCCAACTAAAAAATATATATAGAAAAAATTAGCCGAGCATGGTGGCGCACACCTGTAGTCCCAGCTACACGGGAGGCTGAGGCAGGAGGATCACTTGAGCCCAGGAGTCTGAGGTTGCTGTGAGCGAGGCTGACACCACGGCACTCACTCTAGCCCGGGCGACAGAGTGAGACTTTGTCTCAGAAAACAAACAAACAAAAAACCTGTGGAATGGAAATAACCATGCCGGTCAGTGGGATGTGGACCAAGACACCACTTCTGTTCACCGCGTAGAAATGGTGCTGGTGAAGGGGGAGAGTCTCTAAAACAGCGGGGCCGACCCTGTTATCGCTGCTTCCCACCATTCGGGGTGTAAAGGGGAGCAGGACCCTCTGGGCCACCGTGACCTGTGCCCCCGTCACCGGCTCATGGGACACTGGGCTGCTTCTTGCGTCCATCCAACCACTGAGCCTCAACTGTGTGCAGGAACCGGCCGCGTGCCGACTAAATGATTTAAACTGTTCTCCGAAGAGTGTTTTGTTTACAGATTTACCTTCAGGGGAGAATAAGGAAATGAGTTAGAAAAAAAGTTAGTAAAACTGGAAGACCAAGTGCCTGAAGTGATCGATCCGAAATTAACCTCACATGTCTGGGGGTGCGAGCGGCTGAAGGAAGGGGGGGAGGGAGAAAATGAATGTGGTTTAGTAAGACAAGGCCGTTTTGAGTTGCATCTGGGAAAAAGAAAACAGTCACATTTAATGTTTCCTCTATTCCAGCAAGAGTGTTAAAGAGTCTGAGATAAGGAAGTTGCCAAGCTTCCTTGGGCTTGGGAAAGGGCAGGCCCGGCTTGTGTGTAGCGATGAGCTGGACACTTCGCTCAACGGTGAGTCCCCTTGGACCTTGGGGTGTCTCTCGATTTGGCGACTGCAGGACTGGGCCAGGTGATGGCCAGGAGCGTCCACACCTGCTTCCTGGAGCGATGCCAGGCACTCCCCTCTCTGCCACGGACTCGGGGTCCTTCCCGCTCAGCTCCCCGTACCCAGACTCCAAACCAGGAGTGACAAATGGGGGCTGAGCGGAGGTAATGAACGTGCTTGTCACAGTCGGGGAATTTACTTTCAAAGCCTTTGCCCTCATAAAGTTTTCCTTAAAAGTGTGATAAGGCCAACCTGGCAATGTTTGTCCCGTTCAAGTAGTTTCCTCGGGAGGTGTTCCAACTAGATGCCGTCTGTGAGGTGACAGCTTTCTGTGGCTTGGTGACATTCAACAGCCCTGCAGAGTCACTGAGGAGGGAGGCCCTGGCCTCTTGCCAGACTTTGCTCCACACTGTTTTGCTGAGAGTCAAACTGGGGAGCACATTCCCATTACAGCCTCAGAGCCTCACCTGTGATATTACTGCAAGGACAGAGATGGCTGTGCCAGGGCTGGATTTCAAACTGGAAGGGCGATACTTTGGGCATTTGCTCTACTGTTTCCTAGCCCAGTGTGTTAGGAGAAAACCTCGGTGTTCACTTGGGCCTTTCACTGTCATAAAAAAGAATGGCGTTCTTTTCCCTCTCAGATTCAAACTCCCATGACAATTAGAAGTCTGTCTAGCTGATTTCAGTATTTGATGGCTATTATTTTAGAAAAATGGGTAGTTAATGTATTTTTGATGGATTCTCCCCCTTTATTGTGTGTGTGCTTTTTATTTATTTTTTTTAAATTCTAGTACAGACAGCACATGATTTAAACCATGAAAATATCACAGTTCTGCTTTTTCCTAAGGACAGGAACCAACTTTTATTCTGGAAAATTCTGCCAAAAGGAGGATAAATCATGCAAACAATTGGGTCAGCGGATGGGCATAAATCTGCTTTGCGAAGAGGATGAAAGGATGGAGATGAAACGCGGATGTAGATTAAATCAGAAATGCAGCTGTTTGGGACCAAAGTCCAGTTATCACTGCAAGCCAGGCCCGGAAGATGTGTTGGTCTTTACAAGGCAAGTCCAGGTGTTGACAGAGTAGAGAAGCCCTGGGGACTCTTTGACACTCCACCCTTTGCCTTTGACCCTCCCCACAACTGTGCGCCTTCCTGTTTTCAATACACAAGAACATACTTTCTCGTCCGACTTCAGGAATCATACCTGTTTTCAACATTAAATCTGCCTCTCATCATTCCTGTCTTACCACCCAAAGAACGTTAACTTAGAAATCAGGCATTTTGGACCAAATTCTGTAAGACCGACATTGAATAATTTAAACATCCTCCATCCATTGGAAAGCAGACTGGGTATTAGAAGCCCTATACACTGTATTTGATGGGACCTCTTTCTATAGCATTGTCTGATTTTCAACTGAAAAACTAAAATGGAGGCCAGGCGCGGTGGCTCATGCCTGTCATCCTAGCACTCTGGGAGGCTGAGGTGGGAGGATTGTTTGAGCTTAGGAGTTCCAGACCAGCCTGAGCAAGAGCGAGATCCTGTCTCTACTAAAAATAGAAAGAAATTATATGGACAGCTAAAAAAATATATATATAGAAAAATTAGCCGGGCATGGTGGCACATGCCTGTAGTCCCAGCTCCTCGGGAGGCTGAAGCAGGAGGATCGTTTGAGCCCAGGAGTTTGAGGTTGCTGTGAGCTAGGCTGACGTCACGGCACTCTAGCCCGGGCAACAGAGCGAGCCTCTGCCTCAAAAAAAAAAAGAAAAAAACTAAAATGGAAAAATAACTTCTGATATTAAGCTGTGATTTCCACCTTCCATGACCCTCATTTACAGGCTGCTGTTTGCATGTGATATTCAGATCTTAACTCCAACTCTGGTATTGTGGGGTTCATGCGCTCAGAAATAGACAGGAACTTTAGAACTGTGAAAACAGTTACTAAAATGGTTAAGTTTATGGCTATTTTAAGGGAAAGTCATTTACTAAGCTGAAGTTTGGGAGAGGCCCTCACTGTTTTATCCCAAAGGACTCAGAAGATTACATAACAGATGTAAAATTTTACCTCCAACACATGGAAACTCACAGAATAATTTTCAAGCTTGTATGGAAAGTCATTTTATTCATCTAGGAGAGAAATCTGTTTACAGAAGTTTAATTTAAACCAGTGCATTATTCTCCAGGCATTTGTTCGAACACCCTCATTACACATCAGATTCATTTAACTCCTGGGGGCTTCGGTTCCTTTATCTAAAAACAAGATTGGTGTAGATAATGCTTAAAAGCCCCTTCCAGGCCAAAGAGTCTATAATTTGATATCATCCCAAATAGCAAACAACATATTTCCATTTTGATTGGTTTTTATGGCATGAAATCAATAGTCTTTTTAAGGTACCTATAATAGAATAATTGGGAAAAATATTCCAAAAATATGATTCTTACATTGTTCTACATTGTTCTACTCTGACTTGATGCTACTCACGGAATTATATTAACTAGTTCTGCTATCAAGCAAAGTATCAAAGACCGAAACTGGTTGGACTCCCAGTGCAATTAAAAAGTTATATTCCTGAACGTCAAATTTATTGCGAAGGAGTAATTAAGTCTTAGGAAAAACTATCTTATTGTGTATTTCACTGTGCTGTTAAAATTTTTGACATTAACAAGAATCACTTCAACTTTAAAGAAAATTTTCTCTATTTTACAAAGATGCTAGGATGCCAGAAAGTCAAAGGTAGCCAAAGATCCAAAATAATAATTTTTCTTTAACTTTTTAAATTACAAATGCCAAACACAGAAATTATGCCAAATTTAAGGAGTACAAACTTTACTATATGAAAAGAAAAAAAAATAGAGAAGCAACTTCTAGTATTAGGCTGTGATTTCCAAAGATGACAATGATTTTCAGAAAATTTGAAAATTTTCCTCTAATTTTTTTCTTCTCTAGTCACATAATAACTGGTATCATACTAAACACAATATTTTGTTACTGGATAAAGCTAATAAGTATTTCTATTGGTAATAATATGTCTAGTTGGGTGAAACAGAATATCTCATGCAATTTAATAACACAGTCTCTCTTTCATCTACTATGATGCAGAAAGACAATGAAAATGTCATAAATTCAAGAGGCTTTCGTGATCATTCTCTCTGGTTTTTTCAATATAGATATTAAAAATGGTGTAATATAAAGAATAAACACATTTGGACAGAGTTGACTGCAGAATTAAGTTGTTTATAATAAGGTTAGCTTGTACAATTTAATGAAATTATCACTGTTGTGTAGCATAATAATAACTAAAATGGAAGCAATTCACATATATGAGTTTGATGATGGTGATGATTGGAAACAATGATTAGTGATGGGTGTAGTGGGTGGACCTGGGGTTCCAGCTACTCAGGAGGCTGCAGAGGGAGGATCACTTGAGTCCAGGAGTTGGAGACCAGCCTGGTGATACAGCAAGACCACACCTCAACTGGGAAAGAAAGAAAGAAAGAAAGAAAGAAAGAAAGAAAGAAAGAAAGAAAGAAAGAAAGAAAGAAAGAAAGAAAGAAAGAAAGAAAGAAAGAAAGAAAGGAAGAAAGAAAGAAAGAAAGAAAGAAAGAAAGAAAGAAAGAAAGAAAGAAAGAAAGAAAGAAAGAAGCAAAGGAAGGAAGGAAGAAAGAAAGGAAGAAAGAGAGAGAGACAAAGAGAAAGAGAGAGAGAGAGAAAGAAAGACAGGAAAGGGCCAGGCGCGGTAGCTCACACTTGTAATCCCAGCACTCTGGGAGGCCAAGACAGGTGGATCTCTTGAGATTGGGAGTTTGAGACCAGCCTGAGCAAGAGCAAGACCCCGTCTCTACTAAAAATAGAAAGAAATTAGCTAGCCAACCAAAAATATATATAGAAAAAATTAGCCAGGCATGGTGGCGCACACCTGTAGTCCCAGCTACACGGGAGGCTGAGGCAGGAGGAACGCTTGAGCCCAGGAGTTGGAGGTTGCTGTGAGCGAGGCTGACACCACAACACTCTAGCTCGGCAACAGAGAGAGACTCTGTCTCAAAAAAAATAAAGGACTATAAACTGCTTTTGGCAGCATTGTGTTGGATTTGAGAGAGAGACAGAACAGACCAACTGAGGAACTAGAAAGCAGCTGGTGATGCTGAGGTTGGAGGAGCCGGGTCTCCCCCATAAGGCGTCCCAACACCTACAGCTTCCCACACGGATCGTAGCCGGCCCGCACCCCTACCTGCGTGGGAGTTTATCTTTCCCAGCTATCACTGTGGGCAGGGTAATAACTACTTTTATAAAAATTACCTTCATGGTTACTGAAAACTGAGGAGGAATACTCCACTAATCATGGGCCGTGACTCATAGTTTAAAGACTTGACTAGTAAGCGCCTGTAAGATTTCTTTGAGGCTAAATTTTCTCATCGTACCAAGATTGCTTTCATTTCGTTTCATCCACCTCATAGCGGCACTTTCTGGATGAAGCGCTTCCATGAACTCTCCGAATTCAGCGCTTCAAAGAGGCACAGAGAACTCTGATGACGATTTCTTCATGCTTCCTCTAAAAAAAGGAATTTTTTTAAAAAAGTCTCTCAAGATTAACAACTGTATGCAAAAACTCCAAAGTGTTTATAGAGAGTTTAAAAGTAACAGAAGACAGTGAGAAGACAGAAACTAAAATACATAATCCACTTCAGCTGCATGTAAAGTGGATCACGTATCAAGGACAGTTCTAGAACTTTGGGAACTTGGACAAGGCTGTGAGACTCCCATTTTGAGGCATGAAAGAATTAAGAATGGATGATGATTTTGTGCGAAACTTTCTAACTGCTTTTCTAACTATTTCATGTGGGCAATTTCATAAAAGCCTGGTGGTTCACTCTGACACTCTCTCTCTACCTGTCCTTGGAAGGACACGGAAGCTCCCGGGTGTGGGTCTCACAGTGTAAACACTCTTGCTGAGCTTAGAGCCCACCCTGAACACTGCCATGGAAAAACAAACACACTCTCATGTGAACTTCCCCCCACTCTACCCCCTTTTTGTACAAATTTATGCTAAAAAGCTTCATTAAGCTTTTTAAGTACATTATCCTTATGAGTAGATTGAGTAAAACATCAATTTCTACAACTTCTAGGAGACAGGGCAAAAATATTTAAAGGAAAATGAGGGGTGGAAATCCTATTAACCAAATTAGGAAGACAAAGGAAATCTGAACACTGCAGAAAAAATCATTTCAACAAAAACATTCCAAACCCCATTGTAGTCTATCACTTATTTTTGTTACTATAATCACCATTCTTCAATGATTTAGTGTCAATAAATTATAACTAAAAATCTTGTATTGGCTTAATATTTTGTATTTCAGCTTCTTTCTTAGGGAGTGTAAACAAGTGTATTGCTGCTCATGTTTATAGAAGCAGCATGTATAAATGTAGTGTAAATTGTGAACTGTGTGATAATAGCATGGAGTGTGTGTCTGTGCAGAAGGAGTTGTGTACGTAAAAAACGCTGTGTGTCTGTTTAATTAAGACTGTTGGCTGGGCGCGGTGGCTCACGCCTCTAATCCCAGCACTCTGGGAGGCCAAGGCGGGAGGATCGCTTGAGGTCAGGAGTTCAAGACCAGCCTGAGCAAGAGCGAGACCCCGTCTCTACTAAAAATAGAAAGGAATTAGGCAAACAACTAAAAGTAGAAAAAAATTAGCCAGGCCTGGTGGCACATGCCTGTAGTCCCAGCTACTCGGGAGGCTGAGGCAGGAGGATCGCTTGAGCCCAGGAGTCTGAGGTTGCTGTGAGCGAGGCTGATGCCATGGCACTCTAGCCTGGGCAACAGAGTGAGACTCTGTCTTCAAAAATTAAATAAATAAATAAATAAATGTTTGTTTTGACTTTTATATCCTTCAAATGTGGTTTTCTTCCAAATTTTTAATAATCATCCTATATTTTTAAACTTTTAATTTACATTTAAGCTTCTTAACTTAATGTACCACTTAATACACTGGCCTCCTCCTCCAGCCCTGACCCTGCCGGCCCAGCCACCCCCCCAGGCCTCCCTGGGGACTGCCCGGCCGTGCCTGTCTCTCCGGCCCTGCCCAGGGTCCTGGGTTTGCACTTTCGCCCTCTGCCGCCTGCTCACAGCGGCCGCGGATTCCCGCGGACACCAGCGCTTTGCTCTGCCTCTCTCCTTCCCGCGGTTCTCCCTCTCATGGCTGCTTCCGACACTGACCAACTTGCTCTCCGCTGCAAAGGCGGGGGATTGTTTTACTGCAGGTGGCAGAAACTCAAGCCAAACCAACCTAAATGCAAACCACTGGTTTATGTAATTCACAGTCTCAGAGGTTGCAGGTACTTCAGGCACCATGTGTTCACGTCCTTGCTCCCTGCCCAGCCCAGGCTGGCACACACTGGGTATGGCCCCTCTCTTTAAAATACTATGAATATTTATTCTTAAGAAATCTAACCTCTTTTTCTATCCATGCAAATTATGGGAAATGTGGGGTCTTAGGTAAAGAAGAGATTCTCCAGCTTGAAAATCACATTATTGAAATCCCTTCTCATCTCACATGTAATCTCTTCTTCTACTGACAGCTACTTTCAGCTTATACTGACCTTAAAGCTGGATTCAGGACTTCAGCTTTTTCCAGCAGGAATTCTTCCCTGTAGAGCGTAAGTGAGCAACACCAACTTTAATGACTCTGTGGAGGACAATGAGGGAACATGCCTCACACGACACATGGCATCTCACTCCAAAGTGACAAAACATTTTTCTTGCTCTCTCATCTCCATCACCAGGCTGTGGTTCTCCCTCTATCCGCCCTTCCCTGTGAAGTCTCAGCTCTCTCTTCTTCTAAGCAGGTAGCAGAGCTGTCTCTCATCCCGCCAAATCTGTCTCAGGTGCCGGCCAACCTGCAGCCCTGCAGACTCCAAATAGGCTTGTTAAAGCTTTAACTCCATTCTGTTCTGTTCTGAGGAGCATGTTAAAAAAAAAAAAAAAAATTAACTTCAAAGCTGACTCTTCCCCAAGTAGAAACTCTTGGAATTTGGGTAAGCAATTTTTTTTCTTTGTTATTTACATTTATATTGATGTCTGCAAGTCAACTTCCAAATAGAATTTTTTTTTAATTCCTTGTATAAAACCAAGATATAAATACTTGTTATCTCATTTGAAAAAGAACTTTCAGTTAAGGCTGGTAGACACCTACAATCACTAAGGTACCCAGCTACCCCTGAAGATACAGGCAGGAATCTCATGGAAGCTTTTCCAAACAGCAGCTCTGTATCACAAACAACACGGGGACCTCACATAAACAGTGTTTTTCTGCTTTTACTTCAGGAACAACTCTTGAGGCAACAGAGAGCAGTTTTATGATTATATTTTATGGTGATTAGGAAAATAGTTAACTGGGTCAATAGTGAGTAGAATATTCAAGGGTTGGCATGAAAAACACAGTTTTCTCCCAGCCACAAAAGTGATAGGAGACAGAAAAAGAATTGCTTTTTCTGTGGTTCAAGATTTTTACTACGGGAAACAAAACTGGAGGGAAAACTTGTTATATAACTTTGGATATTTTATTAATGTTTACCTCTCAGCATAATTTGATAAAAAAGAGTTCAGAGCAAATGAGCAGAAGGATGTGTGTTTGCATGGAATTTAAATTTATAATTAGTGGTCTTTCTGTATCTGGTAAGGATATTTTTAGCCACATTTAGCCTTATTCATGCTGTATCTACTATGTTGTGTGTGTTCCTAAGTCCACACACTACACGTTTACCATAAGAAGGCAAAAATGAAAATCCAGCAGTAGACGGCCATCCCGAGTGGCCGTGACTCCTCTCAGAGGGCCATGCAGGGGAACATAGAGGACCCACAGCTTTTTCAGGGGACAGAACTTGTAGGGCAAGTTCGACAGTTTATAAAAAGTAGTCTTTCAACTTTTTTTCCTGTATTTACACCACATTTCGAACTTTTATCACATTAAGGAGACTTTAATTGCATGTTTGTGTCTGCTAAAAACAAAGCAAGCTGGAAGTGTGGGGGAAACTAAATGCACGTTGGCTATGAGTGGAGTGATCCGTGTCAGGTGTCAGCCAGCCTGCTCACTGAGACTGCACACCAGGCATTCCCAGACTGCAGCAGCCACACTGCCCCTGAGCCCTGCTGTCACCACGTGTGTCAGAATAGAAACGTCACTGTGGTCACGGCGTGGAACACCCGCAGGACACAATGCCACAGACGTCCTCATTCCTCACTGACAACATAGAAACCCTGACAAGGCCACTTGGATTTACAATTAAAATGGTGGGAGATTAACCTGCTTACCACAAAATGTTCATATAATTTGGAAAGATGTTCATTTTCTAAAATTCACTTTTGTCTGCCTTAAAAAAATTTTTAAGGCCGGCACAGTGGCTCACGCCTGTGATCCTAGCACTCTGGGAGGCAGAGGTGGGAGGATCGCTCGAGGTCAGGAGTTCGAGACCAGCCTGAGCAAGAGCCAGACCCCGTTTCTACTAAAAATAGAAAGAAATTATCTGGCCAATTAAAAATATATATAGAAAAAAAATTAGCCCGGCATGGTGGCGCATGCCTGTAGTCCCAGCTACTCGGGAGGCTGAGGCAGGAGGACTGTTTGAGCCCAGGAGTCTGAGGTTGCTGTGAGCTAGGCCGATGCCACGGCACTGTAGTCCGGGCAACAGAGTGAGACTCTGTCTCAAAAAGAAAAAAAAATATTTAAAAAGTATTGTTAGCGTCTTGGTGTGTCTCCTCTATTCCTTATAACTATAATCAAGTAGAGCTGACAACTCAAACTCTGTAATAGATCAATATAAAGTGCTGTCTGGTTTTCACATAAATGAGCATTATTGAAAGTTCATCTGGGCTATAAGAGCCATATTTTATTTATGATGGTAAAATCTTGCCACAACTGCTTGGGTGGGGTTTTGCAAAGCCGGGGTTAAAATGCAAGGTTGCATTGTGCGAGGTTAATGAGTCACCGGCTGGTTCTATGCGTCCTGGAGGCCTAAGGCGAATCCGCTCTGGTTCCAGCTGCAGTTTGGCGCCACCTGGTGGCGACCGTCCCTACAGCTCTGCTCTGTGAAGGGGCGTTTCCAGGACAGGCCCAGCAAGTGGGGCGCTGGCTATGTGACCCCCATTGCACTGGCTCCCCGGGGAGAGGGGCCAGCAGGATGCTGAGGATGCAGGAACTTCTCTTCGCTGTAGCAGCTGCCTCGCTGCACAATCTTGCAGTCCGTGTGATCAGAGACCGTGTGGTTGTGTGTCCCTGCTCACAACCACACAAGCAGGCTCAGAAGTGGATCCTCCAGCCCCGGCCGAGCCTTCTGTCCAGTGCAGCCATGGCTCACTGCGTCCTCCAGAGGGACCCTGGGCCAGGACCTCCCAGCTGAGCTGCCTCTGAATTGTTGAGCACAGAAACTGGGAGAATAAATATGTGTTGTTTTAAGCCACTAAATTTTCAGATAATTTGTCCCATGGAACCTGACAACTGATACAGTACGTCACGCAGAGAAGGAGGGAAAGCCGGGGTAGGAATGAGTTGGTCACTTCTATGGTCACCTGACGCTCCCCCCAGAACCTTCTGAGGAGTCTCAGGAATGTGTGCTTGGACTGTCCCTCCAGGGTGTCACGTGGCCCGTCCTTCACTGGCCAGGCATGGTCCCGGGTCTCAGGGCTTTGGCATCTCCATGTGCCAGGCAGGGGAGCAGCACGTGGTCTCCGTGGGCTGCCCGGGCCACGCCCTGAGGTCTGTGATGGCCCAAAACGAGACTGTCACACGGTGCTGGTGCACACACAGCTGAAGCTGCTTCCAACCACAGTGACAGTCGTGGACGAGAAATACCTGCTAGAACTACACCTGTCACAAAATACTCCCCATGATTTTCCTTTGCATAAATTTATACTACACTTTCCACGTTCAACATAGCCATTCCCTTTTGGAGCTTTTCAAAATATTGAAACTGAGTATGTTTGCCACAGTTAACTTTTTACTTCATGGGATAAGTCATAGTTTGTTGTTAATGTGTCTATTGACTAATTCGATGTGAATTTGTTATTTTTAATTAAGAAAATTATCTTTCTTATTAATTTGAAATATACTAAATTCATAAAAGGTTATATAGTATAGTCAATAGAATTGAAAAGAAGAAAAACAATTTCAAATCTCCATATTATTAATTCACATCACCCGGCTCCCTTTAGAGTCTATGATTATGTGAAGCAAGAGAAATTTAGTACATTGGGGCCCATTATGAATGGAAATGAATCACTACTTCCTTTTGCAAATCAGAAATTACAGCTGGATTCAACCATGAGGGATGTTGAAATGTTGGTATTTTTCTTTTAGCTTGTATTCAAATTTTCTTTGATCATGTGACTTCCCAAAATTTCCTTCCTATTTCTTTTTTTTTTTCTTTTCTTTTCTTTTTTTTTTTTTTGTTGCCCAGGCTAGAGTGAGTGCCGTGGCGTCAGCTTAGCTCACAGCAACCTCAGACTCCTCAGCTTAAGCGATCCTCCTGCCTCAGCCTCCCGAGTAGCTGGGACTACAGGCATGCGCCACCATGCCTGGCTAATTTTTTCTATCTAGATTTTTAGTTGGCCATATAATTTCTTTCTATTTTTAGTAGAGATGGGGTCTCGCACTTCCTCAGGCTGGTCTCGAACTCCTGACCTCGAGCAATCCACTGGCCTTGGCCTCCCAGAGTGCTAGGATTACAGGCGTGAGCCACCGTGCCCGGCCCATCCATGTATTTCTCACATCATCCGTATCCTTCTGGTGCCTGGCACTTACAGACGGTTGGCACAGATTATGTAATTAATCTTCCCACTGAGCCATTTGACAGTTACAGAAACTGAGGCACAAAAAAGGTTAAGTTACTTGCAGATGGCTTGTAAAAGATGTATTTTAGATGGGAATTTAGGCAGTCTAACTTTAGTGACTAAGCTCTTATTCACTTTATATTAAAAAGCCTCATGCCTGTGGCAATAAAATATCAGTGTTTATGAAATAAGGGAAGCTGTAAGGATAGAATTAAAATTCAACACTTTCTTATATATCTAAATAATCTGATTAAGCCAGAGATTCAGACTAAGTTTCTCCATTACTCCTGTAAAGGAGATTTACACCTACTACAGATCGACACATTTGCATGGTGCTTTAAGTTTAGAAAAACCCATACTTGGGCCGGGCGCGGTGGCTCACGTCTGCAATCCTAGCACTCTGGGAGGCTGAGGCAGGAGGATCCCTCGAGGTCAGGAGTTGGAGACCAGCCTGAGCAAGAGTGAGACCCCATCTCTACTAAAAATAGAAAGAAATTATCTGACCAACTAAAAATACATATATAGAAAAAATTAGCCGGGCATGGCGGCACATGCCTGTAGTCCCAGCTACTCGGGAGGCTGAGGCAGGAGGATCGCTTGAGCCCCGGAGTCTGAGGTTGCTGTGAGCTAGGCTGACGCCACGGCACTCTAGCCCGGGCAACAGAGCGAGACTCTGTCTCAAAAAGAAAAAAAAAAAAACAAAAAACCTCCAGAGAGCCAGTGCCCTAAACGTGAATTCCAGTGACGCTCTGGCAAAATTACCTAGCGGCCCTGAGGTCCCCGGCAGCTGTCCCTTCTAGCACAACTACTTAAAAATATTTTGAACAGAGGTAACTATTTCAGGAAACAGACCTGACTATTTTGGACATTTCTGTCCCATGAATAGTCCGAAGCACGGAACCCTCCCCCACTCTTCTCTTTATCCAAAGTTCATAGCCGATTTTGCTGTACGGGACAAGCGTCAGCATCAGAGGAGGGAGGGAGAGGATGACAGGGACCAAGGTGCTGTAGATCTGCTGGTGCGCGGGGCTGGTCCGCTCTTCCAAGCAGCAGCTGTGCTCTTTCTCATACAGGAGATCATGCTTGACCTTTACAGTAAGAACAATTCAGTTAAAATAACCCGTAGTCAGTATCAAAAGAACAGACAGCAGCCAAGTATTCCTGTTACGCAACATTAAGCTCTTTCTAATTTGCCACCGGTACATATTTCAAATGAGATACAATTTTAATTGTTCTCTTGTTGTGAAATGTGGTTTTTCTATGAATACTTAACTGCTGAAGGTCTTAAGACTTTTAAACTATCTTTCCCATTTTAAATGGAATTGAGCTTCATTTTTTTGTCTTTCTCAACTTTTATTTTCACTAGTCACAAGTTTTCAATTGGCTGAAAAAGCATTACACTTACCCAAATACATATTGAAAAATATTTTGTGTATCATGTCAGCTACTTTAATGTTAAATTATTTTGCTTCTTCAGTTGTTGAAGAGAGAGATTAGACAAGGCTTCAGACTTCTAGTTGGAAAGGACTGAAAGCCATTTCTTGTTGCTGCAATTTCATATTACAACGATTAGACTGCTTGGAAAGTGTGGGGAGCGCGGACGCCATTGCAAGATGGCGCCGATTTCCGGTGGCCTGGCTGAGGTAAACAAGTGTGGCGCATGCGTAGTACGTCTGTAGATCTGTTATATAAGTATGCATATGAGGTTTTCTGGCTTGGCCTATTGGTGACCGCTTGTGATTAACTTTGACCTATCTCTGTTACTTCCTGTTTCCCTGAGGGTATATTACTGTGTGAGAGCTTGTGCTCAGGGTCTTCCGCATCTTGAAGCTTAGAGGGATCCCCAATAAAGCACTGTTAGAAGAACTCCTGTTGCTGCGTCATCCTTGCTGGCGAGGCGGGCGCGACAGGAAAGATATTTAAAAGTCAACTGGTAGCTTTTAAATTCTGAGATGAATGAAAAATTGGGATTCAAACTATTGCCAATCTACAAATATTCAGATTGTATTTGTTTGCTGATTGCTTCACACTATTTCCAATAATAATAATAGAAACTGCTAAAAATGGATCATTTCAAGGACAATCCAAACCTTTAAAGCATATTCAAAATTCACTTCTCTGGGTAACAGGAGCAAAAATGAATTTATGAAAACAACTGTCATTTTAGTCACTCTGGAGCTTTCTAGATGAATACTTAGATCTTAAGGCATATTTCTGCCTATATTCCCAGCAAATTTTATCAGCAATGTTCAATGTCAGTTGAATGGGGGAAAAGAAGCTTTTTGGTTACTCATCAGAGGTAAGAAAAAAGCTTATACTTCTGTAAAATTCTCCTAATACAGCACCTGAGGCTGGGGTGTCATGCTGGGCCCACATTCCCATTTCCTCTTTCATAATCACCCTTCTCCCAGCTTATACAAGTTACATGTCTTACCCAATCCAAATCTTACTATGGGGCACCAAAAAGAAAAAAAAAAAGGACAGAGAATTCAGATTACTGATGTCAATGAAGCCACCTTATCAAGGGGTCATAAACCCATGGTAGGGCTCTGTGCTTTGGCCTGTCTTAAATATTATACATTTCTTTTCAGAGTAAAGCCTGGCATAGGAAAAAAGGTATTTGGACAGGGACATCATGAATTCACATTTTTCATACAGTGAGGAGGCAGAAGTGACGACGGTTTTAATTTCACCACCTCCTTGTTTCCCTCACTTGAAATTTGCTAAATACATCACTCTTGAGAAGAGCCCAGTGGGAGGGAAACAGCGGTGGGTGAGAAATGTGGATGGCCTTGGTGCTTTGCAGCAGCCAGGTGAGAAATGCAAGCTCTCTGTGAGCTCAACCACCCGCTCTCAGAGAATTCAGGCCTGAAAGGGTGGCCATGGGATTGCATATGAATACTTTTATGTGACCTGAAAAATGAAATCAGACTTTTTCCTGACAAGAAGTAAATCTGATTTAGCTCATCCGTCTAACAGTGAGGACTGGCTTTTGACAGTTAGATTATATGCATTTTCTACAAGCAAAATGAGTTGTAGATTTAAAATATATTCAGAGTATATAATAAAACAATTTTATTTTTCAAAATTGACAAATCTGTTTTCTATGTGCCAGAAATGGAGCCCACAATTTGGAACTAGACTGAGTCGCTTATAAAAGGGCTCCGGCCCCGTGGGCTTCCCGCTGCTCGGCAGAAAGGCTGCAAGTGTGGGAGCTCAGAGGTCGTTCTGAGCTGCTGGCCCGAGGACACAGCAGGGTCGGAAGCCTCAGTGATGTTGTCTCTGAGAAATTCATGAGGTCAAGAATCAATGCTGAGCAACAGCCATGCCCAGAGGGCACTGAGCCCAGGTGACTGGCTGCTCAACACCTGCATAGTGTCCCCTTTGCTGTTACTGCCCGCGCCTGGCTGGGCCATCTGACAGAGGTGTAGGGAAAGGAGAGAGGTTGGATAAGATGATCCCCAATATGCTTCCAAGTAGAATTTCAATTTGTTAATGAATAGGAGGCCGATAAGAAAAGACTTATGAAGGGGAATCCACTAATAAGTAGACAATCTATTACAATTTTTTACATGACTTGAAAATAAAAGAAAAACCTAGAGCAATCACTGAACTCTTAAAATGTAACAACGCATTTGAGAACACTAGGAAAAGCATGCTCAGCTTGCAGGAAAATGTAGAAAGTGATGTTGGTACATTTTTAAAATTTCATTTTAAGCATTAATGTGTTAACATAGTATCAATGAGAACTAAATAAAACAGAGAAAAAAAATCTTAAAACAAATTATTTTCTGGCCAGGCGTGGTTGCTCATGCCTGTCATCCCAGCACTCTGGGAGGCCGAGGCGGGAGGATCGCTTGAGGTCAGGAGTTCGAGACCAACCTGAGCAAGAGCGAGACTCTGTCTCTACTAAAAATGGAAAGAAATTATATGGACAGCTAAAAATATATATAGAGAGAAAAAAATTAGCCGGGCATGGTGGCACATGCCTATAGTCCCAGCTCCTAGGGAGGCTGAGGAAAGAGGATTGCTTGAGCCCAGGAGTTTGAGGTTGCTGTGAGCTAGGCTGATGCCACAGCACTCTAGCCAGGGTGACAGATTGAGACTCTGACTCAAAACACACACACACACATACACACACACAAAAAAAACAAATTATTTTCTTCCACTTGAAAAACCTTCCGTGAAATAAATGAGTTCACACAAATTTTCTATAATACTCTTGCAGGAAGGAAAATGTTTATTGTTAGGAGGAGAAAATAGTTGAACAATAAGATTATCGATCCCAGTCTCGAGTCTACATCTACCTCAAGTTGTTGCACGTACCACATGGGTGATCCCACGATGACTGCCACCAACCAGACCACACCTGCAAAAATGTTAAAATCATCAGAATAGCCCACAGTTGAGCAAAATATATCCATGTATAATTCTCTAATCATCAAGACCCCCTATTCTCAGGGCAGCCAGTCACTGCCCCGGAGCAGTGCAATGGTCTCCTCCAAGGTTGTCACTTCTACTCTTTCACTGCTCTGGAATAGTCTTCCCAGGACAGGATTTAAATGTTTAAAACTCCCTAATAGTGTTCTGTTGCCTGTAGGATGAACCCGCTGAGGTGCTCTGTGATCTCACTCGCCTCTCTCCCGCTTCACACCCGTGCAAGGTCTTCACACCCGTGCAAGGTCTTCACACCGTGCAAGATCTTCACACCCGAGGCCTGTTCTGAGTTCCTGTGTCCCAGAATGCACCATGCTTTTCACGATTCATGCCTTTACCCTGGATGGGCCACCCTAACCACTGCCTGTCTGTGGACTCATTTTCCAGGATTTCACTCAAAAGCCGCTTTGAAGGCCACCAACATTTCCTACTAAACTGACACTAATTCCTTGCTGTCTCTAGTGCAGGGCCTGTATTGTCCTCACTTCTTCTCAACTTCCTCTGAACTCCCTGAGGGCAAGGACAATGCCATTTTTATTGTTTTGTTTCCTGAAATAAGATTCCAGGGAAAAGTCCTGGCTGCCATAGGGGCAGATCCATGTTTGTTGAATGGATGGATAACTTTAAACAGGTTAGATACCACCCTCTATCATCCTTCTTAAAATCCAAAGTACATTTATTGTAAGCACAATAACAGAGGTATTATTTTCTTATTTAGAAAACAAACACCTATAACTTCAAAAACCAGGGTGCTCGTGGCAGTAAAAAAGAAAAACAAAAGAAAAAAACCCAGGGTGCTCCTTCCAAATTCCCTGTCCCCCACGAGTCTGTCCAGAGGAACTGCTTGGACGATGTGCCCTTAGCAAAGGAAAACCAGATTAACCGCAGAGGAGCATTTCAACCTACGAATCTTAGCAGACCAGAAAGAGGACAGAATCAAGAGCCTCAGCTTTGATTTGGGGGCAGATTCCCCAGCTTAAATTCTGCTGGATCTTTCTATAGTGGGTGGAACCATTGAGAATACTGGGTATTGCTTTGGGTTTCTGGGAGCTGAGACTCACTTAATCCATAAGTTGTGTTTATGGTAAAGAAGGTTTTAAATGACACAATTGTAATTATTGAATAGAGAAATTATTCTGTTTTATAGGTACTAGGTTATAGGACGCTGCTTCGAATTTACCATTTGTCATGAGGTATGTGTCCATCCTGACGTGCTCAGCCAGGTACAGTTACAGAACTGAGACCCAGGAATGTGTAAAGCAAACTCATGGAGTGGGTGGCATCTGTCTGGGTCTGGCATCTCCAGGGCTCAGTACCCATCGTTTCCACACACGCTGTGACCTCCTACTATTGTGTTCTCACCCCCAGGGCCACCTCTGAGCAGGGCCCCTATTTTCCACTTTTCTAAAAACACATTTTCTGCCCTCTGCCAAAATCTACCCGCCTGTTACCTTAGCCTAAAGCCTTCCTCACTAGGATGGCAGTTTGCCAGTCTAACGGATGTTGACATGGATGCCACTAACAGGCTATTCTAGATCAGCTGGCAGCAGTGCTGAGAAGTTTCAGACTTAAACTGAAGAAGTGCATGCAAAGTGATGGATTTTTCAGTGTGCAGTGGGCCTGGCGGAGAGCGAGGGTAGAGGGAGCAGCAAACAGGGAGAGGACTGAAACCCTCAAATGACACCCCAGTGACCTCTAAGTCAAAGGAGAAGCTACTCATCTGGTTTATAAACATGGTTCTCTTTGTTCTGCAATGACATCAGCACTGCCACGGCGCACCCAGCGGCCTCACCCAGCGTCGTGAACGCCCTTCGGTGGGTGTATTGCCACTTCGTCTTAAAAGGATGCACAAGTTTCCACAGCAATGCGGGTCATGGTGAGAATTTCTGCCACGATGGCCGTAGCCTGGACAAATGGCACCATCTTGCAAACGAAGGCACCTGCAGCCAGGAAACAGGAAAAGTCGTATATCAAAAAGAATAAATGTTTTATCTGTCTCTTTGTAATTATCATAGTTAATTCTGAGCCTCCATGCAAGAGTTTCATGACTGTAATTACATCATCGACACAAAATAATTGAAAAAGATTGTATTGGGTTATGTTTTCTTTCTCTAACTGAATTCTAAGTTCCCAAATGCTATGGAATTGTGTATAAGGCAATGAGAGGATAAATCAGTATCCAGCCATTGATAACATGTAGGAAAAATCCAAGTGACCTTTACTTGGGGAAGACCAAAGTCAGGGTGACTTGTCTCCCAGGCTCTACAGCAAAGAGTAATCTTTGATTCTTTCTTCCCTTTTGGTTCCTTGTCAAGTTGTGACAAACAGATAATTCTTATCAAAGACTCCCAGATTTCTTCTTTTTTCTTTTGTTCTCCTTTGATTCCCTGCCCAAGACTTTATAGAAGGATTATTAACTGAGTTTACTTTCTCCAGTACCATGGTCTCAAACTGGTGCCCACTGGGCAATATCTGGCCTGCAAACATGCTTGATTCCATTTACATAATGTTTTAAAATATGTTAATACATTGCTAATCTTTTAAAATGTTTACACTGTCTGTCTGGCCCCTTCACCGTGGGGATTTGTGAGCCCTGGTCTGGCACCTCTGCTCCTGAACTCACCTGCTCACGGCCACCAGATTCGTTATTCTCGAACGTCAGACTCAGGAACTCCGGGAATGTGGAGTTGGCAGAGGCTTTTCCAGAGGTCATGTGGTCCCGATCCTCTCTTAAACTTTGCTTCCAAATGCTCTGCGTAAATACAGGTGGAGCACCCCTCATGCACAAATTGAAATCTCACATGCTCCAAAATCCGAAACACTTCTGGCCCCAAACGTTTCAGACCAGGGACACTCAACCGCCACCGCCTGGCAGGGTTCTTGCTGCCACGTTCGCACCTCGGGGCTTTGCGAGGCTTTTCCTTCTCCTTCCAACGCTCCTCCCTAAGAAAACTCCCTCACATGGTCACTGAAGTCCTTGTTCACACGTCGCTGCGGTGGTTAATTCCAAGTGCTACGCTGACCGGCTCGAGGGAGACCTAGACAGCCAGGGTGCGTGTTGCTGGAAGAGACTAGTGTGTGAACCCCCGACTGAGTGGAGACCGCCCTTCCCCACTGCGGGTGGCAGCACCCCCCCACTGAGGGCTGGGACAGACCGGAAGGTAGAGGAAGGGCAAACCTGCTCTCTGCCTGCCCTTGGCCGTCAGTGCCCCCGGTGCCGTCACTGTCCCCCAGTGCCGTCACTGTCCCCGGTGCCCGTCACTGTCCCCAGTGCCTGTCACTGTCCCCGGTGCCTGTCACTGTCCCCCGTGCCGTCACTGTCCCCTGGTGCTGTCACTGCCCCCGGTGCCGTCACTGTCCCCCGGTGCCCGGCCTTCACACGCAGACTGAGACTCAGACCGCTGCCCCTTGGCTCCCAGGACTTCATGTCTGGGCTGGGTCTTCACCCCAGGCCTCCTGTGGCCTCCAGCTTGCAGACAGCAGGTCAGGGACCGTCTCAGCCTCCATAAGCATGGGAGCCGATCCCTCCTAGTAAATCTGTTTTTTACACATCTCTGTACATCCTGTTGGTTCTATTTCTCCAGAGAACCCTCACTAATATAGTCTCCTTCTCAGTGAGGCCAACTTACTCCAACACCGTATTTGCAGTTGCATTCCACTTCATTCCCTTCCATCTCCTCTCATTCCTTATCTCTTGTTCTACTCTTAGACCATAATTCTTTCCCCTTTTAACACAGATACACACATCTTATACATAATGCATATATTTTACTGATTTATTTTATTATTTATTGAAAGTCTCCCTACCCCTACTAATTAATAACCCCAGAGCGAAGATTTTTGCCCACTTTTACCACTGATGTCCTCCCAGCATTCAGAATGGCACACAGTAAGAACTCAATAAATATTCACTGAATTGAAGAGAACCAGTGATTAGTAGGCTCTTAATCCCCAAAGGCGTGTCGTTTAGTTTGGGAAAGGCTCTACTTGGAGACAGTGCTTTTCAACTTCACCCACTTCTAGTTTTGCTTTCAAAGTCTCAGAACCAACCAACTATCTTTTCCAAACAGCGGTTCCTCAAATATTTGAAAGAAGCTCTCGTGTCAGTGTCACTACTAAGCCTTTTCTTTTCTAACTGTCCCGGCTGCTCCTCACTCGATATGCTTTCCAGACCTTTCAGAAAGATCCACGGAGAAAGGCAGCCACGATGGCCTGTGGACCACGTGGGAGGGGAACCACACGGGCAGGACGTGGCCCAGTCAACACAGAAACGGGGGCCTGTACTGCCTCCCCAGGTCTGAGCACTCCCTTCTGTGACTGCGCCTGAAGGTGACATCAGTCTTTCATGCTAGAAATTTCCAACGGTTGGCTTTTGTTAGACCTGAAATCAACTCGAGATGACCTGCATCAATTTCATACAAGTTTTTGTTAGCCCGAGGTTCTCCTACCTCCTATCCTATGACTAAGGGAAAAATATATTTAGGTATCACCCTTTCCAATCCTTTTGGGGAGCCGCAAATGGCAGCCCAAGAGTCGATCCCAACCACTCTCACTACTTGCTACAATTTCCCAAATCCCTGCCCTGTTCAAAGTTAAGGCCTTTTTATGTTTAGAAAGACAGTTTAGATGCCCAGCGCAGGAATTTACTTTCAATGCTAACACATTTCACTGTGTTTAATACTTACCATTCTGTGAATGAATTAGCTTAATTACTCAAATCCTGCTTTGGATGTGATACTTGAATAAATGAATATGTGAATAAATTATTAATCTGGGTATCTGTTTTAAATTGTTTTTCTTTTCTTGCAAATTTGACCCAAATTTTTTTCTATTCTTTCAACCAAATTGTTTATAAAAGTGTTAAACAGTTCAAGGTTACAGGAATACCAGAAGAAACTTTTCATGAAATGAACATGGATCCATATGGTATCAATATATTTTAGATATCACTATGCAAACAAAAAAGAACTTTTGTTGCCATGCCCCTATAGTGTTATCTCATTATAGTGTCATCCACCCTAAATATGTTCCCTTTGCCTCTCGTAACAGCATGGGACACCTGTCAATTGATTTTGATATCAGGATACATTCTGATCCTGACTTATCTGATCTGTTGTTAGCCACTCGGAGCCTCCATTTCATCATTTGTTAAAAGGGATTAATAATACCTTCTTGTCATGGGACCATGGTATTTCATAAAGTGACATAAATACCGAGTATTAATATGTGATGTACTCTTTCATAAATGGCAGCTCTTTTATCATTGGGAAGCCCAATTAAAATAATTGTGGTAAATTTGGTACCCTTGGGGATGCTATGTTCTTTGTGGCTAAACAGACTATTAAAGGACAACTAATTTGATAACCTTATTTTCCAAATAAAGATATTGTAGTTCAAAGAAGTCAAGTGATGTGCTCATGTCCACACAGCTGCTTACTGACAGGATGAGGCCGTGAAGGCGGAATCGGTCTTGTGAGTCCAGTTCTTTCCGTGACATCACCCTCTCTCATCTTAACATGCCGTGCACACCCTTGCCTGCATGCTCGTAAATCATCTGTTCAATAACCCACTTGAGAATTTTTTTTTTTTTTTGAGACAGAATCTCGCTCTGTTTCCCCGGGCTAGAGTGCTGTGGCGTTAGCCCAGCTGACAGCAACCTCCAACTCCTGGGCTCAAGCCATCCTCCTGCCTCAGCCTCTCGAGTAGCTGGGACTACAGGCATGCACCACCATTTCCAGCTAATTTTCTACATATATTTTAGTTGTCCATATAATTTGTTTCTATTTTTAGTAGAGAGGGGTCTCGCTCTTGCTTAGGCTGGTCTCGAACTCCTGACCTCGAGCGATCCTCCCACCTCGGCCTCCCAGAGTGCTGGGATTACAGGCATGAGCCACCACGCCCAGCCTAAGTATTTTTTAAAAGTCCCATAATACTGTTGATTTTACATCAATTTCATCATGTGTAATTTCCTCAGGAACTTTGAAATTTCCAAAATGTCATAGAAAAGTGAAAATTATTATAATAACAAATGTAAGTGATGTTTTCTAACCACAAATTGAAAAATAAAATAGAACTGAAGAAGTTTCAGGTTAAGCCCACTGCTCTGAACTGGCCCAGAAAATTAAGGCTTTTTCACTAAATAAAAGTTCAACAACTTCCTGGCCAGGTGCAGTAGCTCATGCCTGTAATCCTACCACTTTGGGAGGCAGAGGCAGAAGAATCACTTGAAGCCAGGAGTTCAAGACCAGCCTGAGCAAAATAGCAATACCCCATCCCCACAAAAAATTTAAAAATTAGCCAGGCTTAGTGGTGCACACCTGTAGTCCCAGCTACTCAGAAGGCTGAGACAGTAGGATTGCTTGAGCCCAGGAGTTTGAGCAGTGAGCTATGATCACACCACTGCACTCTAGCCCAGGTAACAGAGTAAGATTCTGTCTCAAAAAAAAAAAAAAAAGAAAGAAAGAAAAAGAATGAAAAAAAGAATTCAACAACTTCCTTTAACCCACTTCACAATTTTTTAGCTCTCAATCTTGAAAAACTCACCTAAACATTTCATTCTATGTACAGTGTGTGCTTTCTTTCCCTCCCTCCTTCCCTTTTTTCCAGTAAAATCCTTTTTTAAAAATTCATCTAAAGTTATATGCAAAACTCTTATTTATGGAAAAGAGAGGACGGAACTGTCCTGCTGCTGCTGGAGCATCAGCTACCCCAGCACTCACCCACACCGGTCATCACGGCTCCGGGTAAAACAGACTGAAAACCTCTGTATGAGCTCATTAAATATGAAATGTCCAATTCCGAATCAAAAGTTCAGTTAATTATATCTCAAGTATTTTTGAGAGACTTGCATTTTTCAAGTATTCTGACTCACTGCTATTTTTAAAATGCAATGTATATGTGGTAGGCACTGTGCCATATAAAAACTTTACATCCATTATTTCTTTTAATCTTCCTAACAGCCTGAGTCTTGGAGCTGTCAGCATTTACACTAATTCAGTGGTTCTCAACCTTAGCTGCAAATTATAATCTTTTCTAACTTGGGGAACTTCTGAAAACTGAATACCAGTTATCACAATCAGACCAATTAAATCAGAATCTCTAGGGGTGGAAACCAGGCACCTGTGTTTTTAAAACCTTCCCAGGAACTCTCAGAAGAGCTGCTGAGAAAGTTAATTTTCTATATTTTCTTACCTGAGTACTCTTCAAATGTAGTACTATAAATGCACTTGGATGTGTACTTCTCCTGATGATGCTACCATTACTTAGAATATTTCTGGAACTCCTTTTTTGAAATTGCTTTTAGTCAACTTGCCAGCCACCACTAGGAAATTCTTTCACTGTGCACAGCAGGATTTCAGGGAGACTCACAGAGGTCTGTGCACACCTGGGCAGACTGTCCCTCCCCTTGGCTGCGCCTGTACCCACGGCGGGAAGAAAGTGGGCAGAGCCCTGTGGGTTCCCAGCAAGGCCACTACTCCATGCCTCCCCCAACATTCCCCACTCACCTTATTAATGCTTTGAGTCACAAAGGAGGCTAGAATTAGAACTGGTTTTCTACCTTCTTTCCATCTCATTTCCCACCATTCCCCACATAGAAACTGTATACTCTAGAAATGCCTTGCACAGTATTCTTGGACTACAACCAGCCTTCTTTCGTTCCTCCAAACTTCAGACTGATCCCGGTTTCTAGAACACACACTCTGCTGGGAACAGGCTAAAGTTTTCTTTGTGACCCAGCTAGAATATCATCTCCTCGGGGAAGGCTTCCTGACTCTTCCGTGCTCCTCCAGCAGAATAGATCCTCTTTTAACAAATTCTACTTTTGCTCATTTGGGGTATCTCCTATTCTCTGAGGCCCAGAGGGCATAAATAACTTCATTTTTCTATTCCCAAGGTAGAATGCTTTGCCATATTGGGGATCCTCAATACCTTTGTAAAATAACAAATTCTGAACTGATTTTCGGCTCAGATCACATTCTCTTGAACTCCCTTTTGTCAATTTATGGAGAGTTTTATGATTATTATCCTATCCTACAGCGTACCAGTTAATTCTCTTTTCATATCCATCTCCAGCCCCACTGCAGGCTCTCTCCTCTCCCCTGAACTTCCGTTTTGGTGTAGTTTACTTGATATCTAAAAACATTATTTATTCTATAAATCTGGTCCCACATAAACATAGGCAACCTCCAATTAAACAGCCTTAATAGAATGAATACCTTACACTTTTGTGACATGACCAAGTTTTTTCAAAGCACTTTTACTAACAGGCTTTATTCTCACACTAACCCTACAAAATGCATGAACAGCATATTACTTTAATTAGGTATTTAGAAGCTGGAGTGACATAATCTCCATGAAGTAGAAAGCAAGGAAAAGAGAAAACTTGAGAAAAACCTCGGCAGTGAACGACTAAGCCCTCAGCAGGGGAGATGCACCATGTGGCCTTCCCTGGGCATCATTCCCAGGACGGCTGGGACTAAATCTCTGCCTCATTCCACTTTCAAATTTCTCTAATCCCTAATGTTTTACTGCAAAAGTGAGACCCAGACATGCTGAATTAACATGTAGTAGAGCCAAAACAGTCATTCAGGTCTTTGATTCCCAGTATAAGCTCCCACTTGGCTTAGTTATGTTCGCCTCTTCAAATGGAACTATACACACCCAGCAGTGCAAACATACTTCATAAATCTGCTTTCACAAACATTTAGAAATGAAAACATTTCTGTCTTTTCTTCAAAAACAATTCTGAATAACGATCAAAACCTTTCCCATTAATTTTACAGAGTTAGTTGCACAGGGCAATTTTACCCAGATGCAATTATTCTACCAGAGTACATAAGAAAGTCTCTAACCCATAAGTCAATTTACGGCTTTCCACATGATGCATCATTTTCTAGTCAATGCTCTGTACTCGATGTTTAATGCTTTTTTGGAAATATTTACACTATGGATGAGATGGGACTCAAAGATTTCAGCATCCTGACCTACTAACATTAGACTCAGTGCAAGTTAATGAAAGAAAAGGAATGCTAGGGAAGTAACCTGAAGATCTCAAATTGGTGGTGGTAGGATGAAAGAAACACCCTCCATGAGTTTAAAAGGAACTGGCAATGGGGTGGAAGTGGCAGGGCTTGGAGGCATAATGATCCATTTCTCTCACATTTCCAACCATTTTCCAGGAATTCTGATGTGACCACAAGAATGTACCCAACTGTGAAAATGGGGACACAACCAGGACCTTCTTCCCAAGGTGCACGTAAGCCTTAGTGGCGAGAATGCAATGCACCTCTGGCTGTGGGATCACAACAGGACACTCTCCAGCTGTGTCTCTTTGGGGGGACTGATCTTTCGGGAAATGTGGGGTCTACTTTTTTCCCCAGCCTCCACATACTGCTCCTAACTCAGTGGCTCCAAATGGCTCCTCTGTAATGTCTGCTCCCTTCTAGGGACGGAGAATATCACCTCTCCTTTATCAACCAAGAGGGCATATGTTTTCTGTGTTCCTTCTTCCTGAATGGCTTTGTTAATACAATGTTTAAAAAGAACTAGTCCAATTTTCTAGAGCCATAGAAAATCTATTTTTAAAATATGACATATGCTCTTTAAACATTAATTCTCTTAAAATTAGCATTTAAAATGGAAATTTCTATGCATGATTTTGTTAGGTAGTGACAGAAAAATAGAAAATTTTTCTTGTCTAATTGGACGCTGTTATTTTCTTAGGAATACAAATTACCATATAAATATATTATTTCATTTCTTATAAAGTAAGGTTTACTATTTTAATAAATGTTCACAACATTAGGAAAAAAAAAAAAGAACTAGTCCAAGATGTTTTCTTCAGAAAATGCATCACATTTGTTTCAGAAAGTTTTTAAGCCTACACATGAACAGATGCGCGTAGGTACAAGGACCTGCCTGGAAGCCAGGCAAGTAACGGAAGTGACCTGGAGGTTGGGGAAACGAAGGGGTGAGATTTTTAACTTTATTTTGATTATTGGAAATATTTCAGTCTTACTTTTATTAAGAAAGATGGGGAAAAAAGTAGAGGGGAGTTCGACTTCCCACCTCACCGACCCGGGGCCTTTCCAATCTATGACTTTAAGCGACAGGTAGGAAACACCTGTGGGAGCGGGTGGCCGGGGAGAGGTGGAGATCCCGGGAGGGATGGGTGGGGACCCCCTAGGGGAGAGGTGGGGACCCTGGGAGGGATGGGTGGGAATCCCGGAAGGGAGAGGCGGGGACCCCTGGGAGGCAGAGGCGGGGAAGGGGCGGCGCGGCCTCGCTCACCCCCGCCCGCCATCGGAGAGGTCGTGCGGCGCCGCGGCGGGGACGCAGGAGCAGGTGGGGAGCAGGTCGCGCAGCGCCAGGGGGCAGATGAAGATGCCGGTGCCGGCGCCACGCAGACCGCCAGCGCGTGCCCGCAGCGCCGGGGCGGCTCCCGCGTCAGGCTGTGCGCGAGGCCGGCCCAGCGCCCCTCCCCGTCCCCGTCCCCGCCACCCCTGCGCCGCCCCCCCGCGCCGCCCCGCGCCCTCCGCGCCGCCCCCCCGCGCCGCCCCCTCCGCGCCGCCCCGCGCCCAGCCCAGCCCGTCCCCATCCCCGCCGCCCCCTCCGCGCTGCCCCCCCGCGCCGCCCCCTCCGCGCCGCCCCCTCCGCGCTGCCCCCGCGCCCAGCCCAGCCCGTCCCCATCCCCGCCGCCCCCTCCGCGCTGCCCCCGCGCCCAGCCCAGCCCGTCCCCATCCCCGCCGCCCCCCCCCCCGCGCCGCCCCCTCCGCCCCGCCCCCGCGGGCACCTCTGTGCGCGCAGGTCAGTTCCGGTTTGGGGGTTTCCACAGTTCCACGGTTTCGCCTCTTGGGAAATAACGTGGGCCGCAGCCACCACAGCAAACAGGATTTATTTTAAATTATTTTCTCCATTAAAAACTAATTATAGGCCGGGCGCGAGGCAGGTGGATCCTTTGAGCTCAGGAGTTCGAGACTAGCCGGGACAATAGAGCAAGGCCCCATCTGCACACGCACATAAAAATTATTTGGCGGTGGTGGCTCATGCCTGGAGTCCCGGCTACTTGGGAGGCTGAGGATCGCTCCAGCCTGGAAGTTCAAGGTGGCAGTGGTCTGTGTTCGTGCCACTGCACTCCCACCTGGGGGACAGAGACCCTGTCCAAAACAATAACAACAACAAAAAGAGCTATCTCTTGGGGTGGCATATTCTAGTCTTCCACGCGGTCTTCCAAAGTGACTGTACCATTATGCATTCTACCAGCAATGAATGAGAATTCCTGCCTTTCCTCCAGCAATGGTTTGTCCTTTTTTAAGAGTTTAGTAATTCTAGCAGGCGTGCTGTGATATCTCATTGCTGCTGTAATCTGCTATTCCCCAACGATATAGGATGCTGAGCATCTTTTTGTATGATTATTTGCCATCTATGTATCTTCTTTGGTGAGGTGTGTGTTGAGATCTGTACCCCTTTTTAATTGGGGTGTTTGTCTTCTTATTGTTGAGTTTCAAGACTTCTTTTTATATGTAGAATGTGAATTGTTCCTCCGGTGTGTATTTTGCACATATTTCTTATCATTCTTTGGCTTGTCTTTTTATTCTCTCAACTTGACCTTTCACAGAGTATAAATATTGAATGTTATAACAGCCATGGTATTATTTTTTCTGTTGTGGATCAGATTTTTTTCTTGTGTGTTAAAACTCATCACCAAACCCAAGGCCACATAAATTTTCTTCTTTGATTTTTCCCAGAATCTTTAAAGTTTTGCATTGTAGTTTAAGTCTGAGGATGATTTTGAATGAATTTTGATGTAAGTTGTAAAGTTTATATCTACACTGATTTCATTCCATATGTTTTCCCCTTAATTGTTCCCTCCACCCCCGTTTTTCTGAAAGACACAGGACAGTGAACCCATCTGAGTTTGAATTTCCAAATCCTGGTTCTGAATGTGCTGAACTTGGAATTTATCTGGTTGGTTTAAAACTCTTCAGGTTTTAAATAATTCAAAACTGTTATGAGAGCCATTTGTCCTTCAACCTTGGTATTTAAAAACAAAAAAAATGTATGTTTTACTTCCCTCTGTGCAAAAAATAAAATGCTCCAAACCTGGCAAATCCAAAAGAGAGTTGATCTTAGGTTAAGTGTATATTAGTGAAAGGTATTAATAGAAGTGTGTGTTCATAGCTGTGTACTTTTCAAGGTAAAAGAAGCATGCTCCTATTTAAACATAAATACTGAAATATAAACTTTTAGATTTTTCTCTAGGATTCTAGGCTCACAAATCCTTTTTCACTTTTTGTTTATGAACATTCTGACCAAATGCTGAATCAGGTATGTGGGAATCATTAGAGACCTACTGTTCATTTCAGTCTTTTTTAGATCTAGTGTCCAAGCCATATCCACCTTGTTTGGGATCTATAACAGCAATAGAAAAATGCATGAAAACTTCCATCGATTTAGTTCCAGAGTTTCCACTACACTTACTGGTTCCTATCCTACACAGACTCCTTTATTGACAGTCACCTGACATCCTATGAGATATTGCCACTTTCCTCTTCAAAGTGCTGCATCACTCTGAACCAGCCACCCTTTGTTCGCCACCTGAACCCAACAATTACTTGCCACCATTTTGGGAACTATTCACAGTAATGTAAACCTTACAGACAAAACAACCATGATTTTAATGAGGTTTTATGTGGTAAATACTTTAAAAAAACAAAAAGTTATGAAGCTGAGTATGCTATCAGAAACTTAGGCCTTGAAATACAAGCTTCTCACAGAAATAAAATAATTCCAGGTGGTTACATTAACTGCCATCATCCTGATATATCAATTGGCAAAAGATGAAGAAAGACATATTTTTTTTATTATGGTAGGTACGATTTTACGTTAGTTCACAACTATGAAGTGCTCTAGAAACAAAAAGATGTCCTATTATAAGATGGTGAATTAAAAGCCCTAATTTTTCTATAGGCCGTGCTCTCTGGACAAGCAGCTGATTAGCAACATCACAGAAATGGTAGAGATCATTGATTTACATCCAGAAACCTGACTTTCTTTGGCCTTGGCCAAAAGGAGGCACTAAGAAAGAGAGAGGCAACCTCTAATAATTGGAAACTCCCCTAGCACTGTTAGGATATGGTGTTGCTAGGGGTAGACCAGGTATTCATAGCAACCTGATAATATTTTTCTCCTGAATGTCAACTATTTCACTGAGCAGCAGCTTCAGAAGAGGCCGCACAATGATTGTGGTGGATCAAGACAGAAAGAAGAACACTCTACAATCATGTCTGTATGAACTAAATAAAAAGCCCCCCAGCTGTGATGGAATGGACGCCCTCTTGGCCAAGGGGACTGCAGAGAAAACCTAAGGCTCAGATACTGGCTGTGAAAAGGTAGGTCAGACCTGCATCATGATGCACCTCTATCTTTTTGGAGACATTATACTATATAACAATGAGATGCCAAATCATTAACAGACCTAAGGCTATAGAAGGTAAAACTTAAAGCAAACCTATAGGCCTTCAATTTACATAAGAGATCGCTTGAGTTTCAGTAAACATCCAACGGCTTGTCTCTGATGAACAGATTTCTTAAGTTAAAAAATTCCAAGCCTTAAGACAGCTTTATGCATTAAGGAGTTACAAGTCAAAGAACCTTTAAATACACCTATAACATATAAGAACACTCTTTAAGATGTCCTGCCATTTCAGGCAAAACAAATACATGCCCTCCACTTATTGAGTTAGGGACTTATTTGAAATTCCTATCTGCATGAACGTATACAACCAAACTGTACCACAGTAGTCCGGGCACATATTCTCAGGACTTTCTAAGGCCATGTTGTCCAGGTGAGTCACACATCTTCAGATCAGAATAAACCCCTGTAATTATTTTAAACAGTTTGGGTTCTTTTGACAAGATGGTGCTCACACCTGGGGCTCAGAGAAGACTCAGGATTCCATGAAGGCCCAACATCAACTCCAGGTAACAGCATGACACCCTTGAGCCACTTGAGGATGAGCTTTCCCTCGGGCAGAACTGGTAAGTCCTCCTGAGTCCCCAGAGCTCACAGTCTTTATTGATGATCCTGGTTTATTCTCAGCTATCAATTCTTTTTGTAGGAAATTGTTTCGAGGATCCTAATTTTGACTCTGAGGTCCACTCTAAAGGGTCTTCTGCATTCATTGCCTCTTCCTCCCCAAATGTCTTTGAATTGGCTTTTCTGGGCATTTGTGAAATGAAAGATATAACTGAAATGTCCTGTTTTCAGATAAATGAGAGATTGAGTTCCCCAGCTCTGAAGAGAGAGGGCATTTATCTGTGTCAGCTGAGGGTATTCCTGGGTGACTAGGGGTGCAGATAGGAGTGCCTGGGGTGACTCTCTGTGGGGTGAGGTGGCCCTATAGGGAATTCCCAACAAAATTAATTAAAAGAAAGCTTGTACAGGAAACGCATACAGGAGCTGATCACTGGGTACTTTGAGCCCTCTCAGAGGTGTTAGACCCCTGGGGAGAGTACCTGAGACACAAGTGAGAGGTGGGAAATGACTCAGTGGTGAAACCTTGTGGAGTCATGCCCACAATCAGCACACTGTGATCCGCCACACTTACCCCTAGACTACAGTTTGATTTCTTCTTCTAAAGAAAAACAGGTAACCAATCCTGCAAACGTGAGGAAAGACAAGGAGAATGATGCCATTTGGGCACTATGGTTGGTTTAGGGCACCTCTACTCACAAGTATGCGTGTAAATTGAAAGATTGAAAGGCATGCCAGGTATGCTAGGACTGCAGGTGGTTATGGCCAATGCTTGAGCACACGTTTTAATTGAAGGGCAAATCGTATCCACGAAAATTCAGAGCTCAAGTGGTCAGCCTGCCACTATGTATTTAAAATGTCCAGTCTCTCAAGCTCTCTGTCTCTCTGTTTTCTATATGCCATCTCTCAACCTGGTAACTTTTCCTTCTGCTGTTGAGATAGACTCAAACTTTATGCTCCTCATAATTCAAGGCTGCTTGGACATCTTACAAGCTAAAATACAAAGATTGAACACTCATTACTCAGCTATAAGAAATAACGGTGATATAGAATCTCTTTTGTTCTCCTGGAAAGAGTTGGAATCCATTCTACTAAGTAAAGTATCCCAAGAATGGAAAAATAAGCACCACATGTACTCACCAGCAAATTGGTTTCCCTGATCATCACCTAAGTGCACATTTGGGAATAACATCAATTGGGTGTTGGAAAGATGTGGGGGGTGGGGTGAGGAGATGGGTTTATACCTACATAATGAGTGCAATGCACACTGTCTGGGGAATGGACACACTTGAAGCTCTGACTCAGGGGGGTTGGGAGGCATGGGCAATATACATAATCTAAACTTTCATACCCCCATAATAAGCTCAAATTAAAAAAAAGAAAAAAAAGAAAGGAAAAAAAAAAAAGGATAGAAGTGGTTTTTTAAAATGAGACTGCCACCAGGAACACTCATACACTGCTGGTGGGACTGCAGACTAGTACAACCTCTGTGGAAAGTAATATGGAGATACCTTAAAGCTACAAGTAGAACTACCATTGGATCCAGCAATCCCATTACTGGGCATCGACCCAAAAGAACAGAAGACATTCTATTAAAAAGGACATCTACACTAGAATGTTTATAGCAGCACAATTCACAATTGCAAAGGTGTGGAAACAACCCAAGTGCCCATCAATACAGGAGTGGATTAATAAAATGTGGTATATGTATACCATGGAGTTCTACTCAGCCACAAAAACCAATGGTGAGGTGGCACCTCTGGCATTATCCCTGATAGAGCTGGAACCCATTCTACTAAGTGAAGTATCACAGAAATGGAAAAACAAGCACCACATGTGCTCACCATCACATTGGCATTAATTGACTTAACTGACCAACACTTAAGAGCACAGATAGTAGTAACATCCCTCAGGGGTCAGGCAGAGGGGAAGGGGGAGGAGGGGATTGGTATATTCACACCTTATGGGTGCTGTGCGCACCGTCTGGGGGATGGACACGCTTGCAGCTCTGACTCTGGTGGGGCAAGGGCAATATACGTAACGTAAACATTTGTATCCCTGTAATATGCCGAAATAAAAAATTAAAAATTAAAAAAAAAAAGTTGAGCATGTGTTTGTCGTATGCCCTTAGGCATTCTACTACTGGGTATTTACTGAAGAGAAATGAAAGTATATTCCTACATAAAGACTCGTGCACTACTCTTCATAGCAATTTTATCCATAACTGCCCCAAACTTGAAACAACTCAAATGAATGCCCATGAACAGGTTACTTAGTCCGTTTGTTCTGCTATAACAGAATACCATAGACTGGTGACTTATAAAGAACAGAAATTAATTTCTCACAGTTGTGGGACTAGGAAGTCCAAGAACAAGGTATTAGCATCTCAGGTGGGCCTTCTTGCTGCATCTTCACATGGCAGAAGGTGGGAGGGCAAGCAAGCTGAACACTGCACACTGCATGATGCCTCTTTTAAAAAGGGCCTGATCCCATTCACGACAGGGCAGCCCTCCTCGCCTAATCACCTCAAAAAGGCATCACCTCTAAATACTATCACAAAGGCAACATTTGAATTTTGGAGGGAACACATTGAAAACATAGCCACAGATGAGTATATCCATATAATGGAATACTACTCAGGAATAGAAGGAATGAACTCTTTTTAGATGTAACAATAAAAATGAGTCCCCAAATAATTATGTTGAATAAAAGAAGCCAGACAAAAAAGTGTAAGTACTGAATGGTTCCATTTTATATGAAATTCTAGAACATGCAAAATAATCTATAGATAAGCAGCTGGCCGGGTATTGGGGAGCCTGGGGAAGCGGGAAGGAAAGGAAAAGAAGAGTGTCCTCAGAAATTATAGATGTGTTTAGTACCTTGACAGCGGTAATGGTTTCATGGGTCTACATACACCAAAACTTACCACATTGTGCCCTCTAAATGTATGCTGTTTAGTCTATGCCAAGTCAACCTTAAAGTAATCTCCATAAAAACTTAGCACAGATGTTATTTAGGTAGTTTTGGCAATGTAATCATGGTACAACATTCCTATTAATAAGTTACAAGACAAAAATCCTGAGGCACTGTACCCCAAATGGAAAACAGAGATTTTTATATAGAATTTGCACAGTATATAATTTTATATAACTTCATTTTTTTAGTTTCTAATCTCATTTATGTATGTCTTTTTCATCCTTTTTCTTCTGTATGGTGGTATAAATAGAAATCATTGAAGATTCCAGTGCCTTCTATGCTACTTCTCTAACTCAACCCCCTACACATGGGGCCTACTGTCGATAGTCTTTGCCCATCTCAATGAAAGCATAAATTGCAGAGATAATATTGAGATTCACTTAGTTTATTAATATTTTTAATAGAAATTTAATTATCTCAGGTGCAAGCCAACAGGTAAGTGAACTGGATCACAGATTCAGTAAAAAGGAAAGCACTTTTTGAATGTTTATCCTGATATCTGTGTGCATTCATGCATGCAGGTGCTCAGAAATTATAAATGACTGTCTACTGTGTGTCAGACACAATCCAAGGTGCTGGAACATAAAAATGACTAAGGTACTGTTGGTGCCGGAATGCAGACTTGTCAAAAGGTGCCTGCAATGCATGATGATGAGAGCTGTCAAAGGAAGACAGGCCGGAAAACCAAGATGGTCCAGCAGAGCCAGTGACTCAGCCGGCACAGGGGAGGAGGATGGAGACCCTGCAGAAGGACTAGACCCTCCCTAGGGAGACCAGATATGGACACAAAGTCCCCTGGAGGAAGGGGCAATGAAAATCCTGGTGGAAGTAAGCCAGTGGTTGTAGTTTAGGGTCAGGGTAGAAGTAGTGGGTGAAGTGGAGCCTTTGAAGTAGTGAGTGTGTGTGTGTGGTGTGTGTGAGTATATGGGAGGTGTTCATGGTGTGTATGTAGGATGTATGTGAGTGTGGGGGGTTTGTGTTGTCTGCAGCCTTTGTGGGGGAGTGTGTGGTATACATGTTTGTGTGTATGTATGTGTGGTGTGAGGAAAAGGATGAATAGTGTTGCCCAGGAGAGTAAGCACATTTGGGAAGAGACCTTTAGAAAGGTCACTGGGGGGTGGGCAGGATGGGAGATGGGTGGGAGATGAGGTGGAGACGGAGACCACGAAGACAATAGCACATGGCAAAGACACCGAGGGGTGGTTGAAGAAGAGAGGACAGGAGCAAATCCAAGGGACGGACCTCAACCTAACCTTTCAGAATCACACAACAATGGTCTCTCCAAGGACCCACCTTGAGGTTTCCACACACATTCACACCGAGATGGCATCCCCAGTGACAGATGTACGCTCAACATGGAGACTAGCACCCACTTAATGATCATAAATGCTGCACCATCTATGCTGCCAGCCAGAAACTGTGTGTCCTGGAAGACTTCAGACAGTCAGATCATAAACAGCATGTTTCAAGGGCACACTGTCCTGACAGAGACATCTGCATAATGACCTGGGGAGTCCTTTTCAGCTAATGGAAAAGTACATAACATTGACAGAAGTTAAAAATTGAAATTGTTGGCTGGGTGCGGTGGCTCACGCCTGCAATCCTAGCACTCTGGGGGGCCAAGGCGGGTGGATTGCTCGAGGTCAGGAGTTCGAGACCAGCCTGAGCAAGAGCGAGACCCCGTCTCTACTAAAAATAGAAATAAATTATCTGGCCAACTAAAAATATATATAGAAAAAATTAGCCGGGCATGATGGCGCATGCCTGTAGTCCTAGCTACTTGGGAGGCTGAGGCAGGAGGATCGCTTAAGCCCAGGAGTCTGAGGTTGCTGTGAGCTAGGCTGACGCCATGGCACTCACTCTAGCCTGGGCAACAGAGTGAGGCTCTGCCTCAAAAAAAAAAAAAAAAAAAAAAAATTAAAATTGTTAACAGCAAGTTGATCCAAAAAGCTAAAATCTCAAGGACTTATTATTTACAGATATGATACTGCAGAAAGTCAAAACCTATCAATGTACTGTAAGAGTTGCCCATTCTGTACCATGGGCTTCTATTTAATGATCTTACTTTGTAATACTGCTCTGCTCTAATAGTACCTTATTAGTGAGACTATTTTGGATAATGAAAATACCCCGTACAAATACTTTTCCCTAAAACAGTGCTTATCTTGTGATTCTACCCAAGGTCATGAACCAGAGTCACATTTATTCTTTTATACCTGATGTCAACAAGAGCAAGAGTAATGGCTAAAATTCAATGAGCATTTACTATGTTCCAGATATTATTTACAAATGTTAAATAATTTAATCTTCATAACAGTTCTATGGGGTAGGTTACTATCATATCCTGTTTTTAGAGATGAGAAAACTGAGGCACAGAGAGGGAAAGTAAGTTACCCGCTACCACAGAGCTGGCCTGAAGCTGTGGAACCAGAATCCCAAGCCACTGTACTCCCCTGCCTGTCAGAAAGTATGATTCAGTATGGTAGTGCATTTTTAAAAAAATGCTGCTGGAATCATCTTTATTTATTAGGTCATTAAATATAAAATGTCTGTTATAGAATCAAAAGTGTCATTTATTATATCTCAAACAAGAAGCAGAACAATTAATTAAAGTATCCACCTAAACTATAGACCCAGTTTTGCTATGTTAATGGTAGCTTGTTTATGTCAGCAGCGAAGAGCCTAGAGAGAGAGAGTGGCTGTGAAATTGCAAAAGGTGGTTTCACAGCTTGTTGAGTATTGAATATTTTTCCTTGCAAGAAGTGGTCCAAAGCCTGGAAGAAGTGGTAGCCAGTTGGTACAAGGTCTCGTGAATATGGTAGATGACAGAGAGTTTCCAAGTCCAGCCTCTGTAGTTTGAGCAGCTTTGTTTGTGTGACACGTGGTCAAGCGTTGTCTTGCAAGACGATTGGGCTGTCTCTATTGAACCAGTGTCAGCTTCTTTATTGCAAGCATCCTTATCATTTCATCCAATTGGCTGCAGTGGACATCTGTTATAATCAATCCACCAGGTTTCATGAAGCTGTAGTGGATAATACTAGTGCTGGACCACCCAACAGATATCATTAGCTTTTTTTTTGATGAATATTCAGTTTTGGCTTGTGTTTTGGCACTTCATCTTTATCCAACCGTTGTGTTAAATGCTTGTGATTGTCATAAAGAATCCATTTTTCATCACACATAACAATACAGTGTAGAAATGGTTTATCTTTATGTCGTGACAGCAAAGAAAGGCAAGCTTCGAGATGATTTCTCTTCTGATGCTTGTTTAATTCATGCAGTACCCATCTATCCAGCTTCTTTAGCTTGCTGATTTGTTTCCAATGCTCCAATATTGTTGGAATAGTAATGTCAAACCTTGCTGCCAATTCATGTTTCTCCATAGATTAATATTGCTATATTAGAGACAGAAATGATCTCAGGAGTTTTGCAGGGCTTTGCCCTGAAGGAATATGTGAACGTGTTAATTCACAAACCAAAAGCTGCCTTGCCTCAGGAGCGCATCTCAAAGGTCAGTGGCAGCTGCTTTCCAAGGTGACACTGCAGTCTCAAACCTGTGGTTCTCACCTGCTTTCTAGGACAAAGCAGGTTTGCAAGGAGCCATGGGATGACAGCTGATCAAAGAGTGCCTGCCGGACAGACAGACACCTGTGGCTAAAAGCAATTAGCCCAAAGGACAGTTCCTGCTCTACTCCTGACTACCTGTCTCAATCCACAATAACTAGATAAAGAAATATAAAGCCACTATATCTCTGTTTCTCCTTTCTGTTAAAGTGATAGCTTTATCTTAGAACTTAGAAATTTGTCGTAGGAAGATTTTGTAACCCTTTGCTCACATACATAGAGTTACTTAAACGATCTCTAGAAGCTTTTTTTTTTTTTTTTTTTTTTAAGACAGAGTCTCACTCTGTTGCCCGGGCTAGAGTGAGTGCCGTGGCGTCAACCTAGCTCACAGCAACCTCAAACTCCTGGGCTCGAGCAATCCTCCTGCCTCAGCCTCCCGAGTAGCTGGGACTACAGGCATGTGCCACCATGCCCGGCTAATTTATATATATATATATATATATATATATATATATATATATATATATACATACACACACACACACGTGTGTATATATATATATACGTGTGTGTTTTTAGCTGTCCGTATAATTTCTTTTTCTATTTTTAGTAGAGACGGGGTCTCGCTCTTGCTCAGGCTGGTCTTGAACTCCTGAGCTCAAACAATCCGCCTGCCTCGGCCTCCCAGAGTGCTGGGATTACAGGCATGAGCCACCGCGCTGGCCAATCTCTAGAAGCTTTTTAGGAGACTTTGAACCTAAAATGAACTACCTGTTATTATGTAAATCTGTTACCCCTGGCAACCGATCACTGTACCTATAAATACTGATGTGAAACTTTACTGGTGGCCTCACAGTTCACAGGAACGCAGTGGGTTCTCCCAAGACTGCCTCTTTTTTCATAAATCTATTTTTTATAAAACTGTACTTTTGTCTCTGTGTATTCTTTTATTACCATATTCTATTATATTCTATTTTCTATTATTTCCTTATCTTTTGTGATGACCCCTGCCTGAGGGACCCGATTTTTTGCTGGGAGCGTAGCTAACTCCCTGCAAATTCACATGTAGGTTCACATGGATTTGCCTCCACTACAGCTTTCAGCTCATCATTAAACACTTTGGTCTCAGGTCACCCATGTGGCTCATTTTTGAGATTAAAATCACCAGAACAGAACTGAAACCATCCACGTACCAAGTGTTCATCAGCCACATCCTTCCCAAACACTCTGGTGATACTTCAAGCTGTCTGCACTGCATTGGTTTGACAACAGAACTCATATTCAAAAATAACATAAATTTTTGACACAGCCATGGTTTCGTAAAAATTGATCTAAAAACAATTTGAAAGATAATCATAAGCCAAAATGTGTGTTTGAAAGGCTAAGGATGTACCTTTACAATAAGCATAAAACAAGAAGTTCAGAGTGAAATGTCAGAGATATCAATTGTCAGACTTAGTACTTAAGGAAATCAGACATTTCATACTTAATAAACTAATACATAGCTCCACTGTGCCCTATGTAGTTACGAAAACAAAACTAGAATGAATCGTCACTTGAAAACAGATATGTTCTCTAAGCAATAGCATGGACATGTGGCCCTGCCCTTGCGCTAGCTGGTCATAAAAATTCTCAAAGACCTTAGCAGGTTTTGCTGACAATAATGACCAGCCACAGACTTAGAATCCCCCCAGCACAGACCAGCAGGGTCAAGTCTGCAAGCACAACAGAAGCCCCCTTGGGCTCTGACAGTTACCAGAAACAAAGTCCACAATGCCCGGGCTCAGAGGCAGTTGTCACTCAGCGCATTTAGCCCCCTGGGCATCAGGTAGAGAACTGGATGCCATCTGAAGTGGAGGGTCACCTGTTCACCTGCACATCCTTGGCTCTGATGTGCATTTTCCCTTCCATCCTTGGCGCCAGCCAGCCTATATTCCAATCACCTGGCTCGTATCAGGTTTTCTCAACTTAGATTGAGAAATCTCATTTACTAAATGGAACATTTAGTATAAAAATAAAATGACTGTCTGTATACTGCACCAGTGTCAGTACAAACTTAAAGGAAGTTAAAAATTTTATGAGTTTAGCTTTTGAAATTGTTAGGAGTAATGATGAAAGGCTAAGAAACTTTTTGAGAGGTATATACTTAAACTCTTTAGGTAGTGGCCCTTCTTAAACAAGAAAATTTGCTTGGTGCAAAGTCTTTGCTTTATTACTATAGGAGACAAGTAATAATACCATCTTGAACATTCCATTCCAGATACAAATCATTTTTTTAAAATTTTCTTGAGAGTAGAAGTGACTTTAGACTCAACGTGAAATCTATCTAAGAGACACTGAGTTGTTCACATATACCAAATGGACACAATATTTTGTATGTTGTAATCGCTAAGCAAAAAGTTTACTCTTCAAAGAAACTGGAAGCAGGAAAATAGTTGCTATGTTTTTTGTTTTTCTTCTTTGAAATTAAGGGAAAGGTGGCCTTGTTCACAACCTACCTGCAGGAGGAAAATAAACTATCAAACAGAAAAAAAGAGGAATAAAGTCACAACACATAATGGCCCCGTTGAAGAGAAAACTCACAGCACAGCGGATGCTTTGCTTTGTTTCATTAAACACCTGGAACTCAACTCACAGTCCTCAAGCCTAACTCGTTATCTCCGAGAGTTTCTTTCCCAGCCCTGAAGAGCGCTAAACAGACAACAGGGCTGCAGGCTCTTTGCCTGAGTTCCTGCCAGGACAGCTTTCAAGGACTCAGATAAAGCCAGCCTCACAGAGAAGCAGCAAAAAAAAAAAAAAAAAAATTGGAAAAAGCAAACACCTTGGCTCCACAGCTGCTTCTGTTATCCGTGTGCAGCTAAGGAAACAAGAAGCCATTTTTACCCTTTAAAAACACCAAGCCCTTTTTCCTCGGCTGGCAGCACTTTCCACCTTCCTTCTTGCTGTGCCATTTTCCTTCTTTCTCTCCTTCTTTCTTTTTCAGAAAAGTAAGTAAACTTTTTACTTCTACATACCCTAAACTTTGCATGAGAAATCTTTCTGTGCCCATGCTGGGAGCACCTGGTGAATTCACCACTCTTACATTAACATTTGAATATTATCATATGAACTGAATGTCTGTGCACCTCCCCAAATTCAGATGTTGAAGTTCTAACACCCAATGTGATAGTATTAGGAAGTGGGTCTTTGAGATTAGGGAATGTGGGTGGAGCCCTTATCAACTGTACTACTGCCTTTACTAAAGAGACTCCAAAGACCTCCCTTGTCCCTTCAGCCCATGAGGACGTACCAAGAAGAACACCATCTATAAACCAGGAGGCAGGTCCTGTCCTTACCAGACACAGAAGCTGCTAATGCCTTGATCTTGGATTGCCCAGCCTCCAGAATGGTGAGAAATAAATTTCTACTGTTTATAAGCTACCCAGTTTACAGTCATTTGCTATAGCAGGCCTAATTGACTAAGATAGATATTAAATTATATTTATCTTGATTTTATTTTCCACTTTTTGGTTAAAGCGCTTAAAGTCCTATAATATAAAATGGTGCTTATAAATGAAATTTATGTTCCTGTGTTTACTGTTGAAGAAATGTTAATCAATTTTATTCAATTTGCATTTGAAACTTATTTTGGCACAAATGCATGCTCCAATTGTGCAGAAATTAAGAACTCAACAATAATGGCTATAATTAAAAAAATAAACCTGTCAACAAATGTTGAGGATATGGAGAAAATGGAGCCCTCACATATACCTGGTGGGAATGAAAATGGTGCAGCCACTTTGGAACAAAATCTAGCAGTTCCTTAACCATTTGAGAATGGTTAAACACAGAGTTACGGTACGATCCAGCAATTTCATTCCCATGTATGTATACAGAAAACAGCATGATCCAGCAATTTCATTCCAACGTATGTACACAAACACAAAACTAAGTTTTCTATCTCTCCCACTCACTACTCAACACAGAACACTTCTACAACCAAAATGTGAGGGGTCTGAACCCACCAACAACTACTTCTCTGGTGAACACTGACTGGGCATACCACAATTTAACTCAATTCTGACACTAACTGCAGTTAGGAGAGACCCCACAGATTGAGGGCTCAGTTCCACAAGATGGTACCCCTCAACCACTTGGGTCAACAACTGCAACCCCTGGGTTGTGACCTGTACTTCTGACAGACTGTGTATAAGTCAGGGTTCCCATGACCCCTCCTCAGGTTCAATAATCTCCTAGGATGCCTCATAGAACTTACGGAAATATTTATGTTCACTGGTTTATTATATCAATGAACGAGATGACAGCCAGCTGGAGATATGTAGGGCAAGGGTCAGCAAGGTTCATAAGCACAGGAGCTTCTGTCCCTGTGGAGCCGGGGTGTATGACCTCCCAGCACAAGGGTGTGTTCACTAACTGGGAAGCTGTACAAACCCCCCAGGGGTTCAGGGATTTTCATGGAGACTTTATCACGTAGGCATGATGGATTGTGAACTCCATTTCCTGCCCCTCCCCCCTCTCCAGAGCATGGTGGGTCAGGGTAGGGGGCTGAAAGTTTCAAGCTTCTAATCATGGCTTGGTCTTTCTGGTGACCAGCCCCCATCCAGAATCTCAATAAGAGTCTCCTCATTAGAACAAAATACGCTCGTAACATCCAGGAAATTCCAAGAGATTTAGGAGGTCTGTGTCAGTAACCAGGGGCAGAGACCAATATACATGTATTTCTCGTTATTTCACAAAAACAAATGAAAATGTATATCTCTACAAAAACTTGTACATGAACAGAAGCATTATGCACAATAGCTAGGGTGGAAACAACCCAGATGTCCATCGTCAACACAAGAATGGATAAAGAAAATGAGGTGTATCCATAAAATAGTAGTCAGCCTTAGAAAGGAAGAAAATTCTGATATGTGTTACAACATGGATGAATCTTGAAAACATTAGGCAAGTGGAATAAGCCAGACACAAATAATAAAATATTGTATGATTTGACTTATGTGGGGTATGTGGAATAGGAAAATTTATATAGACATAAAGTAGAATACCGGTTACCAGGGCCTCAGGGGGAGGAAAGATGGAGAGTTATTTTTTGATGGGTACAGAGTGTTAATTTAGGATGATGTAAAATCACCAGAAATGAATAGTGGTGAGGGTTGGACAACAATATGCATATACTTAACATGACTAAATTTATACCCAAAGAGGGTTAAAATGGTAAATTTTATGTTAGAAATATTGTACCACTATAATAAAACCTTAGAATAGCTTCATAGATATAAAACTTATAATTTTAGTACATCTACAGATCTTAATTTAGATTAATTTTAGTTAGTAAATTGTTGACTGGGAAAAAAATGCAGTACTGATACAAACTGTAACAGGGATGAACTTTGAAAACATACTGAGCGAAAGTAGCTAGTCATAGAGGACCATAGATTGCATGACTCCGTTTTGATGAAATGTCTGGAAAGGACAAATCTATACAGACAAAGTAGATCACTGGTTGCCTAGGGCCGGAGGGGATGGAAGGTTGGAGGATTATGTCTACAAGGGTTGAGATTTTTTTTTTTTTTTAGAGTAAGAAAAATGTTCTAATGTGAGTTGTATTGATAAATATAAAACTTTACAAATACACAAAATGTCATTCAACTGCACAATTTAAACAGGTGAATTACATCTCAAAGGTATTTTTTATAAAGAAATACAGAAACTCTACAAGTATGTTAAATCTACTGATATCTAATTTGCTACTACTATTATAACATAGAAATGTTACTGACAAATGGTTGGTAGAAACTATGGGCAGCTGTACCCCTTTGTCCTCTCCTGTCATGATGATGCTTTGGGACAACCACACCCCCCAACCCTCCCATCCAACTCCCCTGGCCCGAAACAATGAGCTCACAGGCCTGCACGTCCACACTCTGGCTCAGCAATGCTCTCCTCTCACTGGGGTCTCTTACCTGTCCAGAGAAGCTGCTGCTGGATGGTCCAGGATGGCCCCATCTGGAATGATTCGCCTCACACCTCATCCCTCAGCCAGAGCCCAGGCACACGCTCACAGCAGTGGCACAGAAAAACACAAGTCTGTCCTGAGCCTCCTCAGGTGTCACATCAGCAGGCATCCCATTGACCAGAACAAGTCACATGGCCTGACTCAGAGTCAAGGGTCCAGAGAGGCAGCGCTGTCTCTTCAATGGAAGGAACTGAGGAGTCTCCACGTGGAGAAGGGGATGCATCTGCGGAGGGTGAAGAATGGGGACCCCTGACACAGGAGCCTCCTGCAGCAGCTTATGTGACCGGCACAGGGTGTGCTCTGTAAAACGTTAAAGAGAACAGATATAAGCATTTCCCAGTGTTACCCTCTTCCCGTTTTCACTTGAAGTTTCCCAAGGGACTTTAAAACATCTTGCTTTTTCAGTTTAATGATAGATAATAAATGATGGAAACATTTCATATTTTTATATTTTAGTTTGAATGGTTGCATAATTCAAGCAGTTTTAAAAGCAAGTAATGTCTAATTTGTAATGGCAAATTCTGGTATAAATGCCAGTGGGTAATACTGTGTGACACGAGCTTCATGACTTCCTTTTTAATTGTAAGAACTTTTAGCTTTTGCAAAGATACTTTTTAAAATGCTTTTCTAGATTTTCTACTTTTATCACAGAAATACATGCTTGCATTTAAAAGTATAAATTGGCATAAGGAAATGTTAACAACTACCCCCTATACACACAATTCCATTCTCCATTGATTTCTCCTTGATGTTTGTCTTTCTTCATGTTCATACACATAATCACAGGACTAAGATGAATATAATTATAGTGTGATTTTGTTCTTCACTGTGCACTAGGTTAACATTTTGGATTTGCATTTTTCATTTCCAGAGAGTGGAAATGGCATCCTATTTTGCCTGTCTAAAATCAGTTTGAATCCTAAATGGCTCTTGTAAAGCATGGCCCTGAAGACAGGCTTTTTGTTGCAATTGTCTCCACCCCATGGACTGTGAGTATGGCTTATGTTAATTAAATAACAAGGGCTCACCTGACAGCATTGGCCTTCTATCCAGACATAAATCGAAAGGAAGGAAATTGTACTTTATCAGAGTTATTTTTTTCATTTTTAAGTGGTTGCTGTGGTTGATTTTTCGAGGGATTTGAAAGTGGTGGCTTGAAGTGGGGAACAGAAGCCCCTTCTAGCTAAATGCCTTAAGAAAAAGAAATAAAAGATATGTAAGTTGGGAAAGAAGAAATAAAATGCTCTTTGCTTACAGATAACTCAATTTTCTATGTAGAAAAAATCCCAAAGAACCAAAAAAGTTTTCCTCTGTATGAGGAAAACTACAAAACCGTTGAAAGGAATCAAAATCTAAATAAATGAAGAGATTTTTCATGTTCATAGATAGGAGAACTAAATGTTAAGATGACAATTCTCTTACTTGATCTATAAATTCAAAACAATTCCAGTCAAAACATCAGCAAGTTATTTTGACAACTTGAAAGTGACAAACTCATTCTAAAGTTTATATGGAAAAGGTAAAAGACCCACAGTAGCCAACAATATCAGAGGGGAGGAACAAATTTGAAGGACTTGCAAATTGATCAACCGAACAGAATAGAGAACCCAGAAATAAAAGCACAGAAACATAGTCAATTGACCTTTTAGAAAAAGGCAAAGGCAGTGTAATGGAGGAAGGACAGCCTTTTCAAAAATGATGGTGGAACCCCTGCATATCTATATGCCAACAAAAGAAAAAAAGAAAAGCAAAAGAAAGAATCGAGACACAGTCCTTCCTCCTCAAAAATTAACTGAAAGTGAATCTTAGACCTAATTTTACAACTCATGTTATTTTTATTTGACAAACCCTCATAGTATACAACTATGGGGTGAACTGTCATGTTCTGATACATGTAGACAGTGTGGAATAACTGAACCAAGGTTGTTAACACATCCATCGGCCCAATCACCTATCATTTTTGTGGTGACACATCTGAAGTTACTATCTTAGCTATTTGGAAATCTACAATACGCTGTTACTGACTACAGTCGCCCTGCTGCGCAACGGATGTCACGACCTGGTCCTTCTGTGTGCACCCGGGTACCTGAGGCCCACACCCCGCCCCAACACCCCTCGGGCAACCATCATTCTACCCTCCACTTCCACGGCTCAACTTCTCAGACCTCAGTTAAAATACAAAATGTAAAACTTCCATAAAACACCACAGGAGAGAATACTGCTAGGTAACCTTGGGTTTGGCAATGACTTTTTAGATAACGCCACCAAAGTAAAATCCACGGAAGAAAACACTGGTACGTCTTTGCTAGTATCAAAAACTTCTGCCTGAGAAGGAAAGTATTAACAGAAGGGAGAAGCAAGCGAGGCATGGACTGGGAGTCAGTATTTGCAAGACACGCACCTTACCGGAGACACGCACTTAAGGGCGGTGGTGCGGCTGCCCACAGGCTGGGGGCGCGGCTGCAGCCACACATCCTTCCCTGTCGCCAAAAACCCAGGGAGGCACCGGCACACAGAGAAGGCGCAGGCGGTGTCAGGGGTGCACAGGCGGTGCTAAGGAGGCGCAGGCGGTGCCAGGGCGCAGGCACACAGAGGGGCATGGAGGCGGTGCCAGGGCGCAGGCACACAGAGGGGCATGGAGGCGGCCCCAGGGCACAGGCGCAGGCGCACGGAGGAGGCGCGGGCGGCCCCAGGGCGCAGGCGCACGGAGGAGGCTCGGGGCGGCCCCAGGGCGCAGGCGCACGGAGGAGGCGCGGGCGGCCCCAGGGCGCAGGCGCACGGAGGAGGCGCGGGGCGGCCCCAGGGCGCAGGCGCACAGAGGGGTGCGCAGGCGGTGTCACGGAGGCGCAGGCGCACGGAGGCGGCCGCTGGGTCAAGTGACTGAGGCGGCGGCTGAAGTGGCAGCGGTGGGAAGGACTCGCATGGAGTTTCCCCAGCGCGGACCCCGCTGCCCCGACAGGGAAGAGTAGGCGTCGGCGGCATCCGTGGCGGCCTTGGCGGCGCTGCGGAGACGAAGACGGCGGGCGCAGAGATGAGCGCGTCATGGCGGCCCCTCGGGCGGCTGAGGCGGCAGCACTCGGAGGGGAGCACACGGCGGCGCTGCGACAGCGGGCGGGACCCCCTGGACGCTCCCCTGCGCGGACCCGCAGCGCTCGGGCACCGGGAGGAGCCGGCGCACCCTGAGGTGAGTGAGAGGGCCCGGAGCCCGGCCGGGCGCTGCTGCTGCGCACGCACCCCCGGTCGGTCGTGCCCGCAGGGCCGGCGGCGCGCCGGGCTCGGTCACAGGCAGCCTTGGCCTCGCGGGTGGTGGTCGCCGTGCGGCGGCGCTGGCGGCTGTGGGCCCGGGACGCGGGAGGGTCGCGACCCCGCCCCTCCCCCGGCCGTCCCGCCCCGAAGCCCAGACTCCGATTGAAGGCGGCGGCGGTCAGAGCAGGGCGGCCTCGCGTCTTGGCTCCTGGACCTGCCCTGGCCACGTGGAGGGGACGTGTCCCTGTCTGGGACGGGGGCCGCCGTGGGTGGCACCTGCCCAGGAGCGCCTCTGTGGGCTGGCGCACTGTGGCCGGGGGAGTTTCGCACCCCGCGGTTGCAGTTACCGCCAAGCGGGAAACTGTCCACTCGGCCCCAGACTCACCTGAAATTCATTTTGACACAGAACTTGGGTGGGAGGGCAGGAGGGGATCGCATGGTTAAAGCAGCACTCGGCACCAGACAGAGAGATTTAATGACAGTTTTGCTGAGGGGTCAGGGGTAGTACTAATTTCTTGAAGCAATTTTCTCCGGTAACCTGAATCACTTCTCTCTTTATTTTTCAACGCCCACTTTATTTTCTTGGGAAACTTATTTTTCCCTTAACTCTTTTTCTTCTCCACTTTCCACAAAGAATCTGCTAACCAACACTTGTGACCTTATTTTCTTTAATTGTTAGTGCCCATGACAACATTGTGAATGCTGGCCTTCCTTGACCTTTTTGGATTTGTGGTGGTGTGTTAAATTGTCCTTGTTTAAATGATCTGCTTGAATTAGAGTCCCCGTTTTCCAGGTGGCTGTGCCCTTACTGCTAGTCCTGAAATCTTGCCTACTTGTGTCTGGGATTTTAACTTTGAGAGGAAGAGAGTGAATATGAATACGTGAAAAATAAGGTGATGTGTAATGATGGCACTTTGTATTTTTCACAGTACACTATAATTTACCACTGAAAAGCAGTTTTATAGGCTGTGCGAACTCACTTGGCCTTTGACCAAAAGGTTTTGAAGGTGGAGTTGGTGTTTCTTTTTTTTTTGTAATTGCTGTTAAGACAGTTATTTAAGAAGGCTGAAGAAAAATTGGAAAAGTTTGAACTAGAAGAGAAGGAAAGAGGGTATAGTTCGAAGCGGATACAGGGTCGACAGAAGGCAGTCATCTGTGTAAGTCATCGGCTTTCTGATTCCTTAAGTCCAAAACTTAGGAAATCAATTTCTGATGTATATTGCATTTGCATCTTTTAGACTTTTTGTATTGGCTGAAACGACTGAGTTTTTATTTGATCCCATAACATTTTTTTGTTTGAAATTTTATGTGTTTCAAAAACAGTAAAGAAAATTCTCGTTCATTACAGGTGCAGATTACCTGATGTGAAATCATAGTATTACAACTTTCAGTCTTCAGTTACTAGAAGGATAAGGTTTTCTTTCATGCTCTCTATGCTAGGTTTGTATTGTATGATGCTGTTTTCCATAACCCAAAGTTCAGTTAAATAGCTGATGCAGTTTTAAATGTAAAATAGTAGCAGGGGAGGAATCATTAGACATAGTCATTTTCTTTTCACAATTATTTGCTACAAACATGTGGCAATGTAACAAAACAGAGTTAGTGTCTCTTTATCCAAAAAGGATTTTACTGGTGATTCTCTGGTGGTGGTATATAGTTTTATGAGGCAAATTTTGATTATGAGGAGACAGATGTATTAGGACCAAACAAATGAAGAAATGACTTGCTAAAATGAAATAAAATATTTTATTTGCACTCAGCTTTTTGGAGACAAAATTTTTTCTTTTATAGGATTGTGTATAGTAAATAAACACCACAGCATCCTAAAGCAGTGTCTGATGAAGCTAACTGCCATGTTTTAGACCAGTAGTTACCCTCATTTACTTTAATGTAAAATTACTGAAAATGAAAACTAATATTTGTTTGGGACCAAAGACTCATCTTTTGGTTTCTAGTTTTATGGAAACTACAGAAACTGAAAGATTTAGAGATTTGTAGCTGCAGAAAAAAAATAGTGTTGAATGCTAATAATGTTGTGGGCACTGTGCTTTATATGTGTTGTCTCATTTAATCCTCACACCAAACTTGTCAGGTAGATATCAGCATTTTATAAATGAGGAAACTTAAGCCTTAAAGATGAATGTAAACCCATTGTGAGTCAGGACTTGACATTGGTCTGTCTGACTCTGGTTTGTATTCTTACTGACACTGTGCTCTACTTCTGCCTCTTTCCTCTTAACACTCTTTCATGGTATTGTGACTTGGAATGGGCCTTTGATGTTGATTTAGTAATATATGGAGACCCAATTGCTGCCCCAAATTTATAAGTGGCTGATCATGTTGACATAGTAGAGCTAATTAGCAGAATCTTTCCTAGTATTTGTGATTCTCTTTTGGTTACGGGTCAGAAACTTCCCTAGAGTCTACATAAGAATACCCTTCTTGTAGGTGAACAATCCAGTTTTAAAGCATTTCATTAATTTGAAAAAGACAGTCACTTATACACCTGTAGTCAAAAAGCAGTGTGTAAGTGAAGTCAGTGGCAGATGCCTATAGTCCTAGCTACTGTAGAGGCTGAGGTGGGAGGATCCAATCTAGCCAGGGGAACATGCTGAAACCCCGTCTCAATCAATCAATCAATGGCAGTGTGTAGCAGACCTGCAGTGTATCCACACAGGTGCTTTAGATTTTTTTTTGATCAGATTTTGTCTTTTCAGATTATCGGTGGCTTTAATGTAAGATTCTGGTATCGTTCAAGGCTTCTTTTTTATTTTTTTTATTTATTATTTATTTTTTTATTTCAGCTTATTATGGGGGTACAGAAGTTCAGGTTACATATATTGCCCTTGCCCCCCCATCCCCCAGAGTCTGAGCTTGAAGCGTGTCCATTCCCCAGACAGTGCACATCGCACTCACCATGTAGGTATACACCCATCCCTCCTTCCACCCCCCACCTCTGTCCGATACCCAATTGGTGTTATTCCCAAATGTGCACTTAGGTGATGATCAGGGAAACCAATTTGATGTGAGTACATGTGGTGCTTATTTTTCCATTCTTGGGATACCTCACTTAATAGAATGGGTTCCAACTCTCTAAAGGAGAACAAAAGAGATTCTATATCACCATTATTTCTTATAGCTGAGTAATACTCCATGGTGTACATATACCACATTTTTCTAATCCATTCATGAACTGATGGGCAGTTGGGTTGTTTCCACATCTTGGCAATTGTGAATTGTGTGGCTATAAACCTTCGGGTACAGGTGTCTTTTTTATAGAATGACTTTCGTTCTTTGGGTAGATGCCCAACAATGGGATTTCTGGATCGAACGATAGGTCTACTTGAATCTGTTTAAGGTATCTCCATATTGCTTTCCACAAGGGTTGCACTAGTTTGCAGTCCCACCAGCAGTGTATGAGCGTTCTTGTTTCTCCACATCCACGCCAACATGTGTTGTTTTGGGACTTTTTGATAAAGGCCATTCTCACTGGAACTAAGTGATGTCTCATTGTGGTTTTGATTTGCATTTCCTTGATGATTAGAGATGTTGAGCATTTTTTCATATGTTTGTTAGCCATTCTTATATCTTCTTTTGAAAAATTGCTATTCATGTCGTTTGCACATTTTTTGATAGGGTTGTTTGATTTTTTCTTACTGATTTCCCTGAGTTCTAAGTAGATTCTTGTTATCAGTCCTTTATCTGACGTGTAGTATGTGAAAATTTTTTCCTATTTTGTAGGTTGTCTGTTTATTCTCGTGACTGTTTCTTTGGCTGTGCAGAAGCTTTTTAATATATTATAATCAGGTCCCATTCATTTATTTTTGTTGTTGCTGTGATTGCCTTAGGGGTCTTCCTCATAAATTCCTTGCCTAGGCCAATGTCTGTAAGAGTCTTTCCTACATTCTCTTCTAGAATTCTAATTGTTTCACACCCAAGGTTTAAGTCTGTTGTTATGCACCATGATTTGATTTTTGTGAGAGGTGAAAGCTGTGGGTCCTGTTTCAGTCTTCTACATGTGGCTATCCAATTTTCCCAGCACCATTTATTGAATAAGGATTCTTGTCCCCAGAGTATGTTTTTGTCTGCTTTGTCAAAGATTAGATGGCTATATGAGGATGGTTTTATATTTGGATTTTCTGTTCTGTTCCACTGGTCTGTGTCCCTACACTTGTGCCAATACCAAGCAGTTTTAAGAACCACAGCCTTGTAGTATTGTTTGAAGTCTGGCAAATTAATGCCTCCCATATTGTTTTTATTGCTTAAAATTGCTTTTGCTAAATGAGGTCTTCTCTGGTTCCATACAAAGCATCAAATTATTTTTTCTACATCTGTGAAAAATGATGTTGGTAATTTAATAGGGATTGCATTGAATCTGTAGATCACTTTGGGTAGTATAGACATTTTAACAATGTTGATTATTCCGATCCACGAGCATGGTATGGTTTTCCACCTATTTACATGCTCTGCAATTTCCTTCCTCAGTGTTTCGTAGTTCTCCCTATGGAGGTCCTTTACCTCTTTAGTTAAATATATTCCTAGGCATTTTGTTTTGTTTGTTGCTATTTTGAAGGGTATTGAGTCCTTAATTTGGTTCTCCGATTAACTGTTATTGGCATATAAGAACGCCTCTGATTTGTGTGTATTGATTTTGTAACCTGAGACTTTACTGAATTCATTGATCAATTCCAGGAGTCTCTTGGTTGAATCCTTAGGGTTTTCCAAATATAACATCATATCCTCAGCAAAGAGTGAGAGTTTGGTCTTTTCTTTCCCTGTTTGGACTTCCTTGATTCTGCTCTCTTTCCTGATAGCTCTCCAAAGGACTTCCAATACTATGTTGAAAAGTAATGGGGACAGTGGGCAGCCTTGTCTGGTTCCAGTTCTAAGTGGGAATGCTTTCAGTTTTTCCCCATTCAGTATGATGTTGGCTGTGGGTTTGTCATATATGGCTTGTATCATTTTTAGGTAGGTCCCATTTATGCCTATTTTGTTAAGCGTTATTATCGTAAAAGGATGTTGAATTTTGTCGAATGCTTTTTCTGCATCTATTGAGAGGATCATATGGTCCTTATTTTTGCTTCCATTTATGTGGTGAATTACATTTGTATATTTGCGTATGTTAAACTATCCCTACATCTCTGGGATGAAGCCCACTTGGTTGTGATGGATTATTTTTTTGATAAGCACTTGGATTCGATTTGCTAGGATTTCATTGAGAATTTTTGCATCTATATTCATAAGAGATATTGGTCTGTAGTTTACTTTTTTTGTTGCATCCTTTCCTGGTTTTGGTAGCAATGTTATCTTGGCTTGGTAAAACGTGTTGGGGAGAATTCCATCCTTCTCGATATTGGAGAATAGTTTATGTAGGATGGGCACCAGTTCTTCTTTGTAAGTGTGGTAAAATTCGGGTGTGAACCCATCTGGACCAGGGCTTTTCTTTTTGGGAAGGTTTTTTATTGCTGTTTCGATTTCAGTTCTTGCTATTGGTCTATTCAGGAATCCTATTTCTTCCTGGTTGAGCCTGGGAAGGCTATGTGTTTCTAAAAATTTGTCCATTTCCTCCACATTTTCCACTTTGTGTGCATAAAGATTTTTGTAGAATTCATAGATGATATGTACCTCTGTGGCATCAGTTGTGATTTCTCCTTTCATGTTCCTGATGGAGGTTATTAGAGATTTTTCTTTTCTGCTCTTGGTTAGTTTAGCCAGAGGTATATCTATTTTGTTTATCTTTTCAAAGAACCAACTTTTTGTTTTATTGATTTCCCTTATGATTTTTTTATTGTCCTTTTCATTTAGTTCTCATTTGATATTAATAATTTCTCATCTTCTGATGGGTTTGAGGTCGGTCTGTTCTTCTTTCTCCAGCTTTTTGAGTCTATTCATTAGGTTGTCTATTTGTGAGTTTTCTGTCTTTTTGATATAGGCATTTATGGAAATGAATTTTCCTCTCAGGACTGCTTTAGCTGTGTCCCACAGATTTTGATAAGTTGTGTCTCCTTTGTCATTTAATTCAAAGAATCTTTCGATTTCTGTCTTGATTTCTTCATTTATAAAATATTCATTCAGGAGAAGGTTGTTTAACTTCCATGACTTTGAGTAGGAATGAGAATTTCTGTTAGGGTTAATTTCTACCTTTATTCCGCTGTGATCTGAGAAGATGCATGGTATAATTTCTATTTTTTAAAATTTTTTAAGACATACTTTATGTCCTAGGATATGATCAATCTTAGAGAATGTCCCATGAGCTGATGAGAAGAATGTATATTCAGTGGATTTTGGGTAGAATGTCCTGTAGGTGTCAGTCAGGCCCATTTGTTCTAGCATTCTATTTAAGTCCATTATTTCTTTGTTTATTTTCTGTTTGGAGGATCTGTCCTGTACTGTGAGCAGCGTGTTAAACTCTCCAACTATCAAAGTGCTGTTGTCTATCATTTTGTTCAAATCAAGTAGGGTTTCCTTTATGAATCTGGGTTCACCTAAGTTGGATGCATATATATTAAGTATAGTTATGTCTTCTTGTTGAATTGTAACCTTCACCAGTATATAGTAACCATCTTTGTCTTTCATTACTTTTATTGATTTAAAAACTAAGTTATCGGAGATTAAAACCACCATGCCAGCTTTCTTTTGGCTTCCATTTGCCTGAAATATCGATTTCCACCCTTTTATTTTCAGTCTAAATGCATCCTTGCAGGTTAGATGAGTTTCCTGAAGACAGCAGATACTTAGCTTTTATTTTTTTTAACCATTGGGCCAGTCTATGTCTCTTGAGTCGGGAATTCAATTCATTCACTTTTATTGAAAGAATTGATAAGTGAGACTGATTTTTGTTCCTCATGTTGGGTTGAATTTCATTATTCTGTTTTCTCACTTGAGCCATTGTGATAACTGGGTTTTTATCTTCTCTTGAGTAGTTTTATATTCGTGGGTCTTTCTTGTTCTGGTCCGTGTGTGTAGCTCTGTTTTGAGTACTTCTTGGAGAGCTGTTCTTGTCTTGGTGAATTCTCTGAGTTTGTATTTATCTGAGAATGTCTTAATTTCACCTTCATATATAAAACTGAGCTTAGTCGGGTATAAGATTCTAGGCTGGGCATTATTCTGTTTCAGAAGAGTGAGAATAGGGCCCCAGTCTCTTCTTGCTTGTAAGGTTTCAGTTGAGAAATCTGGCATAATTCGGATGGATTTTCCTTTGTATGTTACTTGTTTCTTTCTCCTTACAGCTTGAAGAAGGGCCTCTTTAGTGGAAATTTTGGTCAGTCTGATAACTGCATGATGTTGACGTGGTGTCTTCCTATTTGGTATGACTCTCCCAGGGGTTCTTTGAGCTTCCTGAACCTGTATGTCTAGAGTTTTGGCAAGGCCTGGGAAATATTCCTCAATTATGTCTTCAAATAGCTTATCCAACCCTTGCTTATTGTCTTCTTCTCCCTCAGGAATGTCGATAACTCTCACGTTAGGCTTCTTCACATAATCCCACGTTTCTTGTAGATTCTGGACTTTTTTCATTTCTTTGCTCCATCTCTGTGACTGATTTATTTAATTGGAAAGTGTTATCTTCGATTCTGAGATTCTTTCTTCTGTTTGATCTACCCTGCTCTTGAGACTTTCCACTGTGTTTTGTAGCTCCCTGAATAAATTCTTCATTTCCAGGAGTTCAGTTTGATTTTTCTTCAATATTTTGATTTCTTTAGTGAATTTGTCTTCCAAGTCCTGGATCTTTTTCGTGGTTTCTTTGTGTTGGTTATCCATTTTTTCTTGCATAATATTCAGCTTATTTATGATCCATTTTTTTTTTTTTTTGAGACAGAGTCTCACTTTGTTGCTCGGGCTAGAGTGAGTGCCGTGGCGACAGCCTAGCTCACAGCAACCTCAAACTCCTGGGTTTAAGCGATCCTCCTGCCTCAGCCTCCCGAGTAGCTGGGACTACAGGCATGCCCCACCATGCCTGGCTAATTTTTCTATATATATTTTTTAGCTGTCCATATAATTTCTTTCCATTTTTAGTAGAGATGGGGTCTAGCTTTTGCTCAGGCTGGTCTAGAACTCCTGAGCTCAAACAATTCACCCGTCTCGGCCTCACAGAGTGCTAGGATTTCAGGCATGAGCCACCGCGCCCGGCCAAAATAGTTCTTTTGAAGGGATTTCTTGCTAGCTATACCAGATTTTATTATGTAGGCATTACATATGACATAATGCATGCATATATGCATCAATATATCTAAATACATATATTATGTGTGTGTATATATATATATACAGATAAAAAAGGTCTTAAAGATTTGATTTTAGAATTTTAGTCATGAGATAGTAAAACATATAAACTCGCCAGTTTATAAAAACCAGTTGGATGTAAATCATTTTTTCTGACAAAATGGCATAAGGTTAAGATTTTTTTAAGTAGGCCATCTTATAAACTCTGTGAACCCAATTTTGAGTAAAGCAGTTTGATTCAGTTATCAATATACTAGATTGTACAAACAACAGTTAACTGTGAAAATGTGACTGAAATATGTGAGAAGGCTGAAACTTATGAGTTTAAAACTCTTATGAGTTCTTCTAACAAGGTCAGACAGTAGTTTCTTGGACTCATTCTTTGTCCTTGAAGATAATAATGTCACCATTTCCTTTAGTATAGGGAAGGTGTCTTTATAGGAATTTTACGTTTTACTTTTAAAACAAGTAGGAATGGCAAGAATATTTCTTAAAAACTGCTGATTTTCAAGAGGGTTTCTGTTTTTGATAAGCAGTCTGCCAGAATAGTTAAAGCTTTTGTAAAAAGAAGAGTTTAGCTAAGGGAACGATTAAGAGGAGGAATTGTAAAAGGGGAAGAAGAAAGTCCCAGAAATAAGAGCCCAAGCCTGGTTTGAGATATTTTGTGGCCAGGCAATCTTTGGGTCTTGATTGATTTTTTTTTCAGCTTCAAGGTATCAATGAGATGTGCGTATCTTATTTAGAGTCTACAATTTTATAGCCATGGTCAGCAGAGAGAGACCAAAAGGCCACAGGAGTCTACCCCTGTCAGTTCCCTGTGACACTTCCTATATGACAAACACCAGGTCAGGGACGTTAACCAGACCCAGGCCCAAATGCCAACACCCAACAATGGGAAAGCTGTCTATTGTTCCAAATCTTGGAGGATCATATTTTATTCTACCTCTCCACTGACAGCCTCTTTTCCCACCACTCATACTGAAAAGCAATTGTCTGCACCAGCTTTAGGTATTCAAAACAGAAACACATTTCCTGATAGAAAGATTTGGAAAAATAGCTTTATTTAGAATCTGTAATTTTATAGCCATGGTCAGCAGAGAGTTCAGCTGGCTGTAAACCCATAGGCCCAGGGGTGCCACCCTCAGCGAGCCCGAGGCAGCCCCGGGGTGAGCTCCGCCAGCCCACGTAGGGGCCCGAGTTGCAGCCACACATGCAGGCCACGCGGCAGCAGGGACAGAACAGCCCCGAGTGGCGCGTTCTGCAGTTTGTCACCAAAGGGAGGAGGGGGAGGGGTGGGCGGTTTCCCTCTGGCAGTTGTGGGCATGCACAGTAACGGCTCATTCTCATGCGCACGTGAGCAGTTGCTTTAACGGTTCTGGCAGTGCCTGTGGTCGCTTGGCTGTGCTTGGCGCTGCCTGGCCATTTACAGCTGTCAGAAGTTGGAGACCGGGATTTCCCTTGCTGGAGGTCGTGGTCATATCGGGTTGTCTTCACTGCACTGGACTCCCGAGGCAGGGAATAGGCAGGGGGTGGGCTGGGGTGGGGTGGGGGGTGAGAGTGGGCTGAGGTTCCCCCGAAGCCGGCAGCCACCACCATGAGGAAGATCTTCTGCTTCGGGGCAGACAAGGGCGGGCCGCCCTCCGGCCCCTCCAGCCACCGTGGCCAGACCAGAGAGGGCCTGGAAGGCGAGGCTGGTGACAGCGCCTTCCTGCAGCCACGGTACCACATCCGGAAGAAGGATCTCGGCCAAATCCACCAAGCTGCCAGCGCCGGTGACGTCGCGAAAGTGGAGCAGATCCTTTCGCTGAAGAAAAAGGTCTTGGATGCCAGAGATAGAAAGAAGAGGTAATGGGCGCGGCCATCCCGGGTTGGGGGCCAGGCGGGTGCGGGGGAGACGCCCTTCCCAGACTGGCGGGAGCCCAGGGTCCTGCCGGCGAGGGCGCCCGGCTGTCCTGCCTGCGGGCTCTGCAGCACCTGGGATATGGCACCTGGGAGGGGTCCGGCGCCAAGGCCAGCTTCATGGGCAGCAGCACAAAAACAGGACTTCAGCTGCTTCCCCGTCCACTCATGATTCCCCTTCTAGGACAGCTTCTTGCCAATTTTAGCTACTTAACTAGCACAAGTATACTGGGTGTTTGATTGTTAATGTACACATTTTAAATCATTATCTTATATACCTTATAGAAAGGTACATAGTGAGAGGAATAATAAGTATACTATAAATAATTCTGTGCTAAAACATCTTAGCAAGAAGTTCAATATCCATTTCATGTCACTGTACACCTATGAAAATGTGTTCTTTACTCAGGGAACTTAGAAGGAAAATTTAAGTGGGTACATGGTACCATAGTCTTCAATAGGAAGACTCATTTTTCTGAAAATATGAGCTCTTTCTATTTTATCAGTTTTACATGAGCTAAATAAAAGTTATAAGGTTTCCAAATTTTTTAGTTAACACATGCTGTCTCGCTTTTACTATTGTGATGACATGAAGAAAAATTTTGTAATGGAGTAAGACTTGCTCTTCTAGGTATCCAAATGTGCTATGAATTTCCACAGATTAATCATTTATTAGCAGTTGAAGAGATAGATAAATGAATGGAACAGAATAGAAAATCTAGAAATGCCCAAATGTATGAAAGAATTTAAAACTTGATGATGGTGACAAATCAAACATGATAAAAACTGACGCCTAATTTAAAATTGGGCAAAGTCCTTTTTTTGCAGATCTACAAGTGACCTACAAACATAAGAAAAAATATTAAGTGTCCCTGCTAAGAGAAGGATTTTAAGTTAAAAGAGAAATTAGATAATGTTAAGCTATCCACAAAGTTTGTCAGAATGAAGACATTAAATACTAATATTAAACATGGAAAATACTTATACTGGTGCTTACAGTTTATGTTGTTGATTTCTTTTCAAATAGACAACTTGGTGGTAACTACATACAAATGAGACTGACACGCTCCCTACTGCACTAAGGAGGCAACTGGAACTACACATTTAAAAATTGTATATGCCCTTTACCCATCAGTTCCATTATACTAAAATATCCTCAAGAAATAGAGATCATACAATTTGTTTTTCTCAGCACTTAAAATAATAAGGTTTTAAGAGGAATGCATATGATGGATTTACAAATCAATTAGATTGTGTCCATAGATGGAATAATATGTCACCATAGAAGGTGGCATAGATACATATGTGTGCTGACATGTAAAGAGTATTTAGGTATATCAAGTAAGAATAAAAGTCAATTTGATTATTATACATATACACAAACACACTGTGGTGTTGTGTTAGCTTAAAATATGTACACAATATGATAAAATTTGTTATTTCTGGGCAATTAGGGTGTACGATTTGAAAGTTCTAGTAAAAGTTTGTCATTAAGGATATAATCCCTGGGAAGAGCCGTAATATGAATCTTGCACAAATAGAAGTAATTTCTTAATTTCTATGAATTAATTTTAAAATTATTTTGTGGATTGGAATATTCCACCAACTTTTATCCCTTCAGAAGTAAAGGGAATCTTTTCATCTGTGCTTGAAGATTTTATTACATACACAGTTTTTTAATGTGCATCTGTTTTGTTATATAATTTATTACTTACATGCAAAAATTTTAGATTATTCATTATAATTTAGGTGTATCATTATGAAAACGAAAAATAGGAAATATAAATGTTACTATTACAAAGGTATAACTTTATAGGGATCTTCTTTCAAAATATTTAACTCTTGTACTCTGTTTTCTCAATGCATTTATTCATCAAACATACTATGAAGACCTGTTATGTAACAGACGTATTCTACTAACTTTCAGGACACATCCATCCTTAAAACTATTTACCTGACCAGCCTGAGAAATTTGAGAAATTTAAAATTGGAGGATTAGGACTTAATTTCAGTTAAAGTCATTGCTCACTCCTTTCAAACAAAAGCATTTCTGAAGGTAGACAATTGTAAAAGAATACTTTAACTGCCCTTTTAAAATTTGTAACAGTATTAATTATTAACAGTAAACGTTCAAAATATGTGATTGTCACACAGTGTATAAATCTATATATTGAACAAATGAGGCATACCTATTCATTCGAATCCTGAGTTTCTTTTGCTCTGAAGTATTTGAAAATCAAAGTAAGAATTATTTGGTTTTAAAAATTTTGTTATTTCAACCGTCTTTTTCCATAGTACTTTTAAGAACTGAAACTTACATAAATGCCAGTGATATAACTAGAACTTCCATAGACCTATTGTATATGCCCTATTTCCCTTAATGTAAGGCAGCATTGATTTTGTGATGTCCCATTATTTTGCTTATCAATGAGATAATTTTTCTGTGCTGCCCATTGTAGTTGAAATAAATCATGAATAAAAGGTGCTGTTCCATTATCAGTGATGTTAAAATGTGAGAAAATGAGCACCCTAGCATCACTGAAATACAATGTTATCTCTAGTCTTTAAATAAACCACAAAGTAGGTATAATTGCATTATTTTGCTTAATTAAAATGTTATCTTTGTTAAGCAGTAGTAATAATTACATTATGTAACAGTCATTGAGCTGTTATTTGCATTAGGAACTGTTCCACATACTTAGTACAGATTCTCATTTGAGCATCACAGTGATGTCCTATGAGATAGCTACTGTTTTTTTTTCCCTATTTTATTGAAGATGAAATTGAGGCACAGAAGGGCTAAGTGATAGATAATAAGTTTTTTTTTTTTTTTTTTTTTTTTTTTTTGAGGCAGAGTCTCACTCTGTTGCCCAGGCTACAGTGCCATGGCATCAGCCTAGCTCACAGCAACCTCAAACTCCTGGGCTCAAGCAATCCTGCCTCAGCCTCCTAAGTAGCTGGGATTACAGGCATGTGCCACCATGCCTGGCTAATTTTTTCTATATATTTTTAGTTGTCCAGGTAATTTCTTTCTATTTTTAGTAGAGACAGGGTCTCGCTCTTGCTCAAGCTGGTCTCGAACTCCTGAGCTCAAATGATCCACCTGCCTTGGCCTCCCAGAGTGCTAGGATTACAAGCATGAGCCACTGCGCCTGGTCGATAGCTAATAATTGATAGAGCTTAAAGTAGGATGCAAATCCAAGTTGAACTGATGCCAAAAGCCAATCTCTTTCTAATAGGCTGCTCTTTTAGTAATCTAGTGAGGAATAGCAGCTAATAAATATTGTACTTTTTTCACAAGAAAATTAAATATTTGCTTTAAAGGTAGAAGAAAACATGCTGTTTAATATTTATAATTACATGAATCTTTGTATATTTTAAGATAGTGCACTACAATTTCCTAAAAATCTCTCTCACTTTCATAGGACTGCTCTCCATTTGGCCTGTGCCAATGGCCATCCAGAAGTAGTTACTGTCCTGGTGGACAGAAAATGCAAGCTCAATGTCCCCGACAGTGAAAAAAGGACAGCTCTGATTAAGGTATATAGCAGCCACCTTTTGCAGCATGAGATGGATTTCATTTCAATATACACAATAAAAATAAATTTGTTTCATTTAAATGTAACTAGTCGGTGGGATCTTTGGAATGTTTCTTTTGAACTCTTAGAATTTATGATCTATTTCTTGATCTGATACTGATAGGCGGTACAATGCCTGGAAGAGGAGTGTGCCACCATCCTGTTAGAACACGGTGCCGATCCGAATCACAGTGACGTGTATGGCAACACAGCTCTTCACTATGCTGTCTATGGCGACAACCCATCGATCGCAGCAAAGCTCCTTTCACATGGCGCAAATAAAGAAGCCATAAACAAGGTAGAGGTCAATGAACTGTATTTGAAAAATATCAAACGTTGACATATGTAACTATCAATTTTCCATATTTGGAAGCTCAAACGTTCCGCGAATGAAAATATTTTGAAATACCTTAATTGTTTTAAAATTTTACTTAAAATGTTTATACATTTAAAGAAGCATTAGAAGATGCAGTTTTCTTTTATACGTTCATGGTTAATATTTGTGAAAACCCTGCATTTGTTAAAGGAAAACTTGTTAACTTTTTTTCCAAACAAGTGTTGTGTTTTTTTTGTTTGTTTGTTTTTTCTATTTAGTATAAAACAAACCAGGGGAGCCAAATTTGCCCTGGAAATATGCTTTATCTTATAATTGAAAACTAAAGCATTATATAATAAATGGAATTCTTGCTGCTGCTGACAAGTTCCTTAGAAATGCAATTTATATCAAAGTGACTAATCTCTAATTGGCAAGTCGTCAGAGAAAGAAATGGAAAGGGAAAAAGAGGTCAGAAATATGCTGGCCATTTGGAAATTAGGTAATTTGGGGAAATACAATGAAGAGTTTTTTGTGTGTTTACTTGTCTGTTTGTTCTTGGTTTATATGTTTAGACAAAGTGCTCTTCAGTTTTACGGAAAGTAATTCTTAGTTTGGGAAAGAGTGTTAGGGAGTTGTAAACTTGCCCAGAAATCAGTGTTAGGAGGACTCTGAGGAAAGCAGATTGGCAGTGAATAGGTGGTAAGGATGTGGGAAAGACTTGAGAAGAGGGAAGAATATTCTGCTCTTGCCCAAACAGCCACTTATCCTCCTCTTGCAGAAACAGCCACTTCGACAAGACTCTACTAGAATTTCTTGTTGGGAAGGTGGAAGGTACAAAACTTATAAATAGCAAAATCAAGTTGCATTTTGAGTTTCTTAGTCCCTGTTCTAACCCTGTGCAGCAAGACTAAATGGAGTTTTCAGCAAATGACTCCATCTCTCACTATTTCCTGTTTGGGGCCAGATCTCCAAGTGATAAAGGGCCTTGGCCATGTGAGAGAGACAGGACACTGAAGTGACTGCCTGCTCTGCTAGTGCTCAGCTAGAGCCGTGTCACAGTGACCGAGGAACATTTTTTAACAATCTACAAGTCTAGGCTCAGCCCTGCAGATTTTAATTTAGTAAATCTAAGAAGGCCTGGATATGTATATTGAAACAGATTTCCTCAAAGCTGGGTGCAGAAGCGTGTGCTTGTTGTCCCAGCTACCCTGGAGGGTTGAGGCAGGAGGATCACTTGAGCCCAGGAGTCTGAGTCCACCTGTGCAACGTAGTCAGACCCTCTCTCTAGCCAATAAAAATACTTTTCTTGAGATTCTGATGCATTCCTACTTAACAACCACTGAATAAATAAATATAATATAGAAATTCCCATGTTTCAAAAACATAAGAAATCTCCAGAAGAATTGGAGTTTGATAGATGCTACTTCCTTCAAATCTCTCCTTTCTAATAATATTAGCCTGACTTTATCTGCCTCTCTCTAGCTCTGTGGTTGAGCAGTTCCAAAGAATATTATTGGCAACATCTATCAGCTTATGGAATAACACCCGTTTCCTGCTGTTTAGCAATCATTCACTGCCAGTCAGAGGGTCTTTAGAAATCTGCTTATGGACAGTCTTTCAATAAGTAGTAATGGGCCCTTTCGGGATTTCACATTTCTTTGTTATCATTCAGGGGATTAGTTCAACAAATGTTTACTACAAGCAAGGCGTTCTCAATTAGCACAGTAGCAAATCTTGAAGCTTTTATTCAGGTACAGCTGTATTATGGACTATCTCAGTATGTCTGTTAAGTTCATACAGCTTTGACGTAATGAGGATGGCAGTTTTAAACACTTAAAAGCATGAAGTTTCCAAGAACATAGAGAGGAATTCTTTTAATAATTTAGTTTTAGCAGTCCTATGAACTAGTTAACAATTTGGGTAACAATCTGGGAAAAATAAACACAAGTAGATAGTAAATGAATAGATGTTTGAAAAATTCTTGTTGTGGGTATTATAAATCTTAATAGCAATTTTTATTCCATATTGGGGCTTGATATTTTGGCAAAACCTATGACACTAAAGAAAACAAAGATTTCACATGCAAGTACTTGCTTTATACATGACTATTTGGAAACATCATTAGTGAATTTTAGAACATGAGACTATAGTCAAAATGCAGCCCATAAGTAGGTTTACTTTGCCTTGATAAATTGAGTCTGCATGTAAAATTTGGGAGACATGCAGGAACCTGGGTTTCAGGCTTCCCTAAAGAGTCAAGCCTATTGTCCCTTGAGCTCATATGTTTGCTGTGCTGTGCAGAATCTTCCCCCTTTATACAAGGTGTATGTTCTCCAGTTTGCTACTGTGCCTATCTAGGTATTTCACAGGCTCAGGACATCTACTTGCCTACCTAAGCACTTGAGAGGACAAAGCTTGTTTTTTAGTATTTTTTGAAATAATTTCAAGGTTTTCAAGACAGTTTATACTTGTTTAGAATGTATGTAATCTATATTATAATATACATTTATCCATTAGTAATATGGTTGGATTTTAGAATATAGAAATTTTTTTAAAAAATCAATTTTTTATTATATATACCATAAAAAATCATCATCGTATTGGAATACCTATAAGCTTTTTAGGTTACCCATGGTGAGAACACTGAATCCTAACCACTAGACCACCAGGGAACTTTACCCATGGTTATAGTTGGCTAGGCTGTGTGTAATGAAGACAGCATCATATCTTTCTCCTCAGCATAAACTCTATAAAATGCAAATGATTTAGTGGCTTCCATTGTGCTAGCAATAATCCATATAGATCAGTATTAGAACTCTAATTGATAAGCCATTATATTTTTATTTCTGATTTATATTTTGCATGAAGTAAAAACCAACTGGAGTACCAATTAAAATAGAAATCAGAATACAAGTGGATTAAAATAAAGCAGATAGGCATTAGCATCTCAGGATCATCAGGATAATTGAGGAAAAAAATCATAGTGAGCCTTCTAATAACTAAGATAAAAATCTGTCACCTTGTCACAGGAGAAACAACATGGACCATGAAATAATGAGTTGAAATTCATTTGAAACCTGTCTCTTTTATTCAGAGCCCATTTCCTTAGTGACCCTTTGGAGAAGGAGTACCTGACATTGGTACCCTGGGGTCCTACGCTACTGTTAGAAGAGAATCACAGGAGTTTGTATCACCTGGAGGAAACCTCCACATTCACTGGAAAGTTCTTAAAACTGTATCTCTAAAGATTTAATTCTTCACATGTTGTTTACCAAAAAAACTAAATAATAATAATACTTGTCAAATAGAGATCAGGCAAAGCTTGAGAGATTTCTTTAATACTGGACATATGATGCACAGTTTTGCACTACTTCTCTAGCCTGGATAGTCATGGAATCTTCCTTTTGGGATACAGTGTTTAACTTATGGTATCTAAATACTCTTTGGAATATCCTGTAAAAAACGTTGCTGTAGGTACAATAATTGATATTAATTCAATAAAAATGCTTGAAGCATTTACTACTACATCTTAGGGTTTGGGAATATGGAGATAAAAGATACAGCCCCTGCCCCCAAGAAGCTCTTGGTTTAGATGGAAAACAATAAATTAAGTACAGCATATCATGGTAAATGTTGTGATAGAAACAAAGATTCTTAGAACCCGGAAACGTTTGAAATGAGTTTTGGAGATGGCAGGAGTTAGCCTGGAGAGGCAGAGGAGGGGAGTTTCTAAGGGAAGGAGCAGAACAGATGGGTGAGTGGATGAAACTACCTTTCATTTACTTTCTGTATGATACATTTATTTAAGTTCATAGGCTCTTACATCAAATGTTCAGTTCAGTTGAGAAATATGAAATTTTTTGAATGATAAATTGATTTTTCTGTATTACAGGATCACCTCACTCCACTTCTACTTGCTGTAAGTGGAACTAAAGAGGAAATGGTAAAATTTTTGATACAGAAGAATGCAGATATAAATGCAGTAGATAAAATGAACAGGTATAGTATTTAGTGCTTTTTTTAAAAAAATGTGAATGTTATTTTAGGGTAGTAAGAGTCACTCAAGTCAGAATTATTAAATGAATGAGAAGATTAACATAATTGTTGAGAGGATAGAGTGACAAATATCAACACAAATCATCAGTTAGGTAGAAAAGCAATTATTTGGACTGGGGAACCTAAAGAACAATATGCAGTAGGATTCATCATCTCTTATGATACTGACTGATATTTGTTATTTGTAATCTGATGTTTTTGATCATGTCATCTTATATCACCTAAAGAGGTTTCATATTAGTTTTACTGAAGTGTGGACTTTAACTTTTAGATCACTTTATGACTCAATATGGAACTTCTTAATCCTTTTATAGTATTTTTTTAACTTCTTCTTATAGAATTTCCTTCAAAAATGGTATATGAAACATAAATAGAAGTTGAAAATCATTTTTTCTTTGGGACCACTCTTTTGCCTTAAGTGCTTTCTTTGAAAAATATTGATGTTAGGTGATCTGTAAAGGATTATTAATTGCTATAACTAAATACTGTGGGTTCATCAGTTGTTTTCCTTTTTCATTTCTAATGTATTTTGATTTTTTCTTTTTAATTGTTATGAAAATGAGAGAAAGACCACTTTAAGTGGATAAAATTTTTCTTTAATGAAGATAAGTCATAAGTGGATGATAAAGGGAAGAGACAGCTTTTCATTCACATAAAACCGGGTTTAAATTCTCGCTTTCCCACTTGCTAGGCGTGTGACCTTGGGAAGACCACTTCCCACCAAATGTGTATTCTAATATGAGAAGGAGAATAACACTATGCCCTTCCAGGGTGGTTGTGTACAAGTAAGATTATGTATAGAACATTGAATTCAGTCCCCAGCACGTGCTCATCAACATCATTAACTGAAACTACTATTTCTACTATTTTCACCATTACTACTAATGTTATTGTTTAAGCCTGCAGATAGCTCTTACTTAACTGACCCCTAGTTGACTCTGAATCACAGTCCATTATGTCAAAATAGGGAAGACATGGAGCATACTTCATGCAATGCTTTGCTTACTTTAGATAAGTGATCTCAGCAGAGAATGACCAACTTCTACTATGTCATACCTTAATGACACAAGAAGCTACGTTTTTGTCCCTTCCTTTTAACCTAGGTGGTAATTTACAAAGAGGCACGCTTGAGCACCCAGGATGCTTGTGTCAGTTAGTACATATAAAAGGTTAATTCTATACTGATAGGCAAAATATTCAGCTGGCAATGTATATCAAATTAGCATTTTAAATAACTATTAAAGTTCCCAAGGGTGAGGTTATCTCTTTGTTATTTTAGAACGGCCCTCATGCTTGCTGAACATCATAACTCACCAAGTATACTACACCTTCTTGAGGAAGGTATGGATGTTTTTTCTGAAGATATCTCTGGAAGGATTGTGAAGGATTATGGCACTACTAGTGGTTTTAATACATAAGTATTTACATTAAAAGACCAGTGAACACTAAATCAAGGTGTAAAATAATTTCAAATTTTATATCTTATACATCAGGTGAGATTTCATAGTGTGTTTCAGGTAGTGTTGGAATGGCAGTGAATTAGTCGAATTCATCAGCCAGAAATCAAACAAAAGGCTAAACGAGTTAGAAGTAGTAATGGGTACAGAATTCATCATCTCAAGACTTTTAAGAAACCTTTATCATTAGGGATGGTATCAGCATCATCCATTTCATTTGAAGAATAACTCGTGCATGAGATAATATGCCACATGTTTCATCCTTCTAATTAGTTATTTGGGTCTTGAAATGTCTAGTTAACAGAAAATGTTGTAGTGTCTTCTGGGGGCTATTTCCTATAGCCTCCTCCTTGAACTTTTCAGGAAATGGAATGGTTCTCTAAATGCAAAGAAGACAGTTGTTTTTACAAGTCTGAGAGAGGGGAATGAAAGGACACTTCAATCATTCTGTTGTTTCATTTATTCTGTTATTCCATTTGAGACTGGTCTTGCTGTCTGGAAATGATTGACCTTTGCAGATTCAGATCCCTCAGTCTTCATATGGTGATCCATATTTAGACTTCAAGGCTACATACACATTTTTTGAGTTCGTGCACATATGCTCAACCATTGTTCCTAAATTACCAGTACCCTGCTCTGGCAGCTGGGCCTCCTAGCTACAGCCACAAACATAGTGAGCAAAAGGGCCCTCCCTCCACACTCCAAACCTTATGTGGAGCCCTCATCTCAGCCTAGACTTAGCCTAGGTCTTTATGGTAAGTTATCCTTTGATGCCCCTGATTGTCTTCCCTCTAGCAAATAGTTGAGATTGTTCTAAACTGTCAGAGAGTTTCAAATATCACTGTAGGAAGATATTAGAACTTCCTTTTTTCTTTGCTACCAATTTGTATGCCAAGGCTCCTTTTGCCTCTGTTTAGTGCCTTTTTTTAAGTATTGGAAAGTCACATTTCATCCTTCTGCAGAGTAATGGTCACCAACTTGTAGCTGGTCTCTCAAGTGATCTGTTTTCCATAACAATGAAAATCTCCCAAGCTACTTGGACCTGTACCTGAAGTTTCTTAAATTCTTTCAAATTCTATCTCTTAGGGAAACCATTCATCAGAATTCTCTGAGCTAAAAGTAGGTTAATTGTTTGGCTCTTCTGTTGATACAATACATACATACATACATACATACAGGAGGTTGATTGGATTTAACAGGGCCAAACCTCATCCCTGACTCATCAGTGTCCATATAGGGCTTTGAGCTTGCTTCATCAGCACATACATGAAAATTGAAAGAATATAGAGAAGATTACCATGATCCGTGCCCAAGGATGACATGAAAATTTATGAAGCATTCCATATTCTGTGCAGTCCTGTGAACATCATTTGACTGTTTGCTGACTAGCTCCGAGGAAACAGTGTATGTCAAAGCAAAACAGGTGTGACTCAATATTAAGATTGTGAGTTTCACTAACAAGAAAATTGTGTAAAGTGATGTATGAAATGACAGTGGAGTTGAGTGTTGAGCAACATGTATAATGTCATATGCAAATATGTTGTTGGTACTGATCTCAGACATGAGAAAATATGAACCAGCATCTCCTTCATTGAACTTAGTAAAAATAAAAGTAAGGTTTTGCCTTCCCCATCACTTGGAGGGAACATGGAGATTAAGCATCTTGCTAACGAAGATCTGCTGGTTCAGAGTTTGAGTAGGTAGAGAAGGAATAGTAGCAGTCCAAGGCAGGTCTTGACATTTATTGATTATTCTGCCTTTGGTGTGATTGATTAGCTCAGTAATGGGGGGAGAGTTATGTTATCTAATTTAATGAGATAATATATTTATTAATAAATTTGTCACAAATTATGAAATAACTGAGATATCCTGAATTACAAGCCACAAAGAATAGGAAAACTAATAATCAAAATTAGGACTTAATAACATTTTCTTGAAACTTCAACATTTCATTCAATATTGCAGCCTAGGGAAAAATGCAGAATGGGTTGTATTTGGGATTCTAAAATAATTTCAGCAATTAAATTAAAGAACAAAGTAATCCATTACTTGACTATTTCTTCAAGCATTGTAAAAATGTTATAGTACTAATGTTAAATATTTATAAAAATGTCTATTAAGAGTGACACAAGGAAGAAAAATCGTCATGTTTTGAAGACATTGAGCCTAAGACAAGCAACTTTTCCATGAACAAATAGCTGTTGGTCATACCGCCTAAGACTTCTTTTAAGTTCAGGACACTTTTTGTTATGTCAAGCGTACTCTAGTTCATTGACTGAACTATGCTGCTCACACTTCATGAGGACTTCACCTTAGTTTTGTATTCTTGAAATCAAAGCGTAATAAGTTTGCAGCGCTTACACATTTGAAGTGTGTGGGCTAATTAAAGTTCTGATATTAGCCCTGATTTTGTTGAAATACTCTGAGAATTTCATATATTTGGTAAATGTTTTCATATCAGCATTAAAATAGTAATATTACTTATTACATTTTTATATATAGCATTCACCACCAAATTTCAGAATATAAAGAAGAAAAGATACCTGACGATCTTTCTGAAAACAGCAATCCAGGTAAGACTTCTTATAGTGAATTGCTCTTGGTCGTTCTACCATGGATAAAAAAATAAAGAGTAAGGAAGTTTTGAGCACAAAAGGGGCAGTTAAAAAGTCAATGTGTAAATTGTGTGCATATTTTAAAAATTTGTTTCTTAGTAATCTAGAATTTAGAATTATGTAAGAAGTTAATTGTAGGGAGTTTATAATCACAAACAGTATTGTCTAAAAAAAGTCTTCATTTAATTATGGTCCTTAAAATGCTCTATGATATTTTTGTATAAATAATAAAATAGGTTTTAAAGTTAGTATGTTATATGTTTCCTCTGTGGTGACATTATAATCAATTGGATTTCTTATTAAAATGAGTTATTTATATTTTATAATAAATGTTTCTGTCTAGGAAATGAATATTAATTAGAGTTGATCTGAACATTGCAGGGGTTACGGGCACCAATTCCCTGTGTGGTGAAAAATTTGCGTATAACTTCTGGCTCCCCCAAAACTTTACTAACAGCCTACTGTTGAGCAGAAGCCCTACTGTTAACTTAAGTAGTCAGTTAAAACGTTTTGTATATGTATCATATACTGTATTCTTACAATAAAGAAAACTAGAGAAAATAAACCATTATTAAGAAAATCATAAGGAAGAAAAACTATTTCCTTTCATAAAGTGGAGGTGGATCATCAGAAAGGTGTTCATTCTCATCGTCTTCACACAAGGTAGGCTGAGGAGGAGGAATAGAAGTTGGTGTTGTTGCTTCTGTGTGGCAGAGGCAGAAGAAAATATGCATATGAGTTGAATATGCATATGAGTTGACCCCTATAGTTCAAATCCTTGTTGTTCAGTGATCAAGGGTATTACATAGTGTTTCCTGGCACTAAGGAAGTAATTATCTTTAATACTGGCAATTCAAAAATAGCTTTCTGGTATGAACAAATAGCAATAAGAACTGTAAAAAGTAGCCAGTGTGCAGTAGTGTCAGAAGAAGATTCATTTTTAAAGATACTGAGTACAAAAGTCAGATATTACTTGTTGAGAAGCACAAATTATCTTACATATTTTTATTCTAACGTGGTCTCATTATTATCGACCTCATCCCAAATAAATTGAAACTGCATGAGATATATTTACTTTGTTAAAACAAGATATATATTCTTCTATCTGCCAGATAGCTATCATGATAACAGTAATTTTATTAGAATAGGATACCCTGTTACCATTAGGCAAAAGATTACCATAGTCAGTATTCCAACAGACTTGCTTTGGGCTCAACAAATTGTAATAAAAGTACACAAACATTTCACAATAGCAAAAATGGTACTATTCTCCCTAGGTGTGGCAACTTAAGCACCTGCTAATCTGAAGTGTACGAGACACCTTTAATTTAGTATGTCTTTATGAAAGAGCCTTTATAAGTTAGGTTTTGCAAGTTGCAGTAGACAATGATAGATGTAGTTTCAGTCCTTAGGGTTCTCATAATAAAATAGAGCTGTCCTAGGAAGTAATGTCTGTGGTTTTTCAACAGAATTGTCAAAAATCATTTTCATTCATTTATTTTCTTGACCAGTTGACAAATAACGCTCAAGAGTCTTTTAGGCAATAAGCATTTTTGTTATGTTACCAAATATAAATGTCTAAGAAATACACTCAGAAGCTTTATATTTTTATTGTCATTTTTATTATTTATTACTTTATTCAGTGCTTACTATGTGTCTGATGCCCTCTGTGAGGTCATAACTACCATTTCTAATGTACTTACCATGTTACATATGTGCCAGACAGTTTAAGTCCATGGCAAGGAATTCATGCTTTAAAAAATTGGGTAACATGTCAGGTAAGCATGCCAGGTAGAGCGACAGAAGAATGATGCTTGGCAGAAGGAACAGCTGACAAGATTGCATGTTTGGCAGAAGGATCAGCAAGTGCAAAATCTGAGATGCATGACTGAACTTTGCAGGGTGTGTGAGCAGTTCAGTTTTGCTTGTGCAAAAAGCATAAAATTGTAATGGTTGGGAATGAGATGAACACTTAGCTAAGACAAGATTGTGGAAGACTTTTTAATGCTTCCACACTAAAAAGTAGAAATGGAGAGATCTTATTTTTTTGGCCATGGGAAATTTCTCAGGTTGAATGCATTTGGCTGCAAATAATGGATGACCTAAGGAACAGAGGCTGAAACAATAGGAACCAAGTTGTTTTGGTGGTTCAGTAATGCCACCGGGATCCAATTTGTTGTCCCTCTTTCAAGGGTGCTCTTGGCACTGTTGTGCTTATGGCTCCTTTCCTGGTTGGCTCATTAGCACCAGTTCCAAACACAATGTTCTTACAAGATAGTATCTAAAGGTGGGAAGGGCTGCGTTTCTTCATATGTTTTTTGTAACTCGGGAGAAAAGTGGGAAGGATGCAGTGGTCTCCCTGTAACATTTTATCAGGTGGGTCACACCATATGCTCATTTTTAAATCAGTCACTGGGAAACAGATGTAATTACTGTGATTAGCTTAGAATAATTATTTCTCTTTTTGGAGCCAGGGAGGGGTATTAAGATGATAAATATTGAAATAGAATTGTGTTTCTCCAGCAAGAGACAAGAAGGAATGGCTACTGGGTAGGGAGCCATTAAAGTTTGTTGTAGTGATTCATTGAAGAATATTGAACAGGGGAGTCTTAAGGTGGGATTTCAGTTTTAGGGCATTTTGTATATGGTCTAAATCAGGCATGGGCAAGCTTTGTCTGTAAAGGATCTAGTATTAAATATTTGAGGCTGTGTTATCGCTTTCACATCTACTCAACCCTGCCATTGTAGTGTGAAAGCAGTCATAGAAAATATGTAAGCAGATGGGCATGACTGTGCTCCAGTAACATTTTGTTTTACAAACCATATGGCATATGCATAGAGAAGAGCAGCAGTTCACCAAGGAAGATGAACACTTTTCTATAAATGTTGAATTTAATGGATATTCATATAGAGTCTTTTTAGTGTTTTCCAGACTCCCAGAAGGAAAGCCAGTCTTCAGAGTAAGTCACATTGTTTATACGAAGAGTTTTTAGGCACAGTGTGCCGCTCTTTTCACTTAGGGAATAGTGGGAATCCTCCCAAAGCCAATGTCCCGGATCCCAGCCATGGGCCAGCCTTGCAAGCAGGCCTTTCTAAGGATGGCAGTCTCATCCTTGCTGTATAAAATCTGTTCTGCACAGCAGTTACACCCCAACTTAATTTTTAGTGGTTTTAAAATTTTATTTAATAGCAGATAATATAATGATATAGCATAACATGGTGGTTGTTTTAGTTGCATGATCCATATTAAGTTGCAATGCTGTTTACTTGTTTTTTTTTTGTTTTTTTTTTTACTGTTAATGAATGTTTAACAGATATTTGTGCATAAGTTACTATGGCAATGCAGGCACTTAAAACAGGGGATGTGATATTATGAAATATATATGTGGTCTTTGATCTGGTTTCCTGGCATACAACTCCTAAAATTTTTGTACTCTCCAAAGTGATTATCTTTTTGTGTGTGAAGGATTGACTGATGGCTGGCAGCCACCAGGTAGCTGCAGGATGGAGGCTGGTCATCACAGACCAAGGCATGATTAGGGGGCTGGGACTTCCACCCTACCTCCAACCTCCAGGGAGGAGAGTGGGGCTGAAGATAATGTGATCTTCAATGGCCCATGATTTAATTTGTCATATCTCTGTAATGAAGCTTTCATAAATAGCCAAGGAGTGAGTTCAGAGAGCTTCCAGATAGCTGAATATGTGGAAGTTGTTCTAGGGCGGTGCCCCAGGAGGGTATGGAATTGCTCTACCCCTTCCCCCATACCTTATCATATGCATCTCTTCATCCATATCTTTTGCAACATGTTTGCCTGAGTTCTGTGAGCCATTCTGACAAATTAGTGGAACCCAAAGAGGGTATTACAGGAACCTGGACTTGAATCTGATCATTTAGAAGTTCTGGAGGCCCACATTTGTTACTGGTGTGGGAAAAAGCCAGCCTTGGGAACTGAGCCCCAACCTGTGGGATCTGAAGATAGTGATGGAACTGAATTAGAGGACTCTCAACAGGTGTCTCCAGCAGAATGAATTGCTTGATTGTTCATGGGGAGCCCCTGAACCACCACCACATTTGGTCAAAGAAGTCCTTTGTGTTGATAATTGCTGTTGTGGTGTGAGAACATATAGCAGCAAGGGGGACTGCTGTATACTCTGTGATTACATCTCCCAGTCTGTTAGTCCAGAAATCATGCTGTTTAAGTTTGACACTGTCTTCTTACAATACTGACTCTGCTAGTGAGACCATTTTCTGTCACTGTGGTAGGTTTCAGTTGGGATTATGATGATTGTACACAGCGGTTCACCTGTAGGTATCAAATTTTGAAAAATTCCAGTCTCCCTTGCATTTGATAAATCAAAGGAGGGGAGGCAACTGTTACTAATGTATTGATTGCCTACCAATAGTATCAATAATATTAATACTAGTATAGTCCTCAGGTATGACCCCAAAAGAATCCTTTGTAACAAAGCATGAGTCTTTTTCTTATTTTGGTCCAAAATCTAAAACATATACAAAAGTGTGCATTAATTATTTATGTTTTGTGAAGGTGGAGCCTTGCTGTGTCACTCAGGCTGGTCTTATTTCCGAACCCTTCAAAGGATCCTCTTGCCCCAGCCTCTCGAGTAGCTGAACTTATAGGCACATAACACCATGCTCTTGTATGCTTTTAATATTCTATATTTGTCTGTTGTTGATTTAAAAATACTTTGCTTTTTTTTTAAATAGTGGATGGAATTTCTGAAGACTCTACAATCAGGTAGGATTTTGCAGATTTAAAAAAATTGTATGATAACTAAGGGAATGCAGAGAAAATAACCTAACTTTTCAGTGTTCTATTCTGGGCTGCAGGCCACATTATGTGCTTAACATTTCATATCTTCTATAGTCATCACAACTGCTTCTCAAAGAATCCATGCTATTACTTTTTACTGATTAAGTAACTGTGGTTCCAAGAAGTTAATTAATTGCTCCATGATCCCATAGTTTGATTATCAGCCTGACTGGCTCCCAAATGTGTTTGCTTGTCCTTTAGCATAGATCAAGAGAAACCTGTGCAGTATTGCATCAAGGTACAGGTACAAATTAGATCAATTTAGAAAGTCAGATTTAGTTATATATTAATTCTCATCAAGAGTTCTTCTTAGAAATCTGGTTATTCCAAGAGCATGTCCTGATGTATTTGAGAATGACAGTGGTCCTTCCTTTTAACATCAAAGGTTTTAGGGCAGATCTCACTTCACTGTGGTTGTAGGACGATAGGTTTTACATAAGCAAGACCAGGCAAGTCCTAGAGAGGAATTGTTTTACTTTAAGTGAAGGTTATCTACATATACGCTATGTTATGTTAATTATTTATCAGCTATTTAGAAGTTCTTTCTAATTGATTTTTCTACTTAATGACTTACCAGTTTAGTTTTCCCATTAGGCTGGTATCCTTGCCTAATCCCATGAACGTGTTTTTTTTTTTTTTTCCTAGAATCTTTTTTTCTCCCATGATTTTCTATAATTTTGTCTTAATATTTTTTTACTTTCTACTTTGCATTTCTTGGTTTTTTATTGTTTTTTTTTTTCCTGTTAAATATTCCCTACTTTTCTAAACAGAGAATGCAAAGCACATAGAAATTCATGATTTTAAGGAATCTTAGGGACTAATAAACATGTCCTCTGGTACTTTAATCTGTGTTTAACATCCTGGTCAAGTAGTTGTTTAGATAGCATACCTGAAACTTTTTACTTTGGTAAATAACAAAGGATTGAAACCCAAGATATTTAAGTGATTTATTTGGATATAGTCAGAGGCAGAAATGAGATTTGAACTCATGTTTCTTCTTTCAAGCCCAGTACTGTTCCTTTTTTCTCATCCTGTAGGTGAGTGTTTTAGTAATAGAAATGGAGAGTAGATCTAGGGAACCCAATGGAAGAGAATAAGAATGAAATTAGCTGCTGAACCCAGTGGCAGTGGATAAGAGTGGAATTAGCATTGGAAGGCCAATTTTGAAGAAGAACAATGCTGGGTTGGAGAGAAATACAGGTTTAAGAAAAGAGATCAGAATATTGGGGCTTCTGACAAGTGTGATAAAGACAAATCATATGAATGAATGAGAAAGGATGTTGGGATTTATCTAGAAAGGCACATTAAAATAGAGGGTTTGAGGGAGTTCTGAACAGGTTGCTGTGTTTTTGTTTGTTTAATTGGAGGAACTGGCAAACTTGAAATTTCTGTCAAAAGATGTTAAAAGAATTTGAGCCACTGGGAAGAGTCTCTGTAGCAGATAGGAATGTGGTATCATCTACTTCCACTCCAACCTACACAGGGGTGGCTTACAGCCCCTTGAGGACTAGGGGGCTAGCGGTTGCTGAATTACATAGGTCTGTGGCCCATGGCACGTGTCCCTTCACCTCTGTCCTTTTTCCCAGTTCACTGATGTCTTTCCCATGTACATGCAGAGTAGAGAAGGGGTAAGATTTGCCGGGAAATCAGTCATGGAGCTGGGGTAGCTGGTAATGTGCCTATCCTGGGAGAGGATGACTGAGACTCGTTTAGCCTGCTTATCAGGATGAGGGAAATAGAGGGTTTCTGCTCTTGGTCATTTGAGCCTATTTTTCAGGAACCTGTGCTGTATTAGACTGAAGATTAAAAGTTTGAAGACTGCCATGGAGTCCTCCAGAAGAAGGACCTGGAATCAGGAGCCCATAAGAAGGTACTTAGATAGTACTTTGGGAAATAGAAGTATGACTACCAGGATTCTCCTTTTCCAGTAGTCTCTCTCCTTGAGTATCTGAGTGTCTATGAAGGTTTTTAAAGGCTTGCTAGTTTATGTAGACCTGAATAAGGAATGACCTGTATGGGCAAAATAATCGGGTAATATAATTTTTAATTTTGTACTTTTTCTTGGAAGAATATCCCCAATAACAACATATAATTTTTTTTTACTTTTGTACATTTGTCTTTCAAACATTTCAGATGTTTCCTGGAACTCCCTGTATGGTTTTAGAGTAAAGGGGAGATATAGGGCCTTCTTAGGTGCTTTCCTTCCTGAAGAAGCAAGCCTCCCGATTTTCTGAGTTACACAGATTAGTCTTTGAAACAGAGACATGTAATGGAGAAGGGACAGCAGATTTTTCTACCTTGTTTCAGGTTATCAGGTTTCTTCCAGTTCAGGTAAGAAGAGTCATGTCAGTCACTAAGTTAACAGACAATTTGTGAAGACATATTATACTTGGGATTTGCTAATATATTGGCTGTCGATATCTCTTATGAAGCTAAAAGTAAGTCTTCATTGACTACTTCATAGACTGTGAGAGGTGGAGACAGAAGTAAGTAACTAGAATATTTCTTAAAACAGAGACCAAATTTTACTAATAATTATTTCAAGAAACATCATTTAATATCTAGATAGCTGACCTTTCATGTTGTTTTATTTTTTCTGGGTGAGTGCACCTAGATAGAACCCTGTAGATGTTTTTATTTTAAGGCGATAACCTCATTTATTTTTGTTGTATATTTTTTCTCTAAAGGATGTCCACCTACCCGACTATTGATGATTTAAGCAGTGTCGATACCAAGGTAAAGTGGTTTCTTGTGAAATTAATTTTACTACTCTGAATCTCCTTTTGTATAGTATATTCTCTTAAAATTTAGCAGTGGTTTACATATGACTTTATAATAGAAAATTGGTCAGAGAAAACCATTCTACATAAGTTTGATGAAACCCTTGTGTTACCTCTGACCTGTTATCTTCCTCTTGACCTCTTCCCAATGGAGTGTAGGGAGTTCGGTCCCCCAGCTTAAGATTCAAGCTTGTGGACTGTACTTGTGGGTATGAATCCACTGCTCCTTACTAGCTTGAGATGGAAGGAACTGTGTTTAGCTATGGGGTTGTTCCTGCTGTCATTGCTTTTAGTTTGTGTGGAGGAGCCAGTTACTGAGGTAATCCTTTGTGCCCATGGTAGGCTCTGGTCCACCAGGTGGGGTATACGAATGCCTTAAGCTTTGGGAGGGGCCGTTAGCTTCCAGGTGTTGCTTGGACCCTGCTCCCTCCTTAAGTAGGGGGAGGAGCAAGATGGATCACAGCTGGGGTGCAATAGCCTGGTTGTGTGGGCTTCCATGGGGCTCAGAGTTTGCTTATTTGGCCATTAGGGGGAGCCACTGATACAGAGTTGAGAGTTGTCTCTGGAAGATTAGAGGGCTGCTCCTGATGGCAGGTGCCTACTCATGTGATTGCTGAGGCCTCTGGCCAGATTTTCCATTCTTATCTACAAACCTGGTCACTTTTCCCTCTGATCGGTCCGCTTTTGTTTCCTCTCCACCCAAGGTGGGCTCTCAAGCTTCCCCACAGTTTGTGTATCTGGCCTGTTGGCATGTGTCTCTGCACATCACTGATAGATAGGGGGATCTCCAATTGTACACTGCTTTTCTGCCACTAGACCCCAACCCAAGGTGGGTGGGCCTCTCTACCCCCCAAAGTCACCACTAAAGTGATGCTCCCACTGGGAGAATAATGGCAGCTAAAGGAAATTTTGGTTCAAGCTTAACTCTCTATTAAAGTGAGTGGGGATAGGGACGGTTGCTCTGATTCAGCCTGTGGCACTCAAGGCATTTGGTTTCCATAGGAACCAGTACTTATGCAAATTGCATCCCAATGACACAGCCAACTCCAATATGGCACTTCTCAGTGGGGAAGGGGGCATGGGGCTCACCCATAGAACCCTGCTCTCTTGTGCTCCTCCACACCCTCCCAATGGGCATGGGTTCTCACTTGCCACCTGAACTTAGGACTGGATCTCTCCCCCATGGCCCCTGCCCTTCTGTCTGCACAATTAGCAGCTGAACACACCAAGCACCTGTAGGCAGCAAGATCACAAACTGAGGGCTGTGGGTGGAAAAGTGCCCCTGGCACTGAAGCATGTTACTGAGCACAGAGAACTCCAGGGCTGCTATGGTTTGGGGAAGGGGCTGTGGACTTCCTGCACCACTCTGAAGTTTGGAGTGGCACCTGTCTGTCTGCCTCTCTGAGCCCTGGTGGCAGCTCTGCTGACCCAGGCAGGCTGAGCTTGGAATGGGGTCTGGGAGTGCGCTTCTCTGGCTCAAGGCAGGCTCAGCTGGGAGTGTGTTGTTGTGTGGAACCAAGTCACTCAGTACAAGGTGCTTTGGTGGTTACTATGGTGTGGGTGCAGCCTCATGGCTAGGAGTTGCTTGAGCCAAAATTACTTCCTGTGATGCCAGGAGTCGGGGAGTGCAGAGGAGATGGCATCTGCATGCAGAGATGCCAACTCCCTTGTCTCTTCTGGCACTCCCCTATTGGATGAGAACCCTGCATCTCATTGCTGCCCTGAGGCCTCTGGGTGGGGGAGGGGAAAAGAAAACCCTTACCATTTCCCTGGGCTCCAGGACATGCCAGTAACTCCCTTCTATCTTCCTCTCTCAGTAACTCAGTTCTTCTTGGTGGTGTTCCTGGACTCCAGTGGTATCTATCCCTGAAGTCTACTTCCAAGCGGTAATCACTCTCTGCTCTCAGTCCAATCCTCAACTGTTCTGCTGGGATGGTCCAGCAAGCTTTTTCTCTAGTCAGCTACTTTGGCTTTCTCCCCAAGGACTCCTATGACTCTTATGTTAGGCCTTTTACAGAATCCCATATTTCTTGTAGGCTTTGCTTGTTCCTCTTGCTTATCTGCTCCATCTCTTGACTGACTTGTTCAATTAAAAAGTGTTGTCTTCAAGTACTGAGAATCTTTCCTCTGCCTGATCTAACCTATGCTTAAGGTCTTCCACTGTGTTTTGTAATTCCTTGAATGATTTTTTCATTTCCAGAAATTGTGTTTGATTTTTTTCTTTAATATTTCAGTCTCTTTGGTGTTTTTTTTAATTCATTTTTTGCATTGTTTTGGTTCTTTCTTTGTGTTGGGTTTCCTTGTTATCTTGTATTTCGTTGAGCTTCCTTATAATCCACATTCAAAATTCTTTATGTGTCATTTCAATATTCTAGTTTTGGTTGTTACCCATTGCCAGAGATGTGGTGTCCCCTTTTGGGGGTGTCCTTTTGCTTTGATTCTTCATATTTCTGGAGTTCTGTCTCATATTCCTTCTCATCTGGAGCAGATATTGCTTCTTACTTTTGGATTTTCTTTTGTTTAGAGAATGACATGCCCAGTTTATTCTCTGAAACAGTAGGTGGTGCTTGGAGGTGAGCATCAATTACAGCCCATATGATGAGTCAGTAAATGCAGTAAGAAGATGTACAAATTGACTTCACTGTTAGTAGGTGGTGCTTGCCAGAAGGAACAAGCTGCAATGCTTTTTTGGGGGGTCACGTGACCAGGTCTAGTCCCTCAAGAAAAGCACTCTCATGCCCCCAGTGGTTGGATGAACCCTGGGACTTCCAAGTGTGCCCTTACTTTCCACCACAGCAGTTGTGGGTGGGGGAGTGAGGGTGGGCATGTTTGGCTTGGGTGGTGAACTTGCCATCAAGATGAAAAATGCTATTAACAAGGGTTGAAGATCTGCTCCCTACCTCTGGACAAAGCTGCCAGGGAGGGGCTCAAGTGGCCCCATTCAACCAGAAAGTCTGTGTGAGGAGGCAGGGCTATCTGAGTCCCTCAATCTGGCAGTCTAGAGCATGCCTCACTCCTTTCCACCCTCCTTTATTACATGGTTTCTCCCAGGCCTCTGCCATTAGGCCCTCAAACCAGCCAAGGTCCCCTACAACTGTTGTGCAAGCCAGGATGTTCCCTTCCCAGGATCCTGGCCTCAGCTGGAAGTGCGGTCCTCCCATGTAAGACGGGGTGCCCTTAGAGCACACTACATCTAGGACCCCCACTGCACTCTCCTCTTTGTCTGTCCCTGCAGGCACCCACATTTCATGACACTTATTCTCAAATATTTCTTCTGTGCCTCTGGGCAATACGATTGAGACCTGGGCATACATGATCTGGTGTGTGGGCCCATCCCTGGGATCCAGTTCTTGACTATACCAGGGATGTGGATGCTGTTCCCAAGTCATCCATGGGGTACCGAAGCTGATTCTCTGTCCCCCCACCTTTGGTAGTTCCATGCTTTACTGGAGTTGCTGGGGAAATATCACCAGGGATGGCTAGCAGACAGGGAGCTCATGGTCTGTGTTACCCCTCTCTCCACTGCAGGACCAATAAGGAAAAGTGTGAACCCTGTTTCCTGTAGAGGCCTCCATGTGGTGGCCCAATTGTTTCTCTTGGCAGCGATGGGTTGGGGAGGGAAAGGAGAGAAGAAGAGTTTGGCTGGAGGAAATCCACTCTGGTCATCTCCAGCCCTCTCTCCAGGAGGCAGTCTGTCCAGAATGATGGGGTATCAGATTCATGCAGATCACCTGGGACCCACAGGACCCCTGTGGCTCCTGTAGTCTGGGACAAAGTTGAGCAATGTCTATGTGGGAGTGAGTAATATGGAACCTGAGGAGTTGAAGCCCCCTAGGGAGGACAAAGGTGTCTGGTGGTAGAGAAGAAATATGACACCTACTGTCCAGCTCAGATCTGTGGGGTGTTGTTGGAATACAGAATTAAGAGACATGGAAAGTTTCAAGAGTTTTTCAGGGCTTTGCTTGAAGGAAACTGAGCATATTAGTTCACATTCCAGAAGCTGCTTAGCAACAGGGGAGGCATTCCACTGACCAGGGGTGACTGCAAGGCTATGCTTGTCTCGAGGCCTGCAGGCCAGCACCTGGAGCTTGTGTAAGGCGGAGCTCGGCATAGGGTCACAGGTTAAGGAAGTGATCAAAGGATGCCAGCCCAGCAGGCACCTGTAGCTAAAGCTAATTAGCCTCATGGACAATTCCTGCTTCGCTCTTGACCACATGTCTCAGTTAATGACAAACTAGATAAAGAAATACATGGTCTGTATATTTCTGTTTTAGCTTTATGGCTAATTGGTAATTTTATCTTTAACTTGTATACTCAGCTAGGTCTATTCTTAACTTAGTGCTTAAGAAGTTTATCTCAGAAAAATTTTGTAACCATTTGCTCACGTAGATAGAATTAATTAAAGGATCTCTTGAAACCTTTGGGGAGCCTTTAAACCTAAATGAATGATCTGTACACATATATCTGTAACCGCTAACAGCTAATTGTTGTACCAATAAATACTGATGCAGGATTTCACTCAGTGACTCCTGGCTCACGGGAATGCTGGAGGACCTCTGCCTCCCCCATCATTTTAAACTACACTTTGTCTCTATCTCTATTATTTCCAAATGTCTTGCAAGGATCCTGCTTGGAACCTGTATTTCTTGGAGAATAGCTGACTCCCAGAAGGGCGGGAGGTGTCCTGGGAGGCTGGGAGCCTGGTTTCCTGTTTTTAAGAAGCTCCTTGCTCACTGGTGGCAACATTCTCTGGGCTTAGTTGGGCAGAAGGATGCTCCAGCAGCTCTGGAGCCCACCGACAGTCTGAGATGTGAGGGAGGGGGATGTTAACTCCTCCTCCACCTACCCTTCTTGTAGGTTTCCAAGACTCTCATGGCTTAATCCCCACTGATGCCTTTCTCCTTCCAGTTGTGTTTTGCAGCCTCTTCCTGTGGAGTCTCCTGTAGGTTCAGAAACCCTTCCTTTAGACTGTCACTCAATCTGTGTTCGTTTGTCTGTTTGTTCTTTCTCTTTCATCTAAAGCTCCTCCTTCTTACAGAGATGCTCTGGCTAGTGGTGCCTCTGGTTCACCATCTTGCAGTTATTTATTTTAAACTTCTTGATCTGGGCTCCATTTAACATGAGCTTCTCGGGAAGGCTTTCCAGATATTCAAAGGAAATTGAGTGTTGTTAAGTAACTTGTTGGTTACTACAGGTGAATCAGCACAGGGGGAACCCCACGTCCAGTAATTATACGACGATTGCTAAATCCTTGTAGTACTGGCTTGGTGGAGTTGGGAATGATATAGGAGAATTTCCTGGATTATGAGGAAAATTTGTCATTCTCTTTCCTCACTCTGTGTGCTGAGTTGGTGGAGTTGGGGGAGGAGCAATGTGGGCACTCCCTCATGGTCATCATAGCTAAGACTTTGCTTAGGTCACACTGGACCCCAGCCAATCTCAACAAAAGCCCATGGTGACTGTTGCCTGGCTCCCTCTGATGTTTATGCTAGCCCAAGGGCTCTTCAGTCAGCAAGTTGTGAATCCTGCCAGGACTGGGTCTTTCCTTTAATAGCAGAGTGTATCTTTCGGGCTCAAGGTGATTCTAGGAGTGTAATTCATGGACTATGTTGTTAAATCCAGGGCCTTAGGAGTCTGCTATGTACTTAATTTTGCTGTTGGCATGCAAGTTGCAAAACAAAGTCTTCTGAATTTTTTCCTTTCCTTTCCCCAAATGGAAGAAGACTCTCCCTGAGCTGCACTGCCAGGGTTTGTGGGAAGGGTGACATAAGCACTGTCTTGGCCACCACCATTAGTGTATCTCTGGGTCATGTGTACCTCAAGCCCACTGGATCGGAGCCAGCACAGGCACAGGAACTACCCAAGGATGGTGTCCTTTGTGAAATCACTGCCTTACGAATTTATTTCAGGCCCCAGGCTGCTTTTTCTCAGCCAGTTGATGGACGTAGTCAGAACTAAGGTTTCAGGACAGAGAATTTCTCTTTGGCTGGGTGGGTCCAAATGCTCCCTCTGTGGGCACTGGCAGTATTCTGACCTGTGCTATGTTCCTCTGAAATTCAATACAAAGTCCCACAATCACTTCATTCTCTCTGACTCAGGGAAATGTATTCTTTGCTTGATGTGCTGGTGTGGCATTGCCTGCGGATGCAGGAGGGATAGTGTGCAAGGCTCTTTACTGCCCCAGTCAATGCCTCTTTCATTGATTGAATGTGAAACCTGGTACTGAGATCACTCACATGATTTTTGGTTTTCCTGAAGGTGCTTCCTTGCGTGTCTAGTTGTTGAATTTGGTGTTCATGTGGAGGGATGATTGCTGCAGGTTTCTATTTGGTCATCTTGCTCTTCTCAGATCTCCTACAGATGTCCTTTTTATAATATGACTTTCTTTTTCTTTTGGTATGTCTACTTTTAGTTCTTTGAGAAATCTCCATATAGTTTCCATAGAGATTGTTGTAATTTATTCTCCTACCAAAAGTGTATAAGCCTCTTCTTTTCACCACATCCCCACTAGCATCTATTGGTTTTGACTTTTTAATAACAACTATTCTGACAAGGGTAAGGTGGTATCGCATTGTGGTTTGGATTTGCATTTCTCTAATGAATAGTGATGTACAATGAATAGTGATGTGTTTTCATATGTTTATTAGTCATTTGTTTCTTTTCTTTGGAAAAATGTTCATTTATTTTGCCTACTTTTGATGGTTTTGTTTCTTTTTTCGTGTTGATTTGAGTTATTTATAGATTCTGGGTATTAGGCCTTTTTCAGATACGGAGCTTGTGCATACTTTCTGTAGGTTGTTTATCCTGTTGATTACATCTTTTGCTATGTAAAAGCATTTTAGTTAACTTAATTTCAATTTATTTATTTTTGATTGTATTGTATTTGCTTTTTGGGTCATAGACATGAATTCTTTACCTAACCCTATTTTGAGGATAGTTTTTTCTAGTATTTTTTTTCTAAATGTTTTTTATGGTTTCAGGTCTTACATTTAAGTCTTAAATCCATTTTGATTTAATTCTTGTATATGGTGAGAGATTGAAATCAAGTTTCCTTCTTCTGTATAGGAATATCCAATTTTCCTAGCACTATTTATTGAATAGGGTTTCCTTTTTCTAGTCTGTGGTTTTGTCTGCTTGGTGAATGATCAGTTGGTTGTAGGTATTTGGCTTTATTCCTGGGTTCTCTATTTTGTTTTATTGGTGTATGTATCTACTTTTATTTTAGTAGTGTGATTAATTGGTTAATATTGCCTTATAGTGTAAATTAACATCATGTAATGCGATGCCACCTGATTTCTTTTTTCCTTAACATTGCTTTGGCTGTTCGTACTCTTTTCTGGTATCATATGATTTTTTTGGTTTGTTTTTTCTAATTCTGTGAAAAAAGTGACATGGGTGTTTTGGTATAAATTGCATTGCATCCGTAGATTACTTTGTCAATGTGGCCATGTTCACAACATTTATTCTTCTAATCCATAATCCTGAGATACTTTCCCAATTTTTTGTATCATCTAGGACATTTTTAAAGTAGTATTTTGTAGTTCTTCTTGTGGAGATGATTCACAATCTTGGTTAAGTATATTCCCAGATTATTTATTTATTTATTTGTTTATTTGGAAGCTGTTATAAATGAGATTGAGTTGCTGATATTATTCTTACCTTGTTTGTTGTTAATGCATAGAAATGCTAGTGATGTGTATACATTGAATTTGTAACCTGAGACTTTACTGAATTTATTTATCAATTTCAGGAATGTCTTGGAGGTGTCTTTATGTTTTTCTTTGTATAAGATCATATTCTCAACCAACAAGGATAGTTCGACTTCAATTTTTTCTAATTTGTATGCGCTTTATCTCTCTTTTTCCTCATTGTTCTGGCTAGGACTTCCAGTGGTGTGTTAAATTGAAGTGGTGAAAGTGGGCATCGTTGTCCGTTCCAATTCTTCAGGAGAATGCTTTCAGATGTCCCCCATTCAGTATGATGTTGGCAGTGAGTTTTTTATATATGGTTTTCACTATTTTGAGGCATATTCTTCCTATGCCTAGTGTCTTGGGGGTTTTTGTCATGAAAGGGGTATTGGATTTTGTTGGATGTTTTCTCTGCATGTATTGAGATTAGGCTTTGGTTTTGTTTTTAATTCTTTTCATGTGGTGAATTACAGTTATGGACTTTTGTATGTTGAACCACATTTGCCTCTCTCAGGTGAAACCCACTTGATCATGGTGAATTATATTGTTGAAGTGTTTTTTGCTAGGTTTTGCTTGTTTGTTTGTTTGTTTTTGAGGAATTTTTAAATCTATTTTCATCAAGGACATTGGCCTATAGTTTTCTTTTTTTGTTGTTGTGTCCTTACCTGGCTCTGTTATCAGGATGATATTGGTTTTGTCAGGTAAGTAAGGGAGGATTCCCTCCTTGTTGTAGCAGAATTTCTGTAGGATAGTACAAGTTCTTTTCTGTAGCTCTGGTAAAATATACCTGTGAATCCATCTCACCCTAGGCTTTTTTTTTTTTCCCATGGGAGTTTTCTTGTTAATGACTCAATGTTATTATTCATTATTGGTTCATCCAGGATTTCTATTTTATCCTGATTCAAGCAGGGGACTTTGCATTTTTCCAAAAAATGTGTCCACTTCCTCTAGATGTTCTAGTTGGTGTGCATAGAGGTGTTTGTAGTAATCTCAGATTTTCTTTTAAAATACGTCTCCTTTTCCATTTTGGATTGAGTTTATTTGAATCATCTCTTTTCTTGGCTAATCTGGCTCATGGTCTGTCAATGGTTTTATCTTTTCAAAGAACGAATTTTGCATTTCATTGACATTTTGTATTTTCTTTTTGGTTTTACTTTTGTTTAGTTTTGCTTGGCTATTTGTTATTTCTTGTCTCCTGCTAGATTTGGCATTGGTTTGTTTTCATTTTTTCTAGTTTCCTGCGGTATGATATTTGGTTATTAATTTGTTGTCTTTCTCATGTAGATATTTTGTGCTCTTATAAACTTCCCTCTTGTTACTACTTTTTCTGCATTTTACAAAATTTTATAGCTTTTGTTGCCATTGTCATTCAATTGAAAAACATTTTTTCATTTCTGTCGTGTTTTCATCTTTGGCCCAAAGATCATTTCACAGGAAGTGGTTTAATTTCTATATATTTGTACAATTTTGAGAGTTCCTCTTGGAATTGTTTCTCATTTTATTCCACTGTAGTATGAGACAATAAATACATGATATGATCTTGATTTTTTAAAGCTTTTCTGAGATGTGTTTTGTGGTTTAGAATAAGTTCTATCTTGGAGAATGTTCCATGTGCTGATGAGAAGAATGTGCATTCTGCAGTTTCCATGGCAGAATATTCTGCGAATGTCTCTTAGGTGCATGTGTTCTACCATCTTAAATCCATTGTTTCCTTGTTGATTTTTCTGCCTCAGTGATTTATCTAGTTCTGTCAGTAGAGTGTTAGGGTCCCCCACTATAATTATGCCCCTATTGATTTCTTTTCCTGGCTGTAGTAGCATTTGTTTTATGAATTGGGGAGCTCTGGTGTTAGGTACATATATATTTAGATTTGTTAAATCTTCTTATTGAATTGATCTCTTAATCATTATATAATAACCATTTTTGCATTGTCATTATTGTTGTTTTAGAATCTATTTTACCTGGTAGAAGATTAACTACTCTTGCTTGCTTTATATATCCATTTGCATCGAATATTTTTCCAGACCTTCACTTTGATTCTGTGAGAATCTTTATGAATTAAATGTATTTTTTTGAGACATGATATTTTTGGGTTTTGTTTTTTCATCCATGCCACCAATTGATATCTTTCAGTGGGATATTTAGAAGGTTTACATTGAATGTTAATATTGATTAGTGAAATACTGTTTCACAAGCATCACATGTACTCACCAGAAAACTGGTTTCCCTGATCATCACCTAAATGTACATCAGGGAAGGATACCAATTGGATATCAGACTGGGATGGGGGTGGGGGGAGGGGATGGGTGTATGCCTACATGATGAGTGCGTTGCACACCCTCTGGGGAATGGTCATGCTTGAAGGTGCAGACCCGGGGAGGTGGGGGGGGGAGGGGATGGAGGTATGACTACATGATGAGTGTCAGGTGCACTGTCGGGAGAATGAGAACGGACGCGCTTGGGACTCTGACTCGGGGGGATGGGTGGGACATGGAAAATGTATATAACCTAAACTTATGTACCCCCATGATGAGCTGAAATAAAAAAAATATATATATAAAAAAAAAAAAAAAAAAAAAAAAGAAATACTGTTTCAGTCTTGTTGATTTTTACCGGTAGCTTTGTATTCTCACTTAATTTACTATTTTGTAAGAATTTTGAGTTTTAACTTCTACTTATTTTTACACTGTATTGACTGCACTCTGATTTTTAGAGCACTTTTGAGCATTTTCTGTAGAATGTAGCATTTTCTGCTCTGTAGAGCAGGTCCAGTGCTGTGAGTCAGGGGAGAAGAGTCTGAATGGAGGAGAGCTGGCACTCTGGTCCTCTTTTTCCCAAGGTGTACCCTGCAGGGGATGCATTCTCCTCTTACTTGAAGGGAGCTCACCCTGTATGTCCAAGCTCTGGGATCACACAGTTCCCTCAAGACCCACCAGTGCCCTGTGGCTACTGCAATCTGACTGAGTATTAGAGAATATTTGTGTGGGTTCCAGTGTCAAGAAATGTAAAATGCTCAATTCCCCTGGGCAGGGCAAAGGCACACAATAGCTGGAAAAGCAGTATGACAACTGCTGCCTCACCTTGGGTCTGTGGTAAGTGTGAGTGAGAACCATTGGGCTAGAAGCCTGGTGCTGTATTGTCAAGAAGCTCTCAGTTCACTGAGGGCAGCAGTGCTGGGCTTATGAGGCTACAGGGTCTACCCAATAGTTTGGAGCCTTAGGACTGCCAGAGGTGTGAAAGGAGGAAAATCAAACACACCCACCTACCCTTTCCATGGGGCCACTAATTCCCTGGGGGTTCATTTCTTCTAAAATCTTGTTCCTTCTTGTTATTTCCTGTGACTTCTTTCCTTGGTGTCCCTGGCAGGTTCTGGCACTCTTCCTGCAAAATTACACCTGGGCTATGATTTCATCTGAAACTTTCTCTTCTTTCTGAGATGATCTGGCTTCTGATGTCTCTAGTCAGCCATCTAAGCTATATACACTCCATGTTTTTCCTAGTTATTTAAATAATAATTTTATAACTCCTGTATTACTATGAGTTACTACAGTTTAGGAAACATATTTGTGTGTGTGTTAGAGTACGGAGAATGTAATCTGGCATGTATAAAATGTTTTAATGTATTTTAATGGGAATAAATGAATAGATAAATCAATTTTAGTGCAAAGAAATGTTAGAATATTAAGATTATAATGGAATGTTAAAAGTAACGATGTCCATAATATAATTAATAATTAAATCTATTGAATTTTTAAAATATAATTTAAATTTATGTTCCCCTTTAATAATTAGGATGTATAACTTCAGGAGAGTTATTATGAGAAAATATTTCATAAAAATGAACAAATTAGCAACATATCATAAGTAGGAAAGAGAACTATGGTATCTTTTCTAGTATCATCCAATTGGAAGTTTAGATTAGGATTTCAGATTAAAATTTCTTAAGTGTTCCTTATCTTCAACCGAAGTTCTATTAAAAAATGTCTTTTTAAGCAATACATTAATCTTTATAATTCTAATTACCAATTTTTTTCTCCAAGTACAAAAGAGATGGAATATTTCTTTTTCTGATTTTTTTATCTCTGTAGCAATAGTGTCACAGCTTCCACATAGTGGAAGATGATTATGTTTCAATAATTTATTGTTTTATGGTAATTAAATTAAATTGTTTCCTATAGAAGTATATAGGAAAATAAATTGTAGAGTAAATATTAGTCAATTATCAGTTTTATCATGGATATACTGTAAACTAAAGTCTCTGTTTTATTCTCATATTTCTCCATGTACCTTATCATACAGAATATTTTTCCTTTTCTTCCATGGTTTAATCACATATTAGGTGGAGTGGTCATGTCTCTTTTTGTTTGGTTGTTTTTTCCTCCTCTTCCAACTTGCAAAAATGCTTTTCCCCAATCTAAATATTTCCTTGCAGAATGCATTTCCTCAGTGTGTACCCTGTCAGTGCCTCTTTGTTTTCATTGTCATCATATTTAGTGAAAGCTTTCTACTGAGTAGCTCTTTGTGGCTTTCATTCTTCAATGATTGCCCCACAAGGTTTATTATTATTTTCTGTCTTTCTTGGGAGAACCTGAATCTATACAATAATTTATTTTTAGAATTTTGACAAACATAATAGAAGTGATTGATAATATTTGCAAAGCCAACCCATTAAAATAAGTTATTACTAAAACCTAAACTCTCCCATTTTCCCTGGCAAGAGATAGTTAACACAAATGTAAATCATGCAAACACATTTCACAATGTAACACAAAATTGATTAATTTAAGTATCTTAATGATAGTTACTTTAATAATCCTGTAAGCTGACTAGGTCCATTTTTGTCTCAGGCTATTTTGGCTAAGAATATAATCTAATGGATATTATAGCATTTGTAGAATAATCAATTATGGGCAAAGGGAGTAACATTCTTAGGACATCTGTACCATCTCTCCTAATCTTCACCCCATGAGAAGATGTAAATTAGTAAATGACAGAATTGAGGTTGAATCTACATCTGAGTGACTCCAAAACCTCTTTTCTTTCCATTAAGTCATACGGTAATGGTGAATATTAAAATTATTTTACCACTTTGATACTTGTTATTCTTAAAGCTATTGTTTTTTGTTCTAGGATGTTTCTGAACCAAACTTAACAAACTTAACTACTGCTTCTCAGCAATCCAGGAAAAATTGTAAGCTCTTTAAAGATTGCCTATTTTTGTGTTATCCACTGATTCTTCATTACAAATATCTTTATATATTATTTACTTTCTTTTTACTGTAGTAGAAGCAAAATATGCTACTGTGAGAACAGGTAAGGGAAACGTGTTTGAGGACAAGATTTCTGATCATCCAAAGGAAGATGTGTTTGAATGCTTTCCCACAACATCAGGCAAAGTCCAGGGCTTTTTAAATCCTTCCTTTCCACCACCTGAGCCTCAGCGGAAACCTTCCTCCGGGTCATTGGAAAACTGTGGTCTTACAAAGGCAAGTTATTATTTGAAAAACTTTTCTCCCCCATATTTTTATGTACCCCTCCCCCGTCCTCATAATGCTGACAAAAATACTGTAAAGAAATGGACCTCCTCAAGGCCATAGTAGAAAACAAATGTAATAACAAAATGAAGGATGGACAGGATTGAGATTTGTAAAAGTGGAGGGGAGTAAACAATTCTTAGGTTAGAAATTGTAGAAGGAAAGAATTAGAAAGCAACCCAAAGGAGCAGCTCACAAATGTGGAAATGAAGAAGAGGATGACAGGGAAGAATTCATGGAGGAAGGGCAAGATAAATACAAAGTTTGATTAAGAGAGTCAAGATCACACAAATTATTATGAAAAGATAACAGAAATAGTGGAGATAAATGATAGTGGGAACTCTCTGTATTGCAAGGTATGTTAGAAATTGTTTTCATGCAAATCAAGAAAAGAAAGGCAATGAAAAAGAGGCTGATATTCTTTTAAAAAATTATATATTGGTTTAATGAAAAAGAAACAGAAAAGTTAAGGGTGGCTATAATTAATATATTGTACATTTAAAACTAGCTATAAGAGAATAATTCAAATGATTCTGCCATAAAGAACAGATACTATTTAACATGATGCGTATCTCAAGTACACTGATAAGATTCTAGAAATGTATCAAAATTTATGTCCCTTCAAAATTTGTACATCTATTATGCTCAAATAAAAACTATGTAAAAAGGAAAAAAATGAATCCTCATTTTTAAAAAATTATTAAGGTAATACATTTAATCTAGTAAATTATTAAAGTAATATATTTAATCGAGTAAAACCTATGTTCCTGGATAATGCAAAGTGAAATATATTTCAGCCCTTATCTGATATTATGAATTATTAATTTTTGACTCTTTCATTTCTTCTTTAAGGTTTATAACTTATCTTTTGCATATCCATAACTTACTTAAATAATTTGTATTACTGTTTGGTATAATGTTGACAATCATTTTAGATCTGTTTGAAAATAGAGAAAGGAATAAACATTTTATTTGATCTTTTTTAAAATTTCAGGTTATATAAGGGAGATTCTTAATCAGTATTCATTAAATAAGAATATAAATTTTGAGCTGCAACCCTCTTGAAGAAATAAATGCTGCAATTATTTTTTTCTGGACATGTGATTTATCTTGTGCCAATAATTTCTACATATACCAGACACACATATGTATACATCACATGAATGCAATCATAATTGATTACTGTTCCCTAGAATAAACTACTTATTGTCATAGCATTATAAAGAAGAGGGGACTGTCAACAGAGCATACACATTCATCTCTGGAAGATGGTTGTTTACTTTTAAAAAATATTTCTAGCTTTGGGGACATTTTATTTTATTCTTACGAAGCTTTATTAAGTTTAGTATTCATAGTTGTTATATTTTGCACATAAATTTTTTCATCTGCAAAACTCAGAAATCCTGTAGACTTGATTTTGTAGTCCTCTCTCCACTCCTTATGTGAATATTGGGGCCTGTTTGACAATTGTAGATGTATTTGAAGATTCTTAAATCTTCAGTTTGGGTAATCATAGCTTTATGTTCTTTATAGTAGATGCTCTCTCCAATTTTTAACTACTGTCCTATATGATGGAAATAGGAAATTAGAGCTATGAGTATGTTGCTTACATGGGAGTAAGAAAACAAGGTGAAATTTAATGGAGGGCTTTATGTTTCTTTCTTACATGATCATAGTACTTAGAAATGCATCATAATTCTGCATCACATAAGCATTTCTCTTCTACAGTTTAAAATTCTAAGATTAATTTTATTTTTTTTTAGTGTCATTCCTTTTTTATTTTAATTTTTTTAATTCAGGATATTTTGGGGGTGCAAACATTTTGGTTACATGAAATATTGTTTGCCTCACCCTAGCTAGGGCTATAAGAGTGTCCTTCCCCCATACAGTGTACCCCATTTCCATTAACTGTGGGTTTACTCCCCTCAGTCCTCCACCCTCCACTTGACCAGCACCCAGTGAGTATTACTACCCTGTGAGCACCTTAGTGTTTATCAGTTAGTACCAATTTGATAGTGAGTATATGTGGTGCATGTTTTTTCATCCTTCTGATACCTTACTTAAAAGGATGGGCTCAATCTCTATCTAGGATCACATAAGAAGTACTAGATCACTGTTCTTTTTTGTAGTTGAGTATTATTCCACAGTATACATATATCACATTTTATTAATCCACTCATGTAGTCATGGGCACTTGGGTTGTTTCCACAGCTTAGGAAAAGTGAATTGTGCTGCTATAAACATTTGATTGCAAATGTCTTTGTTCTCTTCCTTTCAATAGATGCCTAGTAGTGGGATTGTGGGATCAAATGGTATCTCTATTTTTAGCTCTTAGAGGTATCTCCAAATTACTTTCCACATGGGTTGTACTAATTTGCAGTCCCACCAGCAGAATAAGAGTGTCGCAATCTCTCGTATCCATGCCAGCATTTGTTATTTTGGGCCTTTTTATTAGAGGCCATTCTCACTGGAGTTAGGTGATGTCACATTGTAGTTTTGATTTGCATTTCCCTAATGATTAGAGATGTTGAGCACTTTTTTATATGTTTGCTGGCCATTAATTGTTGAGCACTTTTTTATATGTTTGCTGGCCATTAATCTGTCTTCTTTTGAAAAGTTGCTGTTCATGTCCTTTGTACATTTATTGATGGGGCTATTTGATTTTTTTCTTGTTGATTTTCTTAAGTTCTATATAGATTCTTGTTATCAGCCCTTTATCAGATGTGTAGAAAGCAAATATTTTCTCCCATTCTGTAGTTTGTCTGTTTGCTGTAATGATAGTTTCCTTGGCTGTGCAGAAGCTTTGTAATTTGATCAGGTCCCATTTGTTTATTTTTGTTGCTGCTGTGATTGCTTTGGGGGTCTTCTTCATAAATTCTTTGCCTAGGTGGATGTCTAAAAGACTCTTCCCAACATTTTCTTTCAGAATGCTTAAGGTTTCGTGCCTCAGGTTTGAGTCCATTATCCATCCTGTGTTGATTTTTGTAAGAGGTGAGAGGTGGGGATGCAGTTTAAATCTTCTGCACATGGACATCCAGTGTTCCCAGCACAACTTGTGGAATAGAGATTCTTTTCCCATATGTATGCTTTTGTCTGCTTTGTTGAAGATTTCATGACAATATGAGGATGGTTTTATGTCTGGGATCTCTGTCCTATTCCAAAATTCTATATCTGTGTTCTTGTGCCTATACCATGGTGTTTTGGTTACTATAGCCTTGTAGTAAAGTTTGAAGATACTTTCAGACCCAAAGTCAAGGGCTGGAAAACAAACTTCCAAGCAAATGGAAACCAAAAGAGAGAGGCCATAGAGATTCTGATTTCAGACAGCATAAATTTTAAAATAGCAAGACTAAAGAAAGACAAAGATGGTCACAAAATCATGGTGAAAGGAAAAGTCCAACAAGAAGGATTAACAATTCTTAATATCTATGCATTGAACACAGGAGCACCCAGATACATAAAGCAAACCCTGTTTTATCTAAATAGCATGATAGACAGTAATGCCATATTAGGGGGGGATTTCAGCACCCCACTGACTCAATTGGACAGATCCCCAAACAAAAAGTAAGCAAAGAAATAATGGACTTAAACAAAGCTCTAGAACAAATGAGTATAACACACATCTACAGAATATTCCACCCAAATAAAGCTGAATATACATTCCTCTCATCATCTCATGGAACTTTCTCCAAAATTGATCGAATGCTACGCCACAAATCAGACCTCAACAAATTTAAAAACATAGAAATTGTACCATGTATCTTGTCAGATCATAGTGGTATAAAAATAGAGATCAATTCCAACAGAAACACTGCTTCACAAGGTCATGGAAATTAAACAATCTCTTGCTGAATGATTACTGGGTCAAAGGAGAGATCCAGATGGAACTTAAGATTAATTTAAAAAATAGTCTTCTTGCAGCATCTTTAATTGGTACTTTAGAATTAAATCTTTTTATTCAATTTAAAAATGTATGTTATGATAATATTCCAGAAATAAATATTTTCATATATTAGTACTATTATATCTCACATTCTTCAAATTTTTAAAGGTATAGTTGAAACAATTGAACCATATTTTTCCTCCTCTTGTTCTCATTTTCAAAATTTCTGAGTTCTGTATAGAATTTCATTATTTAATTCTACCATTTTCATATACTTTACAAATACTCATCCTTTTTCTCACATTGCCCTGTCTTGAAATGCTTCACACCCATTCTCAGCACTTTTTCTATCTTTCATAATGTGGCCATATATCTTTGCAGTATTTCCTGACCTTCCCAGGCAGAACTCACCGCTCTCTCCTTTGTGCCCTTACTGCCCTTTATTCACTTTAATTGTAGAAGCAGTGAATTATTCTTTTCCATCTATCTTTCATACATCTCATACTCCTCTTGAATCTAGGGCAAAATCCATCCTTTTTTTATATTATCAGCTTCTGCCAGAATAGTGCCTGTGCTTTGATAGACAGAGTAATATTCATTGTCTTATAGACTAATTGAGTGAGTGAGTGAGGGAATAAATGCAATGTTTTCTGAAGTTGGGATTTTTTTTTTTTAATAGGAAGTAGCAACAAAGCCAGCATCTGGACAAAAGGAAAATGGTATTGGTATTATTGAACATGCTCCGCGAGAGCAAAAAGTAATGTCAATTTTATTTATGTGCACAAAAATAACAGAAGTGGTAAGTTAGCGAATATCTATGATACTCTTTAATCCTTAAATTCCATCACAAAAAAAGACATTTAAAGTATGCAGACCCAAATATATTATCCATTTCTTTTAAATATATTTCTTTTGCTGTCTTTCTTCATACTGTCTACTTTTTTCTTCCTAAAACTGGTTCAACCTTGAAATTATTTTTGCTATTAGTTTTATTTTATTGAAATAAAAATGAATGGTGATAGACTTGTATATGTATTTAAAATGTATGACAAAAATGTTCTCATGAATGTATCTGTGAATACCATTTTATAGACAAGATGTCTGCATTAGAGTCTGGAAAAAATGAAGATGCAGAATCACCTCAGGATTTGGAGGTACTGTCTATTGTTGTTGTTATTTTAAAATATAAGTATCAAATGATATTAGAACCTAAAAGGAAATGTTTAGACTTTATGTTCTCAGCTCTGTTTATGCCCGTAAAGAGTTATTTTCTTGTATTTTCAGCTCACAATTAACAAATTGGTTATTATTGCATAGTACAATTCTTCTCACCTGTGGGATTCATTTAAGAAGCTACTATAGTATAGTGCAACAAAATAAAGCTTAGAAAAGGAGTCAGTTTGGGTTCCCAAGTTAGGTTTTTCTACAACAAAAGAATTATTCCAGGTCAACTTATGATCAAATGAATCATTCTATGTTATATGTGGGTGTGTAAAAGTCCTAATGATACTCAGAGAGAAACTGTTTGAACTATTGTCTTTTCCAACGTGGAACTTAAAAAGATAATATCTGCAACTTGAAGGTGTTCGTGTAATTGGGTTGTTAAGTATAGATCTGCAAACAACATTTCCAGAGAAGGAAAAGTACGGGAACAGTAAATATGTAGGACTATAGTAACAACAGTTCAGTTTAGTGGAGTTTTAATAAGTAAAATTCATTTTTAAAAATAGAAGCCATTGGATATTTTTGTGGCATCCATGTTTGTACTAGTGTCAGCATAATATAATGACAGTGTACATTGAAGTGACAACTGTGGAAAGATATGGGAAGGGTCTGATGATAGAACAGCTGCTGCACAGTGGTACCAGCACTGAGTGGAAGCCAGAAGACATGTTAGTGTCCTGGTGCTGTCGCTTAGTAGCCATGCAATCTTGAAAAAAATGAATGATGTATCCTATTCAGATATCAGTGACCTTCTTCATAAATATGGTACTAACATCTATTCCTTAAGTACGCGCAATGAACAAATGTGGTAAGAAACATAAAAACATTTTGTAAACTGGAGAGAGTGTTTATACCAATGAAGGGCCAAATGATTACACTGATATTCACTGACTTAATAAACGCTGAAAGTACTTTTTGCAAACCAGAAGGCAGTAGTCCTAAGAAAAGAATGGAAGTTATAGCAAGCATATGGATTCCTAATTTTGGTTATGTTAAGTTTCCCAGCAGACTATTACCAGAGATGTCCTGTAGGAATATAGTGATTTGATGCTTGAGACCTTCCTGATGGGATTTTAAATGTTTTGATGTTGATTAAATGTCTGTTATTGAGTACCAACTACATGCTGGGAAGTAAGACACTGAATATACAAGATGAGGGAATATTCTATAGGGGTAGGAAGAGAAAAATAAGTAAACAACAAAGACCTATAGGTCATTATAAGTTCTGCATATAAAGAAAACCGAGACTGGTTAGAAAATATTGAGGTAGTTTGTAGTTAGGATGGGGATGGAAATGTGAATAGAATTCTGTAGTCAGAGAAGATCTTTCTGAGAGTGACATTTACATCACCGAATTTCACATGACTAGGAATGAGCAAGCCATGTGAAAGTCTAGGAGGAGGACATTCTGGACGGAGAGATGAGTGGATCACATCTCTTCATTTTACCCTTAACATCCTGTAATGACCAGGAAACAGGAAATGGGACAACCACCATCCTACTCAATTATTATTAAGTATAGAAAAAATGTACAAATAAGTGTCCAGCACCGTTTAGATGCTTTGTGAATAAATATTCTTATTATTCTCTCTTCATTAAGGTTTGCTATTCTTTTTTGCAGTTTTCTTTTTAATTGGGAAAGAGTTACATGTACTTTACTTTGTGTATCTCTAATATTTGTTTGCTTTACCTTGTACATGTGTAACATTTCCTTGGTTTTATTGAAATATGACATAAAAATATGTTTTCTTACTACTCCATCATTTTATTCATCCGTTTATACTATCAGTAAAAATTTTATTAAAAAATATTTAGATATTTGCAAGCCCTTGTTTCCAAAATGATGCAGCTTGTTAAATGTGCTATTCTTCCTGAACTTGACATACTCTGATGTTTGTTATCATGCTAGGTATCTTATTTTAACACTAAACATTTGTAAAGTTAAAATTATTCTAAATATTTAATTATGTAATTATTATAGTAGGTGTATTGTATGTATGTATATATATTAAATACTCTTCTTATTTTTGGTGGGGATTGTAAAGTACAATCAGGTATTTTGAAGTTACTTCCTTGTTGAAATGTGCATACCCATTAATATTTTGTCTGTGACTATATTGCCTTTTTCCTCCATTCTTGGTTTTCAGAGTCAATAGCCAGAAATAGATAAAAGGTAACCTTGAGCTGGATAACATATGTGAAGTTCCCTGTACAAATGTTTTGGTTTTTCAATACATACTTCTCTTATTTTTAAGTCTAATTGCCTTTACAATAGGAAATTCAGGTAGTTTTAAGAATATGATTGGAAAATTTTGATGGAATTCATTATTTTCATTTTTTAATTGAAACTTATTATTGATATTAATTTTAACAGAGTGTCTCCACGAATCTCCCACAGAAGTATGGTGGTGACTTACGGTGGGCTGCAGTTCACAAACAAGAATACACCATAAATGGACAAGTAGAAGGTAAGAACCATATTTTATTAAAAGAAAATCATTTAACAGACTGTTTATTCAAAAACATGTACACTGATACATTCTAAAATCCAAAGAATATCATCAAGCCTCAAGAAGCAGGCATATGTAATGGATGGTGGTCAAATAAAATAATTCTTCAGAAAAAAGGAAGAGCAGAGTGTTTGAAATGTGGGAAGCATATAAAGTGAGCTTCCAATACCAGAGTGTGTCAGAGAAGTATAGCAAACATTTCTCACTCTTCTTATCTCCCTCACTGTTGGGAAGGCACTAAGGATTGAGGCACCTAAACCTGCAGCACTATCTTTTCTATACCATAGAGGAATAGAAGCATATCTGGTCAGCTGTACACATGCATAATTTAATGTGGTTTGAAATGTTCTTACTTCATAGGGTAGAATTAGTACTGCTCAAGATAAAAACTTTGGAAAGAAGAAGAGAATAGGGTCAGTTATGGAGAGATGAGGGAAGATAGAGGCTGATAAGCAGCCCATTAGAAACATTATGACTTGTAATACAATTTCACTTGTAGGGACATGATAGGGAGGAACATGAGGCTAGATTCCAAAAGGGTCAGTTCAGGTAGAGGAATGTGGAAGTACACTCAGTGTAGACCAGAGCGTCTCAAACTTTCATCAATCAGCTGTGTTAAAAATGCACATTCTGAGTCAGCAGCTCTGAGATTCTGCATTTCTAGTAACTTCTCAGCTGATGCTCCTGCTGGTGGGCCTTGGGTATAGACTTCTTTTTAGAGAAATCTGGAAGAAGAGCCATTGGATAACAGTTTAAGACATTACAGGATCAGGGGAAAACATTATTTTGTTATTTCTGAGCATGTTTGTAGCCAGAGGGGAAGGAGCCAAGTGATGAGGAAGGAGAAATTAGAGATGTGAGGTACTACTGCTAAATGAAGAGGAAAGATGTGGTGGGAATAATAAATCAAAGATGTTGAAGGAGGAGAATAAGGGGCACAGATCTCTACATGACTGCTGTAAAGGAAGAAAGATTGTGAGGGGTGAAGGAAGGAGGAATGAAAGAAGTTAGGAAGGTGATTTTGGAGTTGATGAGGAAACTTGGGAGGACTTCAGATGACTTCATTATATTTACACTCAAACACAAGCTTAGATTCTTGCTGCTTTAAAGGTTAGTAGAAGCAGGAGGGAGTGCTAGAATTGGGGTGAACAATAGTAATTTATTTTTCCTCCCCATAGCTGTCAGACAGCAAATATACATGTTGCATTAATATTAGTTAATCAAATGAGATTAATTTGAATATAGAAGCATCAGCTGCTTTTTTAAGATAGCTAAATTTTTGGTAAGGTAATTGTTTCATAAAAGTCTTTTAAAGACTACTTGGTAACCAAACTAATTTTAAAAAGAAAAAAAATTACAGAGTTCATTCCTTGAATACTAAATTTGTTATTTCAATATAGAAAATTTATTATACATTGTTTCTTAGATGTGGTGTTAAGGCTTTTTGTATGTGTGTGTATCAAGAAAGTTTAAGATGACTAACCCAGTGGATACAAGAAACGTAGGCATACCAATGGCCATATAACTAATGAAAAAGGTGAATATTTTCATTAAGTAGCATTCTGCAAATGAATCCAAGCTGATCAGATCAGAATAGTTTTTCCAATGAAAGATGAATTATGCTCTCAATTGCATTGCAGCTGAGTACTTCTAAATCGTGGGACAAATTGAAGAACATGATAACTAATTATAGTATAATGGTACAAATGATTCTGCTGGGTTGTGTTACAGATATGCTGTAGCATTCTCCCATCAGCTTTGATGGTTACCCCCTCAGGGTCATGACTTTCTCCGCTGATTAATGATCCCTTTTCCCCTCATCAGTCAGCATGTTCACACAGATCTATGGCCACTTTCCTCTTCAGTTAACAGACATAGCTAATAGTTAATAGAATTTGTGAGTGAATCTTTGAGATGCTGTATGCCTTGGCCCAGGGGTCTCCCCAAGTGGTTTCTTGAAGTTTGGGTTTTTTTTCTTTTTTTAATTAGAAGTATTTCTTAAAGAAGTAAGTATTTCATCATAGATTTAGCTTCATTTAAACTCTAAATTTATGCAATGAAAATTTTATTTTCTATCTATTTCTATAATGACTGTCTTTTACCTCACTCTTCTAACTAATCCAATTTAATTCAATGTATGGATTTTTTAGCAGAAGAAGACCTAGAAGTGACATCAGAGAATGAGCAAAAGAGTCCTGAAGGAAGTGAAAATAAGCAGACACCGGTATGTAAAGATTTAAATTTAAATTTCTGGTTTAACATAATTTTCTTCATTTTAATAACATCATTTTGCACTAACCTGTTAGAGTACATAATCATTTACTATTTTATAATTTTATTTATTTATATTTTTATTTTTCCAATTTATTTATTTATTTATTTTCATTTTTCAAAAAAATTTCAGAATATTATAGGTCTACAAACATTTTGGTTATGTGTAATGCCTTTGCATTGCCCAAGCCAGAGCTACAAGTGTGCCCATCCCCCATACAGTGTGCTGTGCGCTGATTAGTTATGAGTTTACCTACCCCCATTTATAGTAGTTATGCAACTGAAAATATTCTTACAATCTCTAGTAATTTATTGCTGATGTTTACCTTCTAGTTGAGGCATATGTTTTTCCAAATTTTGTTTACTCTTCCATTTTTACAACTTCCTTACATGATAAAGAGGGTGACATCAAATATCGAATTATAAGCAATAGAAATTATGAGTAATTTAAGAGTGATGACCACTGAGTTGTATTCATGTCAAAGGAATAACCATTGCCAGTGGTTCAGAATTTTCAGTTTTATGTTATCAGTCATTAATGGCACGGTTAAAGCTTTCTTCTGCCTTGTGGTCTGTAATTGACTTCATCGTCTATGTCCAGGGTGAGAATAGGGTCATAAAGTCATCTGTACTGTCTGTTAAGGGACTCATACCTTTAAGAAGGGGTCCTTCGGTGTTAGGGTACAAACAACTTTCTAACTTGTTTTAATGTGGGAAATCATGAAATGTTATTATATTTTTAAATTCACTGTCATTAGGAGACTTTAGACTGTTAGTGGCCTCTGAATGGAGGTTTTTTCCAAGTTTTTGGTGTTAATCAGGAAAAGAATTTTAGGATGGACCATGAAAGTCAAGCAGGAAGCTTTATATTGAATGATTGAAAGCCACAGTGCACTCTCTCAAGAGTAAGAGAGTGGGCAGGCTTGAAAAGAGCATCTGCATCAGGAGGAAGAGGTTTTTGGTGTTTTGAAGTCTTATTAATTGAGGGGAGGAGTATTTATGAGTAAGGGGCTGACTTTTGCTATGAATTTGGGCAGTAATTCCTAAAATTGGGTTTGCTCTCATTTTAATACTGTATATGGCTGTCTTTGAGCCATCATGGTGATTTCAAGGGTGGAGCAATTGTAAAACTCCAGTAATAATTGGCCTAAGTTCATGTAAAATGAGAGAAATCATAATGACAAGCCAGCTGAAGCTGGTTCTTGCCTATGGTTAACAGCCCCTCTAGTCAGCTCCTGTCTAAGGGTTATTTACTTTAACATCTGCTCCCACTTTGCAAGTCCCCACATGTGATCTCAGCCTTGTCTCTGAAACTTCTCTTCTAACAAGACTATATTAGAACCAGTCTTAAGCAGATTGTCCATCTAGATTCGTGACATTATCATCTTATGGTATATCATTTGAATTAACATTTAAGAAATTCCTTTTCTTTCTAATTGGTGTGTTGATTTTGGATCCTAATAATTAAAAGTGTGACAATCCCCAGTTAGCAATCTTTAGAAAAAGTACTTAAGTGCTACCCTTTCTACTTTCTCTTCATCAATTGCCTGATCCATTCTGATTTTCTACTTATGAAAGTTCATGGGTAAGATGGAGTTATCTAAAGATACAATTGTATATAGAAATAGATTTTATCTGTTATCTAAATGATAGGAGTTCAGAATATTTTTTTCATAATCATTATTCCTTAATCAACCTGTTTCTCTATCACCAGTCTTCCAAGTGGCCTAAGGACTGGGAAGCTAATTCATTCACATGCCATATCATCTGAACAAGAATAAATGTAAAATAAGTTAATAAAAGTATGTAGTAAGGTCTAGGATTTTTTCACCCCCTAGTGACTTAAACATGAATTGCATTTGTTTGAACAATAAAATGAAAATACAGTGGGAAGGAAGCAGTGACTGAGAAGAGATAAATATGTGTCTAACCTTGAGAGTTGCAACAAATATGCCCAGCCAAGTGAATCTGTTTAATGTGCTTTTATGTGTGCAAGGTTCATCTATTTGAATCAAACTGTTGGAATTTGAAATTCCATCATGACCACTTTAAATATTATTGACCAGAAACATATATAGTTCCACATAGCTTTTAAAATCGCCACTCTCAAATGTTTGTGAAATCAGAATTTACATTATGTTGCAAATATGGTATAAGATTTGACAAGTATGATTTGATCATATGAGTAGAAAAATCCCCAGCCAAAAATACAGTGTTTGACTCCAAAATGGAAAGGTGAGTTCTGTACGTTGAGTTTTAAAGCTACAAAAAAATCTAGAGATACTCTTTTTTAAATGTCAATGTAGCTGAGGCCTGCCCCCCAATTAAGGCATTTAGTTATTTTGCCAAAGTCACACAGTTAATTTATCTGACTAGTTTTTGAGTAGTTTAATCTCGTAATTTACCTGATTCAGCATGATGCAATTCCACTATCTTTGTTTTTTTTTTTGTCACAAATTGCTAGGTAATGCCACTGTAGGAGCTTTGAATGAATCATTTAATCTTTCTCAGTTTTACTCCAGTTATCAGTAGGTGAAGGAGCTAAAGTAGATAATTACTTTATACTGTACATCCTCCAGCTGTAAAATTGTATGGCTATTGAATGTGAAATTTGGGAAGCATCTCATTTTTCAGGACTCCACACCAGCAACTGAGCAGTTGCACTCTGCTCCTTGTGTGGTGACAAACTTGGTTCATATACATTTGTGTGTATCTTCATCTTTTGATATTTCTCTATCCAAATGAAAAAAGAATGATAAATGGCAGTGACAAAAGATTAACTTGGTGCAGAAAAGGGAAAGCTTTCTCTCTGTTCCTGAAGCCTTACAATATTGCATCCTCTAAATCTGGCCATTTAACGTAAAATCCAGGTGATAAGACAGAAGAAGACGTGATTTATGTCTTTGTCTTTTTCTTTCTGTCTCTGCCAGTCAAATGGGGGCTGAAATTCCTATTATCCAGAGAAGAATGGATGTGAATAACAGCAAAAAATCAAGAAGGGCCCTTTTAGAAATTTGGGAAAATTCTGTTTCATTCACTCAAACAGAAATGAAGTAGACTTTATAAAAATTTCAATAATAGCATAATAATTATAATTATATGATAATTATGGACAATAATATTCAAGTAAGCACAAAATATTTAATGATTAAAAATATGACAGTTAAGGTGAGTCAAGGGATAAAATCAATGAAAAGAGAAAAAATTATTCTTATTGATAAGGTAATAACAATTATTTGTACTATCAAACTTTCATTAAAGGTTGAAGAAAAGGAGAAGCACAAAAGCAATAAAATGGCAGCATCAGAAAACCTATGTGATGGTGCTGGTGATGACAGTGATGATGACGCATTACTTCAAGAAAGAAAGAGTAGAAAAACTGACAGTTGGCAATTTCCTAGGATGGAGAATGAAGTGTGTGATAGGTAAGCCTGTAGCAATATTTAACAGTAGATAATTTTATTGTGCTATACAATTAATTCTAATTGGACTAATATTCGTGATTAACAAATTTTATGCTTTCCGTAGGTATATTCAGCCTTGCTCGGTGATCAGAAAAATGCACATTAATGATGTAACATATTTTCCAATGATACTGGCATTTTATTAAAAGATTAGCAGTGTTGGCAAATGTGAGGAAAATGCATTTTGATACACTGTTGGTAAATAAAATTGACAAATCCTTTTTGAAGTGTAATTTAGTAGCATGTATCAACACTTCAAATATGTCACTCCTTTGGCCTACCAGGAACTTAGGATCTGGGACTAGATGCTGCAGGAAAACATGACTTGTAGAAACACATGTAAACACATACGAGTTAAGGACATTTATTCTATACTGTATATAACATACAAGAAGCCAATATATTCATAAAATAGATAGCCTATGTATGTCAAAGATCTATAATATATGTGTGTTCAGAATATTTATACAAGTGTGTTACGTGCATACATGTATATGCATGTTAAAGATAGTTACTGTAACATCATCATCTCAAAAACTTCGAGGTAGTCTACATACCAATCAAGAAGGAAATAGTTACATTGTCATGTCCATATAATAATGTCATATGCAACCATTTAAACAACAAAGTTAGATCTGTAGTGTACTGATTACTTCACAATTGACGGATATTTAAAGCATATAGTTTGATGACACATCTTAAGCAAATTATGTTAGAATTCTTGTAATATCTGCTGAGGTTCAAAAGGATGCTGCATGCTACACTGCAGCTCTACCTTGTTCCCAACAGAATTGCTAATTATTGATTTGTTGGGGTTTTGTTCTCAATGCATGAGTGCTCACCTGCTGGATCCTCACATTAATCCAGATATTGCCAAGGGATTGCATATCCATATCCCATATAAACATTTTCATATTTTGGGTAAAACTTACTAAAATACATCAAAGGATCTTTAATCTCCTAACCAGGTATTGGCCACCTCATTCTGTAGAAAGCCAGATAGTAAATGATTTAGGCTTTGTGAACCACAGGGCCTCTGTTCATTGTAGTCCACAAACCGTGATAGACAGTAAATAAATAGACACGGTGGTGTCCCAATTAAACTTTACTTATGAAAACAGGCAGCGGGCTTGACTTGGCCCCAAGACACTAATTTGCTGACCCCCGTGCCAACACCAAGGTGCTGCTAATGTGGTGAATCTTCTTTGTAAAGATAGCCTGAATTCATGGCATTAACCTTCCTTTTAAATATACGTCAGTATGCATCATACCGTATTTTCTACAGTGACTTTATATGTTACAAACCTTCAGTTTAAAAATGGGCTTATTTTCTGCATTTACCCCTTTTATTCCTGTCCTTAAATCAATATTTTAGTATGAGTGATTGCTTTGTATATTTGATGAGTATAAAATATCCTGCAATTGGATGATGTTTCTAAAGGCAAAAATACTACTTTTGAATGTTTTGGTGTTTCTGTGGTCTTTTTTATAAGTATGGGCAAAAGTATAAGCAAAAATCAGCTTATATGATCTAGAAATGTTCATAGGATCTTGTAATTCTATAATTTTTGTGAATTTATTCTTTAATACCTTGGTCTGGCGTTTTTTAAAATGCCATATGTATATAATTTGGAAACCTTTAAAGTGTGAAAATATACTATATAATTATTGTATAGTGATTGAAATATATAGCTAAACAAGAAGAACATTAGAGAGTCCATGATCAGGCCACTTAGGTATGATGGCCTTGAAAAAACTGCCTAGTGTCTGCACATGGACTCGAATTCCTTTTCCATTCACTCTTGAACTCATTCCAGCAATTTTCACTCCCACCTCTAGTGCAAAATTGGTTTTCTCAAAGTTCCCACTGATTTTCACTTTAATAAATCTAGATATAATTTCTGAGACCTCATTTTACTGAATCTGTCAGCAATCTTTTCCCCAGTGAAAAACTCTTTCTTCCATAATCCCTTTTACCCTTGACTTTCAGGATATCACTCACTCACCTGGTTCATCCATCTTAGTCTGTTTTGTGTGTTCATCCTCACACCCCACCTTCCACACATTGAAGTGTCCCAGGGCTCAGTCCTCAGGCTTCTTTCTCATGAATTTTACTACCTTGTGTGTGCTAATGATTTTCTTAATTCCAGACCTATAGACAAAACTGCCTACTTGACCCCCGTCTTTGGTTAGCTATTAGGTATCACAGCTTACGAGGTCCAAAATTGAGCTATTGATGTTCTTTCTTATACCTCACCCTCATCATGGAGTCTTTCCTACTGGAGTTAATGGGAACCCTTTCAGTTAGTCTGGCAAAAACTTTTGTGTAATCCTTGACATCTCTCTCTCTCTCATTCTCTCTTTTTTTCTCGCTCTCTGTCTCTGACATCTCATACCAAATCTGTCAGCAAATCTTGTCAGGTCTTCCTTCAAAATAAATGCAGAAACCCTTCACAGATTCCTTGTCTAAGCCACCACCATCTGCTGTCTAGATGAGTGTAATGCACTGCTAAATGGTCTTTTTTTCTAGTCCTCTTTCCATCAATGCTTAACCCAGTGCTCATATTAAAACAAGTCAGAGGATGTCATTCCTCTGCTCAGAAGATCCCAATTGCCTCCCATTTCAGTCAGAGTATATGTCACCATTCTTCTTAATACCTAAAAGGTAGCACATGATCTGATCTTTAGTCCCTCTGCCTTAATTTTCCATTTTTTTTTTATCCCTTTAGCTCTGCTACTGCCTCATTGAACTTCTCACTATTCCTTAAACTCTACAGGCACACCTCTGTACTTGGCAGTTCTGTCTATTTTAAATGGTTTCCCTCAGAAATCTTTCTGGCCTCTTTTTGTCTGTTTCTTCAGTTCTTTCCTTAACAACTGTTTTCTCAGCAAGGCTTTTTCTAGACATGCTAATATTTCCACCATGCCTCTTCTCTGACACATAAAAATTTCATTATCCTGCTTTACCTTTTCTCCTCTAACATATGATGTGGTTTGGCCATCTGTTCTGTTTACTGTCACTGTGTGTTTCCTTCACTCTCATGATAGGACTTTTGCGTGTTCGCTGCCATACCCCTGTGCCTAGAAAACAGCTTAGCATGTAATGTCGTAAGGACCTACTCTATACACTTGTATTAACTGAGTGTATGGAGTTTACCCTGTGGGTATTGTTTTAATCATTAGACTAAATCTCATTTAAAAGTGTGACATGGTTCATTGTGACAACTTTACCTAGCGATTATGCATTTTTGAATTCTTATGTACACTTTAATAAGCTATATTCTGTATATTTATTTGTTTCCATTTAGGGAGAAAAGCCCAATAATGTGTTTACTCAGTATTTACTCTTTTACTGTAATGGTGATTGTTTTACATATGGTAAGACAGATCAAAGGAATTGCAAACTTCATTTGTGTTTATTAAGAAAAGTAAAATATAAGCGAGGTAAATTTAATGGACTTAACAATTCTCTCCAAAGAATGGTGAGCCTTCAATATCTGAAATAAGAAGATGAAGTTGGAATTTATTGCTTTCTGTAGTAAGAGAGCTATGCTGGTGAGGCAGTTTCTTCTGACAGAGCAGTTGCTGATCTTACACAGGGTTTTGGGAAGAGTGGCATTGAAGGACTGGCAGCCTTTCAGAGGAATACATGGGTTGACATCGTCTGTACTAGCACGGTTATTTGAGTGACACAGTGGTTGAGTGCTGGGCACTCCCAGGCATGTTTATTGGAATGAGTTTGTGTCTGACTGGCTGTCTCTCAGAAGCAAGTGGCTGATATTGATTGGTGAATGAGGCCAGTGGTCACTGATGGATTGACTAGATTTAAAACTACTTGGGGGTGGCTATTTGTTACCATGGCTACAGATCAGTCATTTTCTAAGTGTGAGGACCAGACATTTTGTGTTGAAATCAGCCTTCTATCAACTATGTTCAAAATGAAAACTATTTGTTATTCTAGAATCGTAGACTTTTTTTGCAGTTTGAGTCAAGAGCAGTTGTTTGATAATTGCTCTCAGGAAGATATCTCCCCAACCCCCTTTTCTTTCTGGCCTGCTTAGTCTTAAACAGAACAGTTCTCTACATGATTCATTTTATAACTGTTGCTTTTGTTTTTGTTTTTGATATATTTAAAGGCTCATGCTCAACTCCTAATATAATCTCCTGTGGGAAATTTTGGTTTCTTTGTAAATTCATATACGTATATGATAGTGATTTTCTTACACATGTGTTTATTCCAGAAAAAAGTAAATACACTTTTCTGTTGGTAAACCTTACTATTTACATTAGAATTAGCTAGGCTAAAAGTATACAAAAGTCAAAAAATTATTTTATTTTCAAACAAAATTATAATTCATCACAATATTACCATTTATAAATCCTATATAGAATGATATATAGGTATTCTAAAAGTAAGGATTTCCCCCAAGATATTTGCCGATTTCTTACATTCATGTTATGTGTGCTTCATGCTATTTTATAACTTTTGAAGTGAAATATTGTCATATTTAAACAGAAAACCAAAAATATAGCACAAATCTAATTATTGCTCCTATGCCTAAGAATCATTTCTTGTAGGCAGTGAGCTCCCGGCTTTCAGTGTAGCATTCAAGGTCAGTGTGGCATTCACCTCTCAGCATTTGCTTCTGTGTATTTTACACTTTTCCTTTCAAGTTCCTAAGAAACACCTAGCAACCCTGTGCCTCATCTTGGTACTCACATTCTTTCTTTAAGTTGGTTGGCTTTCTCCTACTTTTTGCCTGGTGAGCTTCTTTTATGTATTTTGTCTGTTCTGTGAAACCTTCCTTGGGCTCATGTAGAACTTTTCAAAAAGATTCACTCTTGTGTATCACATTGTATCATAATTGCATTTGACCTTTTTTTTGAAGCAAGGAATATGTATTTCTTTGCATATTGTTGGTGCTTCATAATATTTTTTTAAATTAATAAGTGAATTGAAATGGAGAAGATGTAGAAGTTTATAAAAAATTCCCTTTTATATATTGTCAATAGAATTATTAGAAAACATTATCTCTTTTATGTGTTTTTTTTAAAGTACTGGTCCTGCATTGCATATAAGGGAAGTAAAGAAAAATGAAAATGAAAAACAGACCTCAAACGAATCTGTGATGAGCAGTGTATGAGAAGGCCAGTTTAGTACCTGGAGGTGTGAATGATGACAGTGGCTGAAGTGAAATAGAATGAAGGAACATAAAATCTATAAGTCCTTTATGTCCTTGTGAAAGAATGTCAGCAGTGATTACTTTTACTGGAAATATAATAGTGTTGTCTGCCAAAACTAGAGAATGCTCAACTGTATCCATGCTGTGAAATGATTGATTAAGATGAGGACAAGTGAACTTGGACAAGGAGTAGAGCAGTAGTTCCTTTTTGTTTTTTTTTTTTTTGTATTTTAAGATAAGTATTATTATTTTTCATTTCAAAATATTAAGAGAGTACAAATGTTTTTGTTACATGGGTGGGTTTTGTAAAACTTGAGTCAGGGCTGTGAGTGTGCCCGTATCCTCTGAGCAGTGTTCAGTATACCCTTCAGGGCGGTCTGTGCCCCTTTCCCTATTTCCCCCTGCTTGATTTCCAATGACTTTCAGTTCCCTGTGTGTCTGTGTGTGCCCCTTAGCTAGTTGTAATTTATTATAGAGTGGATGGAACTAGAGACCATTGTCCTAAGTGAAGTAGCTCAAGAAAGGAGCAGTTTCAATAAATGGTTACCATGGAACCCTGACTGTAGTGGACAGCATGGACAGCTCTTGAGTGACATTTTCCTGGGAAAGGCAATGGAGAAATGGGTAATAACTGAAGAACAATGTGGGATTCAAGGGAGTTTTATTTCTTTATTTTAAATTAGAAGCTTTTAGAGAATATATTTGAATGCTGTTGGGAATGACCAAGTAGAGAAGGAAATATATTTGAGATTTAATTTTGTTTACATGTCTGAGCACTAGAAACCTTCATACATTATGTTTTAAGCATTTGTAGTAAACTAATTGTCCTTAGAAGTTCTATTCATGTATGATTTTATAGTAGGATGTTATTTCTTCAGAACTGGTTCAGAAATGAAATTGTCTAATTGAATTAAAGATGCCAATGATGACTTAAAAATTAAACTGTAATAGATAGGATTTTTAAAAAGTGTAGTAAAAACACACAGACACTTAAGGCATATTTATTACAGTTTAAACATTCCTTTTTGACCATGTATATATTACAGCACCTTTGCCAGTAGCATAATGAATACCTATGATTTGGTAAGGTGCTCTAAAGTATCAGGTGTATGTGTCAACTTTATAATTATTTAGATTGTGGGGAGGGCTTTCTTCATGTACAATAAAAAAGCAAACTATTATGATCTACCACAGATTATTACTTCTGGATTATAAAGTTCTAAAGTATAAAATAAAGTTTCATTGTACCAACAATGTCATTCACATGTATTATATGCTGAATAAGTATTTGTTGAATGCATGAATGAACAGTTGAATAGATAAACGAATGCTTGCTGATGACTTTCTGTAGAAAAAATAAATGTTTCGTTTATTAAAATAGGTTTCCAAAATTGGTTGGTTATAAAACCTTTTAAGAAAACATTTGTAAGGTTCAGAAATTATTATGTATGATTTTGGAAAGAAATGGAATGATAATATGGTTTCCTCTGCTATCATCTCACTTAAAACACTTAGAAATAAATGTTACTTTCACATCACATGGTGAAACCCATGCTTTGGAGTCAGAAACCCGGGTTTGAATGCTGGGTCTGCTATGGACAAGCTTTATGGGCTTGAGCAAGTTCTGTGGCCTTTCTGTGCTTAGCTTATTCCTTTATAAAATACCTAATGTGTCACCTACCTCACAGGATTATGGTGAGGACAAAAATGAGTTGACCACATGCACAGTGCTTAAAATAATGCATAGTATCTGCATAATAAGTTCTGAATGAGCTAGCTAATACCATCATGAGAAAAATGTTTCCCTCATATAAGGACATAAGTATGATTTCCCAAACAGGTTTCAGTGCCAGTAAAAGCTTGTTTTTAGTGAAAAGGAGAATAATCACAATAAAAATACCCTGATAGATTTCTTTCTATCAAATAATGTAGCTAAGATGTGTTTCCTTTTGCTTTGAATGTCAGAAAGCTTGATCTAAATTTAATTCTTTGTTATGATATTATTAATATATTTTCTGTATCTCTTCATATTACTTTCTATCATTTAAACTTCCTTGTAAAAATTATTATATTTTATATTGCCTGTAAATATAATTACCTGTAACATTTTGAAGAGGAGAAATAAATTTACATATGAATTTTATCATATAAAAATTAGACATTTTATATATACAAAAGTTTTAGCTATTCTTTGTATTTCACATATTTATTATTTGTCTGAAAGAAATTGTTTGTGTTTTTCCAGGCCTGCAAAGAAAACACCTAATGAAAAGAACAAGGTATTTAAAAATAAATTATCAAAAATATTGTTAGAATATGTATTATACAACATAAAATAAGAAAATAGTGAACATTTTGTTGTAAAGTCATTTGCTTTGAAAAAGTGGTAAGAAGCAGTAGGCATTGATAAAGGTATCCTTTGAACAAAAATCCATTTCTTTTAGAAGAACCTATGATTTTATTCATATAAAAGTTGGATAACTAGCACTTCTGTACATTTTTTTATGCTATGAGTATTTGGAGACATATTGAAGCAGTGTTATTTATTTTGTAGGTGAAAGAACAAATACAGTCTATGGGTGACCATGATGACTTAACTTGGTCATCTGCAACGGCCCCAGAGGATTGTGAGTTGCCTTCCTCTTACTATCAGCATTTTATCTTGCTTGTTGAACAGCTTGGAATGTATTGTAAAGGTAGAACCATTGTATAAATGTAAGGCCTTCTTACATATCCTAAGTAACATATATGTACCCATTGCTTAGCACGGCACCATACAGCACTGATGTGCTATAGTCACGAGTTCATCCCAGAAATATACTTTATGTTAATGTAGAATTAGAACTAATGTATATTGTGCACTCTCAGCTGAAGAGTTATGATAATTCCCCTGTGCTTTTCTCTGTGTGAATGGCATGCCCAGTCTTTTTGTTGACTCTGCTTCTCCTCTTACCTATAGCCAAGGGCAGGTTGCCATTAACTCCCACCTAGAATATTGGAATACACTTAAAACTGTTTTCCCTTCTACCCTAGCTGCCCAAACTGTCGTCTACTCTTCAACCATAATTATATATTTTGAAAACTCCAGATCTCATCATGGTCCTCCCTTGCTTAAAACGCAGCTATCACCTTTCATTGCTATAAGGTTAAAGATCTCAATTCTCCAGCATTATACTGCATAATTTTCTACCCTTCTTTCTCTCTGTGTTCCAGCCACCATCTTAGATGCTTGTCGCTCTAATCAATGGCTTTCATGAAGTATAATTAATATATGATAAAGACATAGATAAAATATACAATTTGATAATTTTGGACGCATATGGAGACATTAAACCATCACCACTGTCAAGATAGTTAACATCCATCACTCACAAAAGTCTCCTCATGCCCCTTTATATTCCTTTATTAAGAAACTACTCAATTGTTTTCCAAAGTATTTGTACAGTTTTTTATTGCCACCAGCAGTATCTGACAGTTCTGGTTGCGCTGTATTGCCACAAACACCATGTTGTGCCATTTTTTAGAATTTTTAATTTTTAGGCATTCTGGTGGGTGTGTATTGTGCATATCATAATGGTTTCAATTTACATTATCCTAATAACTAATAACCTTGAGCATCTTCCCATATGCTTACTTGCCATCTGTATGACTTCTTTGTGAACTATCTTTTAGGAGGTTTTTTAAAATACATTTTGGATACTTTTACTTTATTAACAATGTTTTTTTTTTTTTCTGCAAGGACTTTGTCCCAGTTTGTGGTTTAACTTTTCTTTCTGTTGGTAGTATCTTATAAAGAGAAAAAGTTTATAGTTTTAATGAAGTCCAATTTATCTATTTGTTCAATTATGGATTTTGATTTTCATAGCATGTCTAAAATGTCTTTGCCCAGCATAAGATCACAAAGACTTTCTCCTGTGCTTTCTTCTGGAAGTTTTCTAGTTTTAGGGCTTATATTAATATTTGGATGTATGGTTCCATTTTGAGTTCATTTTTGGTTATTGATATTCAACTGTTCTGGCACCAGAGGGTATCGTTCCAATTATGTAATTGAATTTAATTATTTCAGTGATATTGTATAGTTTTCAGTGTATAGGTTTTCTTGATTTTAGCAGTTTTATCTGTATTTCATTGTTTGATGAAGTTGTAAATAGTTTTAAATTTTTAATTTGCTTATTTATTGCTAGTATGATTTTTTTTGCAGCCTGGCTCAGGGGAATGGCCACTCTTCCTGGCTCTGTGTGAACACCAGGCATGGTTTCCTCTATTTCTTTTAACTGTTTTTCCCCCCTTGGTCTTAGGTAGTTTCGTAGCACACATGCACTGTTCATTACTCTGCTAAATACCCCACGGGGGATCTCTGCAGATCTCCCAGTTTCTTTCCCTGTGCTGCTCTCTCCTCTCCAGTGTTTTGTCCCGTGATCTCTGTCTGCCTTGGTTTTACCAGACTGTCAGTTTCATCAACTCAACTCAGGGAGTGTGGGAGACTGTACCTGAGGTTTTTCCTCCCTTACTCATGGCCTGGACCGTGGGTCAAGGCAGAGAGCTGGGGCATTCATAAGGCTTACTTCACTTGTTTCCTTTCTTTCAAGGATCCTGGTCTCCATTGCCTGAAGGTCCACTGTCTTGAAAATCCTTGTTTAATGTACCTTACCTGTTTGGTTTTGGTTCTTTCAGGTAATAAGGACAGCCAGCACTTGTTACTCTAAGTTGGCTGGAACAAGATTGCAGCAGAGCTTCACCACAGTCCATAGAATGTTTTCCTTCTCTCATTTTGATCGCTTCTTTTCCATCCTTCCTTTCTCAGGGTAGCCACTTCTTGCTCAGAGAAAGCTTCCCTGGGCCCAGTGTAGATCAGTTTTTCTTATGTGATCATAGAACTCAGTTTTCTTACAGTATCTGTCTGAGTTTATAATTGTCACTTAGTTTGTCTTTGTTCTTCACCACACTGGAAGCATTTAAATAAGAACAGATGTCTGTTTTATCTGCAGAGCTGAGCATAATGTCTTCCACTTTGTAGGCACTCAATATATGTTTGTTCAGCATATGAATGGGTGAATGTTAAGCATACAGTGCTTCATATGCAAAAAGTACTCATATCGTTTATGTCTATCTTGTTTTCTCCGTAATACAGATACAGATTCTGCTAGCGTCTTGAGAATGCAAGATGTGGTTCTTTCAAGTGCTAGAGAAATAGAACTTAAAAATGTTCTGTGTGAAAGACTTACAGGAAAAAGTAAAAAGATGGCAAACATGGTTAGAGTACCACAAGAGGAAAATGAAAACATGTTGCTTGGTCAGCAACTGGAAGGTGCTGAAAACAAAGCTAACAATAAGGACAAGGCAGTCATTAATGTGCAAGACCAATTGTATGATAAAGTGAAAAATCTTCAAGCTCAGAGTGGAAACCAAAGTCTTCCAGTAGAAGAAAGATTAAATGTCTTAATCAATGAATTCAATCAAGTAAAAGAAAGACTGTATCAACATTCAAAATGGGAAGCAGAAGTAAGTATCAAGAAAGATACATACTTTTCAAATTTCTAGAAAGAAAATTTAAAGCAATATATTTGGTTATGGCCACCTTGAATCTAGTTGAATATAAAAATATCTAGGTGATAAATGTATTTGCAATACCAGCCTGGAAATGCACCTTGTTTCCAGCTAATAAAAGTTAGAGCTGAGACATGCTTTACTTTGAATAAAGACATTGTGTCACCTATGAGATTTTTACGGGTTAATTTACAATTTTTCAGTAGATATAAACTAATATTAATAATGGAGACTTATAGTGCTGAAAATACCATTTTAATATCTTTATGTTGCTACATTTTAAGACCATGAAGAAGGAGATAAATGGAAATGTTCCTATCTGAAATGAGGATTTTGAAGTTAAGATTCCATTATGTGGGCTATTTTGACAGTTGAGTCCAGGTTTTAGAGATGAACTGCTTCCCCTTGTCTCTGCACCTTCCCCTTCCTGGGAAAGCATTGTGTACTTTTTGTCTGCATAGATTTGCCTGTTCTGAACATTTCATTAAAATGGTCATACAATATATTACTTTAGTATGGGCTTCCTTCACTTCGGATAATGTTTCAGGGATTATCTGTGCTGTAGCATGTGCCAACACTTCATTTCTCTCTATTGTTGATTAATATTCTACTGTATGGCTATACCACTTACCCATTCATTAGCTGGTGGACCTTTAGGTTGCTTCCACTCTTTGGCTATTATGAGTAATGTGAAAATGAATGAATATTAATTTCCAAGTTACTGTGTGGACGCATGTTGTTACTTGCCTGCCATTGGAGTTTATCCTCACAGTTAATTGGGCTGATTGCAACATCTCTCCACCATACTCACGCTGTCCTTTTGGCTTTTCAGTTTCTGTTCATCTGGCTTCATTTATTCAGACTTGGCACACAATTTTCCTCTTCTTCGTGAAGCTTTCTCCCTGACCTTGCACTTCAGCACTGGTCTAGCCTATGCAGAACAACATAGCCCTAAATATTCCATTGTTTTTATTTCCTCTCACACTCTTCTGGCTGCTCCCTAAATTACACTTGGCCTTGTGGAGGTTCAAGGTGCTCTCCCATGGCCTGGATTATGTGATTCCCCACTGGGAACGTGGACCACAGGAAGAAACTCGGTCACCTTCTCCTGCATCCTGGATTCACTCCCAGTTTTCAGCTGGCCCCGGGCCTATGGGCTGCTTATGTTCCCTGTGCTTCCCAGAATGTTTAATTTCCTTTCACTTTTCTGTTGAACTCCTGTGTTCCCTCTTGCATAATATATTCAAAGTGTGATTGTCTACACACGATTTTGGTTCTTCTATGAGGATAAGTGGTGTTAGAAATGCTTCTAGTCAGCCACCTGCAAAAACGTAACAGTGCTTACTGTCTTATTACTGAGTAATGCTTCGTTGCATGGATATTCCAAACATTTTATTGATCTTTTCATCAGTTGATGGACCTTTGCATTATTTCCACTTTTTGGCTATTATTAATAATGCTGCCGTGAACTTTCATATACAGTTTTTATGTATGCATATCTTTCCATTTCACTTAGGTATGTACTTAGGAGTCAAATTGCTGGGTCATATGAAAACTCTATTTGTAACCTTTTGTGGAGCTGCCAATATATTTTCCAAAGTGGCTGTGCCATTTTACATTCCCGTAAACATTGTACGAGGGCTCTAACTTCCCTACGTCCTTGCCAATTCTAATTTTGCATCTGTTTGATTGAAAAAAGATTCCATCCCAGTGATGTGAAATAATACCTCATTGTGGTTTTGATTAGTATTTCCCTAATGAGGAATGATGCTGAGCATTTTTTGATGTGCTTATTAGCCAGCCATGTATCTTCTCTGGGGAAATGTCTATTCACATCCTTTGCCTACTTTTAAACTGGGTTTTCTTTTTTATTTATGAATTGTAAGAGATCTTTATATATCCTGTATCCTCCCTCTCAGTGGTTTGCCTTTCCACTTTCTTAATGATGGTATGTTTTCAAGCACAGAAGTTTTCAATTTTGATGAAGTTGAGTTAATCTGTTTTTTCTTTTGGTGTTATAGCTAAGAAGTCACTGTGAAATGTAGTCACACCGAATTATGCTTCTGTTTACTTCTAAAGGTTTTGTAGTTTTAGCTCTTACCTTTAGCTGTTATATTTGGAGATAAATTTTAGATTTGGTCTTTGGAGGGAGTCCAACTTTATTCTAAGGTATGTGGATATGCAGTTTTCCCAGCATCGGTTGTTGAAGAGTGTACTTTTCCCATTTAATTGGTTTGTAACCCTTTTTGATGATCAATTGATTGTAAATGTGAGGGTTTATTTTTGGGTTAATAATTCAAATCAGTGATCTATGTCTATCCTTATGCCAACACCAAATCAAATTTTACAAGAGCTCTTTTCTTAATCATGTTGCGTATTTCCAGTTGTCTTACAGTAAGAAGTCAATGTAGTGGAAAGTCTTTAACTTCATTTTTTGCTTTTTAAAGGAGCGTGTGGCCAGCTTATACCTTGCTGACTCCGTGACATGATGGCAAGTCAGGCTTACAAGGGCAGAGTCTGTTCTTTTTTTTGACTTTTCATTCAAACTTTAGTCTGTGGCCTAGAGACTCCCTCTTGACTCCCATTTCCATAAAATCTGGATTACAGGCTCCACTGACTGAGTCTGCTATTCACTGCATTATGTTTTATTCAGTCATTATAATTTATAGAATCATTTATACTTTTTTGCTGTCTATGAAAGAGAAGGTTAGATCTGAGCTTCAGCTTTCCTCGTTGCAAACTGAGATAATCCATCACCTTTCAGTTCACAGTAGATGTTCCTCTGACCTGGTACCTGGTTCTTCTCTATAGCACTAAGAACTGATTTTTAGGACACACACCGCAGTGGCATAGGTATGTGTTAGTGGTGGCAGGGCGCTGATCTTTGGGCCTCCTTGTGGTGTACAGCAAACCAGTGATGGCAGTAGTGGGCTCCTGGGTGGCAATTGTATCACCAATTTTACGATAGCAGTGCTTGGCCTGTCCCTGGGCCCCTGGGTGGTACATTTGTGGGGACACTTATGGCAGTGTGGTGGGCAGCTGTCAGCAGTGTCCAGCTTGACAGAGTTGTCCCTAGGCTCCTGAATTGTGTGCTGGACAGTAGGATTGTCCTCGGGCTCCTGGACAGTGTCTGTGGGCACTGAAAGCAGCATGTAGGGTGGCCAATCCTCAGGCCCCGAGGCTGTGGGTGCCACAGCAGTGGTGACACATGGCATAGGCCCACCCTCAGGCCCAGAATGTGTGCTAGCCTAGGAGGGATGAACTGATCCTCAGGGCCCTGGAAGGTGTTTGTGGGTGCAGCTGGAGGAGCAGCAAAGGCAGTTTAGTTGCCCTTGTGTTCAGGCTTTCATATGGTACATGCAGGTGCTGGCCACAGCAGGTTAGGTAGGCTGGTTCTCAGGCTCCTTGATGGTATATATGAACTAGCCAGTCCTGGGGTCCCCTGAAAGTGTGCACAAGTGCACCATGGCCCTGCCTCTGGAGGAGGCAGAGTCGCTTTCATAGTCAGTGGCCTCAGTCAAGTGGCCCCCTAGCTCTGGTGCACATGCACCCTTTGTCCTTGGGCAGCTTCCCTCCTGGGCCAGACCCCCTAATTCTCAGGGTTTTAGGGTGGTGTGTGATGTAAAGTTTGGAGCCCATCTGCACTGCTGGGTTCAGCAGGTACACGATGTTGTAACCCTCTACGGGAACATAGTGGGATGTCAGTGGGGTGCCAGGGAGGACATGTGGCGGCTGTTGAGCCCCAGGGCAGGATGTAGCCCAGTGAGGATTTGGCTCTTAACATGGCATTGTACTGCACCCTCTCAGAGGGTACGTGGGACTCGGCGTGAATTGCCTCTCAGGAGCTCCCTATGCTCAGTTCAGGGCCTGTGAGGGCTGAGGGGTCCCCTGTGGCTTGGATTGCAGGTGTCCTCGGGGGAATGTGGATCACTGGGGTTCATTCCCTTCCCTTTTCCCCACAATAGGAAGTCTGGCCTGGCTCTGAGTTGATCCCAGCTGGAGTGGCTTCTTCCCTTTCTTTTGCTTCCATGGTTCCATGGGTTCCTGTTACTTCCCTGCTGAATTCCAGAGCTCTCTCTTAGAGGCTTTGTTCAAGGTGTGGTCATCTAATTGTTTTGGTTCTTCTCTGTGGAGGATACAAGTTCTGGTTGCCTCCCTCAGCTCTGTCGATGATGTCTCTGTCTATGGCATGAATATGAAAGAATGAATGGAAAAATGTTTTAAAACCAGCACAAGCTACCCTCTGGTTACATTTTTTGTTTATATTCCTCTTACTTCAAAAATACATCAATTCCCGCTCAATAACCAGCCACAAGTGTCCTTTAATATGGCATCAGGCTCAGGCTTAGAGTGCAGGACCTACCACCATTCCAGATGGGTGTACTCAATGTATAACATTTTTGCACCATTTTAAAGTCACGAAATTGTGATCTGTACCGTCGTAAGTCAGGGATGATCTGTGTTTGGTAAATCAACATGTGGAGAGGCTGAAAATGGGAAACATGTATTTGAATCCAGAGAGTCCTGGATCCTTGATATTTAATTTCTTTAGCTTATCTCCTGCATTGATTTTACTTTCACCCGCTGTGGAGCAGCAGTGCAGTTTCCTCCAGGTTTTAGTATCATTTTCTCCACTGTCCATGTAAGCCTTCCTGTGAGTCTCTTCAAGGGCCATCAGGCTTCCACTGACAGCCTCCTTGGAGGCCTTTTGGTTTTCATTCTTATTCATGTCTAGGTCCCTTCAGCTTCCACCTTCCTCCTGGTGTAAAGGTATCTGACATGTTTTAACAGTTGTTGTTGTTGTTTTTTAGTGGCAACACCCCATATTTAATATCAGTATCTGTATCAATTATCTATTGCTGTGTAATAACCCACCTCAAAATTCAGTGTCTCAAAACATTTGCTTTGTTCACAATCTTCAGTTTTAGCGAAGGCTGAGTAGGGCCAGCTCATTTCTTCTTCATGTGACAACAGCGGGGGTGACTTGAAGCTGGGGACTAGACTCATTTAAAGGCATGTTCATTCATATGTCTGGCCATTGAAGCTTACTCTTTTGCCTGGCACTCTAGCTGGGGCAGTCAGCTGAAATGTCTATACAAGGATTCACCATGTGGATTGTGCTTCCTCACAATATTGTGGCTGGATTCGAAGGACAAGCTTACCCAGAGGGGAAAAGTCAGGTGGAAGCAGAATTACATTTTCTAACCTAACCTTATAAGTCACACAGCAGTTCTGTCACATTATAGTCACTAGAAACTGGTTACTAAAGCCAACCCATACTCTGGAGAGGGAATTTCATGGGAGTTATATCAAAAAAAATTTTAGACATGCCTTAAAAGCACTATTTCACTCACCTGTTATAAATCAAATCAGCATTCCATCTAAAGGAAAGTAATTTGTTCCAACTCAGTACCACCGAAATCCCAGCAAGTATTTTCGTTTGTTTTTGTTTGGTATGCTACCTTATTCTGTGTAAAGCAACAAAGGATTACAAGACAGTGCTGTAGAATTAAGGCATTTTTATTAAAAAGAGAGTATAGATCTTGTCATTAAACTTCTATAACGAGATATGATTGCTTTGTAACTCCAGGAATCATTGCTCCTTGGAAAGCAATTAAATTAGCGTAAAACCTTTGCAGTTCATAAAAATAGTTCAGTGTAATGTCCGTAAAATTTCTTTAGAAATTTTTTGGGAATAATGATGGAGGAACGGGTATAAGACTTCCTACTAAGCGAGTTTAAGGAAGAAGGAATTGAATTAATCATAGACAATGTCCTAAGATCAAGTGTAAATGTTGTGTGAAAGAGTAAAGTATGTATTTTGTGAATCCCAGTGGTTTAAACTTTGCTCTTGATTTTCTGAATCATTCAAATGTCCATCTTTGAAGAATCTACTACAGTATAGATAGCATTTTATTGCAGCTCAATGTATTTCAAAATGTGTTATTAGTTTTCTGATACCCTATTCTCAGCCTACTTCCTTCATTATTAAACTACATTATTTTATTCATGCAGATTGATGACATTATGGAATCTCTGGAAAATGTATGTTCAAGATGTCGCTATCTGGATGCCAAGACTCAAGTTGATCAAGAGGAATTATTCTCTATGAAAGCAACACAAGAACAATGTGAGATGCTAGAGAAAGAGAACATGAGGTTGGAAAAAGAATTTTGGGACCTCAAAAACCATATGCAACAGATGGTAGATCTTGGTGAAATTAAAATGTATAAGGACGACATTGAAGAAAGAGCAACACAGGATGTTGTAGAAAAAATAAAAGAAGTCAATCTATTTTTGCAGGTTAGTTAAGTGTGAAACGCACTTTCATTCATTTCACTGCAGATGATACTGTGATGTGTTCATTGTGTGTGTTTCCTCTACTTCCGTTATAGCAATTGGTTTTGTAGATTTCTAGAAGGAAGGTGGCATATGCTTCTCCCTTTAAATCTTTTAGTTTCTATCATCATTATAAATAAATTCATCTTTGAGAATATTGAAGCTCCTTAGACAATCATTTGATTATTAAGGCCAGTTAGCATAAAACAATACTATTAGGAAAAGAAAAAATTGTGATTTAGAAATTATACTGTACTCTCGAGTTTCTTTTTAAGTTACATTGCTCAACTTTTTAAATTTTAATTTGATTATATTATTCTTTGGATTATTAGAATTCATGAGTACTAATTTAGTAATGATTCATTTTTTTATAATTCCGATTAAATTATCAATTTAGTTGAAAACTGATGTTCAATATATTAAACCTCAGCTTCTTTTGTCACATATTTAAAGTTGTTCTCGGAGAATGGGTGTCCTTCTAGCATTGTGGGTGGTCAGCCTGGGAGTATCACTTGAGACTACAAATTGGAGATAAGCCTGGGCATCGTAATAAGATACCATCTATACAAAAAGTAGTAAAATTAGCCAGGCATGGTGCTGCACATGTGTATTCCCAGCTACTGAGGAGGCAGAGGCAGGAGGATGGTTTGAGCCCAGGAATTGGGAGGCTGCAGTGAACTATGATCTGGCCACTGCACTCCAGCTGCAGTGACAGAGACACTATCTCTAAAAGTAGAAATAAATAAATAAAAGACAGACACTGTCTCTAAAAATATAAATAAACAAACAAAATAAAATAGCTCTCTGATTCAAAAGTAAAGGAAACAAATATACAGGAATTGTTCAGGTGAAAGGATACTAAAAATGTATCCTTTTATGTGTTTTAGTCACAAGCGGCATCTGAAGAATACATAGAACAGATAAAAGAGGATCGTGTGGCTTCAATAAGGAGTCAGACAGAAGTGACAATTAAAAATCTGGAATTTGAAATCTCCAACATGAAATTTTCTCAAGGAGAAGTGGAAAAGTATAACCCCCTGTATCAAGGAGAATGAAAAGCTGGGGAATATTTGTTGAAGAAAGCAAAAAAGTAAGTCAAAATATGGAATAGAAAATAAATTAAGATCATTAATTTGCCTTGAATGCATGCTTTTTAGTGAGATAGGTTCATGAGATTAGTGGGAAGTGAAAGCTAACTAGATAACAGAATTTTGGAAAACAATGTTAATAAATGAACTATCTTTAAAAATGGTAGTCCAGGGCAGTTTATGACTCTCCCTCTTGTTTGGTTATATATGGTTTTTCCCCCCTTAGTATTCTCGTGTAGTTAACCTTACCTTATAGTCTTTCCTTGAAGTATTTTTCAAGCCTTATAACTTGGTATTATTGTTATACAATTGCTTGTCACCATTCTGCTCATAGAAATATTACGAGTTTAACTACTTTTTGGAAGATTACAACTTAAACTGAAAAAATAAAGGAGTATGACTACTCTAGGCACATTTTGACATTCAGTAAATTAACTTCTTTACATTGGTTTACTAAATACAATTATTTCTACCTTTTTTAGGGATAATCCTTTTATGATATATATTTAAAGAGTACAACATGATGTTTGGATATATTTGTACATGGAGAAATGGCTATTATACTCAAGCAAACTAACACATTCATAATGTTCATTATCCCTTACCCTTTAAATACAAGTATTTCTAATGGAATCCTCAAGAATCTTATGAATAAGGCCATACCAGGGGGCAGCAAGTGTTACCTGTTAAGCCATACATCATTGATAGAGATTTCTCTCCCCTCCTTGCTTTACTTGAATTACTTATTTTGTAGAAATTCTCCTATATATATATATATAAGTATATATATAAACACACACATACTATATATATATACACACACATACTTCTGTAGAACAATTGTAAAACTATAACTGCATACAGTAGGCATGCTGTGATACATTTTCACAGTTAAAACACTATTTAATGGGAAATTCCATTTACTCTTATGGTAATTTTTTTTCAAAATGCCATCATTTAGGAAAAAATGAAATACTAAACATCCGTCTTTTGCAGTTTTCGCAGAACTCCTGAGCGACTAGCAGCATCCAGTCGCAATCTTGTTGAGGAGACACAGGGGACTGGAACTTGCTTTCCCACTCGAGCTATGAAGACGGGCACCTTCTTCTATGAAGAATCACCTTCTGTTGGAACTGTTCATAATGGCTTAGGTCTTCACAGAGAGCTTTCTTCAAGAGAAAACTCAATGTTCTTTTCCTCATTCCCATGGACTTCAGATGCCAACTTGGAGACCTACTTGACTGAGGTTAGTTATATTGTCTTCTTTCCTTTGGGTTTCAGATTTCTGATATAATTCTTGTTTCTCATTTGGTGAAATACTGTGTTGTTAAAACGACCTATGCATGATAAATAAAGGTCATAATTATCTGTGTTAATAAAGAGAGGAAAGTGAAAATTTTCCATTTTCTTCAAGTCCCTGCAGCTGTCATTTTCAAGAGATACCTGTATATTAACATTATTCAATATATGGAACTAAAATGACAGGTTTGAAATTTCTTTAAAAGCAGCACTTAAGTTAGATTTTAGAGACTGAATCTTATTGCCTAATAACTAAAGGCATATTGCAAGGTGCTTTGGCTTACTTTCTAGTTGATTTTAGTTTGGCTATTGTTCATAACCCTTTTAAAGTTTTTTGTACCATCTTGAATTTTCCACCCTTAATCACAAGTCAATGATTGCCATCCAAGCACTTAACCACAAATAGATGTTTATTATTAAAAGCAATCCAAGATAAATAAGTTTGAGGAATTAAATAAACCTATAGTATTTAGATTAGATTTTAAATTAAAATATTTGTCATTTTCTATGTAAAAGTATATCTTTAATTGCTATGTTACTTACAGCATTTTTATCTTAATTACTGTAAAATTAGGCTATTGATGGACAGTTTCACAGCACTTTTTAAATACTTAAATCAAGCAAATATTTGAATTTTTTAATTCAGGATATTATGGGGGTACAAACATTTTGGTTACATGTAATACATTTGCCTCACCCAAGTGAGGGCTACAAGCATGTCCTTCCCCTATAACGGTGTGTTCTGCTTCCGTTAGTTGTGGATTCCCCCCCAGCCCCAGTCCCCCACCTGATTGGCACCCAATGAGTATTACTTCCATGTGAACACCTTAGTGTTCCAATTCGATGGTGAGTACAGGTGGTGCATGTTTTTCCATCCTTGTGATACCTCATTTCGAAGGATGGGCTCAATCTCTATCCAGGATAGTATAAGAGGTGCCAGTTCACCATTGATTTTTGTAATTGAGTAGTATCCCATGGTATATATACACACCACATTTTATTAATCCACTCATGTGTTGATTGGCACTTGGGTTGTTTCCACTTCTTGGCAATTGTGAATTGTCCTACTATAAATATTTGAATGGAGATGTCTTTATTGTAGAATGTCTTTTGTTCCTTTGGATAGATGCTCAGTAGTGGGATTGCTGGGTCAAATGGTATTTCTATTTTTGGCTCTTTGAGGTGTCTCCAAATTACTTTCAACAGGGGTTGTACTACTTTGCAGTCCCACCAGCAGTGTATGAATGTTCTAATCTCTCCACATCCACGCCAGCATTTGTTATTTTGGGCCATTCTCACTAGAGTTAGGTGATATCTCATTGTGGTTTTGATTTGCATTTCCCTAATGATTAGAGTTGTTCAGCACTTATTTTATATGTTTGCTGGCCACTAGTCTCCCTTCCTTTGAAAAGTTTCTGTTCATGTCCTTTCCTCATTTATTGATGGGGTTGTTTGATTTTTTCTCGTTGATTTTCTTAAGTTCTATATAGATTCTTCTTATCAGCCCTCTATTGGATGTGTAGAAAGCAAATATTTTCTCCCATTGTGTAGAATGTCTGTTCATTCTAATGATAGTTTCCTTGGCTGTGCAGAAGCATTTTAATCTGATCAGGTCCCATTTGTTTATTTTTGTTGCTGCTACGATTGCTTTGGGGGTCTTCTTCATAAATTCTTTACCTAGGCTGGTGTCTAAAAGAGTCTTCCCAATATTTTCTTCAAAGATTCTTAAGGTTTCGTGTCTCAGGTTTAAGTCTGTTATCTGTCATGAGTTGATTTATGTGAGAGGTGGGGATCTAGTTTCAGTCTTCTGTATGTAGATATCCACTTTTGCCAGCACCACCTATTGAATAGAGATTCTTTTCCCCAATGTATATTTTGTCTGCTTTGTCGAAGACTAGATGACAATATGAGGATGGTTTTATATCTGGGATCTCCATCCTATTCCAAAAGTCTCTATGTCTGTTCCTGTGCCAGTACCATGCTGTTTTTGTTAGTATAGTCTTGTAATAAAGTTTGAAGTCTGGCAGACTGATGCCTCCCAATTTATTTATTTATTTATTTTTTGCTTAAGATTGCTTTGGCTCTACGAGGTCTTCTCTGGTTCCAGAAGAAACATAGAATTATTTTTTTCTAAATCTGTAAAGAATGATGGCAGAATTTTGATAGGGATTGCATTAATTCTGTAGATCACTTTAGGTAGAATGGACATTTTAACAATATTGATTCTGCCAATCCAGAAGCATGGTAGGCATTTCCATGTGTTTAGATCCTCTACAGTTTCTTTTCTCACTGTTTCGTAGTTCTCCCGATACACGTCTCTCATCTCCTTCCTTAAATATATTCTAAATATTTAACTTTCTTGGATGCTGTTGTGAAAGGTGTTGGGTCTTTGATTTCATTTTCAGCTTGACTGTTATTGGCATTTATGAATACCGCTGATTTGTGCGCAGTAATTTTGTATACTGAGACTGAATTCGTTTATCAATTCCAGGAGTCTCTTGGTTGAATCCTTGGGACTTTCTAGATATAATAGTATATCATCAGCAAAGAGTCAGAGTTTGACGTTTTCTGCCCCCATTCAGACGCCTTTCATTCCCCTCTCCTGTCTGATAGCTCTGGCAAGGACTTCCAGCACTCTGTTGAATAGAAGTGGAGACAGTGGGCAACTTCGTCTGGTTCCTATTCTAAGCGGGAATGCTTCAGTGTTTCCCCATTGGGTATGATATTGGCTGTGGGTTTATCATATATACCCTTAATAATTTTAAGGAATGTCCCATCTATGCCTATTTTGTTAAGGAATTTTATCATAAAAGTGTGCTGGATTTTGTCAAATGCTTTTCCTCCATCTATTTGGAGAATTATATGGTCTTTGAATATGGTTTCTATTCCCCTGTGTATATTATTGTCTGCTTTGTCAAAGATCAGATGGTTGTATGTGGATGGTATTATATCTCAGTCCTCTGTTCTGTTCCATTGGTCTGTGTCTCTGTTTTTGTGCCAATACCTTGCTGTCTTGGTTACCACAGCCTTATAGTTTGAAGTCTGATAATATGATGCCTCTGGATTTCTTCTTTTTGCTTAAGATTGTTTTGACTACTTTGGCTCTTTTCTGGTCCCAAACAAAGTGTAGAATTACTTTTTCTAGATCTGTGAAATATGACATTGGTATTTTGATGGGGATTGCATTGAATCTGTAATCAACGTGAAATGTATGGACATTTTAACGATGATTCTACCGATCCTATGAACGTGTTATGCTTTTCCATTTTAAGTCATCTGCAATTTCTTCCCTCAGTGCTTCATAGTTCTCCTTGTAGAGATCTTTCACCTCCTTGTTTAAGTAAGTACATTTGTAGGTATTTTATTTTCTTTGTAGCTATTGCGAATGGTACTGAGTCTCTGATTTGACTCTCAGCTTGACTTGTTGCTGTATAGGAATGCTCCTGATTTGTATACATTGATTTTGTAACCTGTGACTTTGCTGAATTTAATTACAATTCCAGGCATCTCTTGGTGGTGGAGTCTTTGGGGTTTTCTAGATACAAGATCATGCCGTCACCACAGTGGAATAAAACTAGAAATCAACTCCAAGAGAAACACTCAATTCTACACAAAGTCATGGTAATTAAACAACCTGCTACTGAACGATCATTGGGTGAATAATAAAATTAAGACTCAAGTCAAAAGATTCCTCAAACTGAATGACAAAGGGGACCCCATCTCTCAAAAACTATGAGATTCAGCAAAAGCATTCCTATAGGCAAAAGTCATAGTCTTAAATGCCTACATCAAAATGACAGAAAGATCACAAATTAACAATCTAACACCAAGCCTCAAGGAATCAGAAAATGAAAAGCAAACCAAATGCAAAGGCAGCAGAAGAAAAGAAATAACTACTGTCAGGGCAGAACTAAATAAAATGGAAAGTAAAGAAACAACGAAGTATCAATGAAACAAAAAATTGGTTCTTTGAAAAGATAAGCAAAATTGATAGCTCTCTTTCTAGATTAACCAGGAATAGAAGAGAGTGGACCCAAATAAGCTCAGTCAGAAATGAAAAAGGAGGTATTACAACGGATACCACAGAAATTTAAGGCCAAAAATGTCATCTGGAAATACTATGAAAATTTGTATGCACATAAACTTGAAAACATAGAGGAAATGGACAAATTACTGGAAACACACAACCTCTCAAACTCAATCAGGAAGAAACAGATCTCCTGAACAGACCATTAACAAGCAACTAGATTAAAGCAGTAGTAAACAATCTCACAACAACAACAGAAAGCACCAGACCAGATGGAATCACAGCTGAATTTTACTAGACCTACCAAGAAGAACAATTAATTCTACTCCATAAATTATTCCATAATTTTGAGAAGGAGGGAATCCTCCCCAACTCATTCTACAAAGCCAGTATCACCTTCATACCAAAGCCAGGAAAGGACAGAACAAAAAAAGAAGACTACAAGCCAATAGCCCTTACGAATACAGATACAAAAATCCTCAAGAAAATACTAGAAAAAACTAAATTCACCAGTACTTCAAGAAAATAATCCTGCATGACTGAGTGGCCTTCATCCCAGGGATGCAAGGATGGTTCAACATACATAAATCAATAAATGTGATTCACCACGTAGAAGGAAAAACAAAGACTATATATGATCATCTCAAGAGATATAGAAATTTTATTTTAAGGAAAAATTCATTAAAATGAAAAACTGTTCACACTTTCATAAACAGCAGGGTTTTGCTAAGAATTACAAAATAACAGATTCATGTGAAAATATAACTTGAATTGCCTAACCCTTGTACTAATAAGAGAAAGTGTCACCCTTCTGAAATGATGCATACTCAATATACCAATTATTAATTTTACTTTTTATGAGATTAATCTAAGCAGCATTACACATATACTCTATTAACTAAATGTAAAATAGGGTTTTTTTATTTATGTGATTATTTTTCTATTTAAGCAATTGTGAAGTTAAGTCTAGTTTCCACAAATATTTAAAGCCACATTATGTAAGTGATATATGATTCCCATGAAAATGTCTGTGGTTTACTTAAACATTGTAAATAATATTTGACTTATTTCAGATGACACACAAGTTGGAACAAAATATAAGTATGGAACTACAAGAAGGTATGCTGTGAAAATGTATGAATTAAATTGGCATTAATGACTTGATTTCTGAAATCGACCATAAATACGAAGTGGCAATCTTTTCTATTGTTTGGTTAATAGACACTACACTTCCTCTTACACACATGTAATGAAAGATGTGAAAACATTAACATTCATACTGAACAGTATTCTTATGCCACATTAATTCCACATGGCTTTAAAAAATCTCATGAACTTTATGTATCTTTTTTTTTCTGTCTCTACACTTTATTCACTGCTGCCATCACTATGATACTGTCAGTCAGCACATGAAACAATTCTCTGAAAACCAAGGCATCATCAACTTCCTGGGATTACGTTAGTGATTTAAGGCCAAAAGACCCCAGGCTCGTGTAGTAACATTTAGCCAAGTAGTGACAGTTCATAAGCAGTCACTTGACTGGTGACATTTTAAATCAATCATTTACTTTGTCATTAGTGTACTTTCTCCCTGAGGAAAAGTTCCGTATTCCTTAACTTGGGAAAAACACCCATATCAACTTGGTTCTTGTCAATTTATTCAACTTCATCTCTTGCCACATACCTTAGTCTGCCCCTTTGCTCTAGCATCTCACAAACTAGACTACTTAGAATTCCACAGTGTTCCTCCTTATTGCCCTACTTCCTCCTCCCTTTACCTGGTATGCTTTTTCCTTGCTCTTCAGCTATCAACTTGCATATCACCTCTACCAAAAAGTCTACAATATTGACACAAAACTTGGACAGATGGGCCTCCTGTGTGTTCCAGTAGTGCCCTGTTTTATACTTGTTGTGGTCTCTATGACTCTGCATGGAAGTGGCCTGTTTGTCTGTTTTTTCATGTTATATTATTGTTGAGGACAATCATATATGGACTGTATCAACCCCACCTCGTAATTCCAGTGCTTGTCATAGTACCTCGGCATATGGTTGTTGAATAGGGAATGAAGAATGAGAAAAAACCAGAATCTCTGATACTTACCCACAATGATAATTACTAATTCAGTGTGCAACTGCGGGCAAATTATATTTAACAGTAATTTTGTATTGTCATTGTACATACATATTTCTCATTCTTTTTGATAATGATAAAGTTTCCAACTGTTTTTTACTGACTTACACTTAGTTCCTATGAAATCTTTTAGCTAAAGAATAGAATTCTTTTCCTTTTTCTTTTTCTTTTCAGGTCTTGCTGAATTAGAATCTGGATGCTCTTCTCTAGAAAAGCTTCTCCTCTAGGATCCACTGATGAGGCAGATATAAATCAAGATATACTTTGGACAGCATCATCACAATATGTACCATTTTTGAAAAATTCTATGATCTGAAAGACTTTTAAGTGGATCTTGCAAATAAAAAGCAGTTTTACCTCCTTAGACTATAGAAATATCAGGTATTTATTTTTTATTCTTATTTTTATTTTTTTTGTTATTTATTTATTTACTTATTTATTTATTGAGACACAGACTCACTCTGTTGCTGGGGCTAGAGTGCTGTGGCATCAGCCTACCTCACAGCAACCTCAAACTCCTTGGCTTCAGTCATCCTCCTGCCTCAGCCTCCCAAGTAGCTGGGACTATAGGCATTCACCACCATGCCTGGCCAATTTTTTCTATTTTCAGTTGTCTGGTTAATTTTTTATTTTTCTATTTTTAGTAGGATGGGGTCTCACTCTTGCTCAGGCTGGTCTCAGACTCCTGAGCTCAAGCGATTCTTCTGCCTCGGCCTCGCAGAGTGCTAGGATTACAGACGTGAGCCACCATGCCTGGCCTGTCAGGTGTTTAAACAGCCAAACAACCAAATTTTCACCAATACTTGGTTGGAGTAAATTGATGGCCGATTTTTTAAATTTAATTCAGGATATTATGGGGGTACAAACATTTTGGTTACATGTTATGACTTGGCCACACCCAAACCATAATTTGAGGCATACCTATTCCCCTGTACAATGCCTACCATGTCCATTAGTTGTGAGTTTACCCACCCCCAAGCTCCCAATCCCTGAAGAATATTACTACCATGTGAGCACCATAGTGTTGATCACTCAGTGCCAATTTGATAGCGAGTACATGTGGTGTCTATTTGTCCGTTCTTCTGATGCCTCACTTCAGAGGATGGGCTCAATTTGTATCCAGGAAAATATAAGAGGTGCTAGATCACCATCGTTTCTTATAATTGAGTCATATTCTATTGTATACATATACCAAATTTTAATAATCCGCTCATGAATTGACAGGCACTTGGGTTGTTTCCACATCCTTCCAATAGTGAATTGAGCTGCCATAAACATTCGAGTGCAGATGTCTTTATTATAGAATGTCTTTTGTTCTTTTGGGTAGATGCCTAATAGTGCTATTGCTGGAGCAAAGGGTATTTCTATTTTTAGCTCTTTGAGGTATCTCCAAATTCTTTTCCACAGAGGTTGCACTAATTTGCAGTCCCACCAGCAGTGTTGTATGAGTGTTCCTATCTCTCCACATCCTGGCCAGCATTTGTTGCTTCGGGATTTTTTGATAACAGCGATGGCCAACTTTTATTTTACAATTTTTATCACTATGCAGACAGATATTTCACTATACTAGACAGATACAATGATACCTGTCTAAAGCTAGTGATTGACAGATTTAGCTTTAAGGCCAGGCATGGTGGCTCACGCCTATAATCCTAGCACTCTGGGAGGCCACGGTGGTAGAATTTCTTAAGCTCGGGAGTTGAAGGCCAGCCTGAGCGAGAGACCCCACCTCTACTAAAAATAGAAAAACTTAGACGGGTGTGGTGGCGCACACCGGTAGTCCCAGCTACTTGGGAGACTGAGGCAGGAGGATCACTTGAGCTCAGGAGTTTGAGGTCGCTGTGAGCTAGGCTGACACCATGGCACTCTAGCCTGGGCAACAGAGTGAGACTGTCTCAAAAAAAAAAATGTAGCTTTAGACAGATATCATTTTGTATGCTGGTACTGTGGTCATTGTCAATGTTTGGAGGTATTACAATTGTTATAATGCCATTAAACTTATATAATTTTAATTTTAAGCACTGATTTATATGGCTATTTTTTCCTGGAGAAATAAAGTTTACCCAATAAGTCTTTTCACTTTTTCTGTTTATTCGTCCATTCATTTGTATATTTTTAATTAACTTGTTGAAACAGTCTTAAAATTAGAGAAAAGTGCAAGTTTTAGTACAAAGAACATTTTCTCCTGCATCATTTCAGAGCAAATTGCTGATGTTATGCCATCACCCCAATAATCTTAGTGAGTATTCTTACAAGTCAAGACATTCTGCATAACTACAATACAACCTTCATGATCAGAAAGTTAACATGAATGCATTCTATCATGTAATCCTCAGATTCTTTTCCAGTTTTATTACTTGTCTGCAATGTCCTTTATAGCAAACAGATCCCATTTGGATGCATGGATGCATTTAGTTGTACTGTCTCTGAAAACCCTTTCAGTCTGGAACAGTTCCTCAGTCTTTCCTTGACCTTCATGACTTGGAATCCTTTGAAAGTAAAGTCCAGTAGTGCAGAATGTCCCTACATTGTTTTTTTGTGATGTTTCATTATCAATTAGATTTAGATGATGTGTTTTTTTAAGAGAGTGTCACAGAAGTGATCCTGTGGTCTTCTCTTTGTATCCTAGCATATGACGTACGATCTAATTTGTCGTGTTACTGGTGATGTTAGCATTGATCACTAACAGTGGCTGGTTTTGAGTTTTGAATTGCTGAATCAGCCAAGCATGATATCTTAAATAAATCTCACTTCGTCTTGTGTGTAATTCTTTTAATATACTTGGTGTATTCAATTTGCTGACATTTGGGGATGCAGATTTTATTTCCAAGTTCATGAGCGATATTGGTCTGTTGATTTGGTTTTTTTTGTTTTTTTGTTTTTACTATCTTTATCTGGTTTTGATGTCAGAATGATACTGGCTTCATAAAACTATTTGGGAAGTGACCTTATTCTTCTATTTTCTAGAAGAGTCCATGTAATGTTGATGTTAATTCCTTGAGTGTTTGGTAAAAATTTCCAGCGAAACCATCTAGGCCTAGAGATTTTGGGGGAGAGGGAAGTGTTTCATTACAAATTCTATTTCTTTCTTTTATAGTTACAGAGCTACTGTGGCTCTCTATTTCATATTGGCTCAGTTTGGGTAATTTGTGGTTCTTCAGAAATTGTTCCATTTGTTTTTTATTTATTTTATTTTTTTAATTTCAGCTTATGATGGGGATACAAAAGCTCCGGCTATATATATTGTCCATGTCCCACCCATCCCTCTGAGTCAGAGCCTCAAGCATGTCCATTCCCCAGACAGTGTGTCTGGCACTCACCATGTAGTCATACCTCCGTCCCCTCCCCCCACCCCCCACCTCCCCGAGTTAGCACCTTCATATATGGCCATTCCCCAGACAGTGTGCAACGCACTCATCATGTAGGCATACACCCATCCCCTCCCCCCTCCCCACCACCTCAGTCTGATATCCAGTTGGTATCATTCCCCAATGTGCATTTAGGTGATGATCAGGGAAACCAATTTTCTGGTGAGTACATGTGATGCTTGTTTTTCCATTCTTGGGATTCTTCACTTAATGGGTTCCGACTCTCTCCAGGAGAACCGAAGAGATGTCATATCACCGTTATTTCTTATAGCTGAGTAATACTCCATGGTATACATATACCACAATTTACTAATCCATTCGTGAATTGATGCCATTTGATCCAGCAATCCCATTATTGGGCATCTACCCAGAAGAACAAAAGTCATTCTATAGAAAAGATACCTGCACTCAAATGTTTATAGCAGCACAATTCACAATTGCAAAGATGTGGAAACAACCCATTTGTTATACCTAGTTGAGTTGATGAGCATCACATTTTTTAGTAGTATTCACAAATTATTAAAAGGGTCTGCTGTGATATTTAGTGTTTATCTCTGATATTAGTGATCCCTTTTTTCTCTCTTTTAATCTTTCTCATTCTTGCTAGAAGTTTGTTGATTTGATTTGTTTATAATTTTTGAAGAACTAACTTCCAGTTTTACTAATTTTCCTTATTTCTTTCCTGTTTTTTCATGTCATTGTTAACTATTCTTACATTTACTGTTTCATCCTCATTTTCAGTTTATGTCGCTCTTCTTTTTTACATTTCTGAAGATAGGAGCTAAGACTACAGATTTGAGCTTTTCCTTTTTTTATAATGTAAAGTACTTAGTGCTACAAATATCCTACTGAGCACTAGTTAAGTGGCATTCACATAATTTCATATGTTATATTTTCATTTGCATTGAGTTTCATGCATTCTGTTTCCCTTTGAGCCTTCCTCTTCAGCCCATGGCTTGCCTGGATGAGGATTGCTTAATTCTCAAGTGCTCAGAGAGTTCCCCTTGTCTTTCTCGTTAATTGCTGTGTGCATTCCACTATTTTTAGTGACTGTACTTGTATGCTTTCCATTATTTTAAATATATTAGTGTGTATTTTATGACTATGGTCTATTTTGGTAAATTCATCATCAATTATTGAAAAAAAGGTTTATTCTGCTGGTATTGAGTGGACTGTTCTATAACTATCAAGTAGTGTGGGTTGATTGCATTATTCACTTCTACTCCTGTGTTGATCTGCTGTCTAGGAGATTACTAGAGTGGGGTGGTGAAGTCCTCAGCTAAAATTGTGTTTTTATCTATTTCTCTTTTCAGTTCTATCAGTTTCTGCTTCTTGTATTTAAAGTCCATGTTTGGTGTATCCATTTAAAAACATAATGTTATGTTTTCCTTATTTGTGGTCCTTTTCATTTTTATGTAATGTCCCTGTTTATCTTTAGTAATTGTGTTTTGCTCTGAAGTCTACTTGATCTAATATTAACCTACAGTTTGTTCCTTTTTATTGCGGGTAGTATTCCATGTTATCGATAGAACTGTTTGTTTATCCATCCCCGTGTTGAATGAAATCTTTATTGGTTGATTTCAGGTATTAGTAATTACGGATAAATCTGCTGAAATGGTTGCCTACGGCATTTTATGTGAATTTTTTTCTTTATGTTTTGGTAAATATGTAGGAGTGTAATGGTTAAACCTTAAGATAGAAATATGTTTTACTTTGTAAAATGCTGCCAAATTGCCTTGTAAGTGGCCATATCACTTTGCATTCCCACCAGCAATGAATGAGAATCTTTGTTGCTCTACATCCTCCAAGCATTCAATATTTACAGGGTTTTTACTGTAATATAGGGTATAATGGTATCCCACTGTGGCTATAATTTGCATTTCCTTATTAATAAATAATACTGAAAGTGTTTTCATGTGTTTTTTCCCATTTATCTATTTTATTTTGAGGTATATATGCTCGCAAATTTGCTGATTTTAAGGTGGATTGCTTGTTATATATTGTTGAGTTTTAAGGACTTTTAAAAATATATTTTGGACAAAAACCTTTATAACACATGTGACTTTCTCATATTTTCCCAGTTTGTCTTAGCTTTTTGTTTTCGTGACAGTATCTATTCTAGTGTGAACATTTTAAAATTTGATAACATCTGCTTTTTCAATGTATTTTTTATGGCTCATGCTTTTGGTGTTTTAGCTAAAAAAGTCACCAACAAACTTAAAGTCATGTCTATTTTCCCCTATAATATATTACATGATTTTATAATTTTGTATTGTACACTTAGGTCTGTGGTCTGAGTCCATTTTTGTAAAAGGTGTGAAATGTGTATCAAGGTTCACTTTCCTGTATAGGGAGATCAGATTAATGTAGTGCCACTTATTGAAGACTTGGTTGTTTTTTCTCCTTGAATTGTCTTTTCACCTTTATCAAGTCAGTTGAATGTATTTCTTTGAGTTTGTTTAGGGAATCTCTATTAATTCCATTGGTCTGTGTGTCTAGACTTTTCCCAAAACCACACTATGTTGAATACTGTAGCTTAATAGCAAGCCTTGTAATCAGGTAATTTGTGTCTTCTAACTTTGTTCTATTTCAGAAGTGTCTTGGCTCTTGTAGTTCTTTTGCCTTTATATAGTTTAGAGTTAGCTTGATGATAGAAATCTGCTAGGATTTTCATCTGTGGTGCAGTGAATCTGCAAATAGAAATGGGAGTGCTGGCTTCCTAGCAATTTTGAGACTCTGAATCCATGGGTATTTTATGCCCCTCTTTTTACTTAACTCTTCTCTTATTTCTTTCCTCCACATTTTGCAGTTTATAGCATACAGATCATGCACTTCTTTTGTTAGAGTTATTCCTAAGTACTGAACTCTTCTCTTATTTCTTTCCTCCACATTTTGCAGTTTATAGCATACAGATCCTGTACTTCTTTTGTTAGAGTTATTCCTAAGTACTTCATTTTTTGATTTAATTTCAAATAGTAATTTAAACATTTTTAACTGTTCATTTATGATACATTATTTTATAATTGCATATTGCATATGTTGTAATTGTATATTGGCCTTTGATACTAAAACATTGTTAATTTTAATCATTAGTTATAGAGGCTTTTTGAAATATGGCAGGTTTTTGATAAAACTTTATGCTAATCACAAATAGAGTCAGTTGCATTTCTTCCTTTCTAATATGTATGCCTTTTATTTCTTATTCCTATCTTATTGCACTGTGCATGTCTTCTAATACAATACTGAATAGGAGTGACTTGATTCTAGTCTTAGGAAAAAAATGCTCAATCCTTGCTGTTAAGGATGTAGATTGTAAAATGTCCTTTATCGGGTTAAGAAAATTCTCCTTTATTCCTAATTTGCTGACAGTTTTTAGCAGAACTGGATGTTGAATTTTATTGAATTCTCTTTCTGCATCTACTGAGATTTGTGAAACAGAGTAGATTACTTTGAATTTTTTTTTTTTTTTTTTTTTTTTTTTTTTTTTTTTTTGAGACAGAGTCTCACTTTGTTGCCCGGGCTAGAGTGAGTGCCGTGGCATCAGCCTAGCTCACAGCAACCTCAGACTCCTGGGCTTAAGCGATCCTACTGCCTCAGCCTCCCGATTAGCTGGGACTACAGGCATGAGCCACCATGCCCGGCTAATTTTTTTGTATATATATTTTTAGTTGGCCAGATAATTTCTTTCTATTTTTAGTAGAGACGGGGTTTCACTCTTGCTCAGGCTGGTCTCGAACTCCTGACCTCGAGCGATCCACCCGCCTCGGCCTCCCAGAGCTAGGATTACAGGCGTGAGCCACCGCGCCCGGCCTACTTTGAATTTTGAATAGTGAATGAGCCTTGTTTTTCTTGTTCATAATGTGTCATCCCAGATAGAGAGATGTACAGGTAGCTCAATTCCATGTGGTAATTTTTAAAAATGTTTTCTCATCTTTGTACATAACTGATATTAATCTATAGTTTTCTTATAATACCATTTTTTAGTTTTCATATTAGTATAATTCTGGCCTCATAAAATGAGTTGGGAAGTGTTTCCTTTTATTTTTCTAAAAATATTCTGTACAACTGGAATTATCTTCAAATACTGTAGAAGTCAGCAAAACTTTTGCTGACTAGATTTTTTTTTTTTGGAAGATTTTGTTTGCAAATTCAGTGTCTTAATTGATATAGATCTGTTCAAATTATCTATCTCTTCTTCAGTGAGATTTGGTAGTATGTCTTGAGTCTCTCAAGGAATTTAATTTTTATCTCCGCTATCAATTTTGTGTGTGTAGAATTGTTTATAGTATTAAATTATTATCGTTGTGGTAATGGTAGAGTGTGTATGAATAACTTCTTTTTTACTTCTGCTATTGGTAATCTACACTGTCTTTCTTTGTTATTATTCATTCTCATTGATCTTTTCATAAAATAGGTTTTTGATTTCATTGATTTTCTCTCTTTCTCTCATTTTTAATTTTGCTACTTTCTGCCCTAATTGTTTTTAGCTCTTTTCATCAGTTTCCTTTGGATTCAAATTGTTCTTCTGCCTCCAGATTCTGTAGGAAATATTTGAGGCCACTGCTGTGAGATCATTATTCTTTTCTAATATCTACATGCAATGCTATGAATTTCCCTCTAGGCAAATTTTTTGGTGCATCCCACAAATTTTGATATGTATTATTTTAACATTCATTATGTTTAAAATAATTTTTAATTTAACTTGAGACTTTCTCTCTGACCCATTGGTTATTTAGAAGTGTGTCAGTGCCTTTCCACAATTTGAGAATTTTCCAGATATGTTGGTTATGATTAATAGTTTAATTCCATCAGGCTCCATGAATGCACTTTGCATTGGCTTTTATTCCTTTCAATTAGTTACTGTTTGTTTCATGCCTCAAAATACCATCTACCTGAATGATAATTACTCTATGTTAACTTGACTATAATGTGTTCTGCTTGTTGTGTAGAGTGTACTAGACATGTTATTTAGGTCAAAATTTTTGACCTTGTTATTCAAATAAACTGTTTCTTTACTGATCTTCTGCCCGCTTGCTCTGTAATGTATTAAATGAGGAGTATTTAAGTCTCTTAGAACTATGAATGCATTGATCATCTTTTATGACATGCATTTTAAAGTTCATCTGTTAGGTGCAGAAAAATAACATTTGTTCCAGCACAACTAGGCTACCTCAACTCTGGATGAAAACTGGCACAGTATTACCAAAACAAAACTAAGCACAATTGTGTGTCCAGACCTGACACTGGCTCATTTACACACAGCCCTGGGGTGCTCTGAGTCCAGCAAAATACTGCTTCAGAGTCTCTTCCCCAGTCCTATGATGACCCTCTTTCCCTCTGTGAGTTGCTCCCGGTCCCATGGTGTGAGCATTCCCTTACTGCAACAAGCCAGGGAACCAGAGTCTGTTGACAACAGATTTCGTTGAGGTAGCAGGATTGTGCTGGAACAAATGTTATTTTTCTGGATTTTGTCATGCTTGTAGCATTTATCAGCATTTTAAAATGTGTAACGGGCTGTGATTTATTTACTCTTCCTAAATAAACATTAACTTACGTGCCTAGTTTTGTGTTGGTAATACTGTGCTAGTTTTCATCCAGAGAGTCCCCTAAATCATGTAAGCCTCAGGCCCCACAGCACCTGGGTCCCCCTTGGGTCATTGTGTGAGTGTCACCCACCCTGGAAAGACCACGCTGGCTGACTTGTCAGTCCTGCCATGGACTCATCCCTCCTCTGCCAGTGATTCGTCTGTGTTGCAGTGAGGGGGTTTCTAACCTCTGCAGGTTCAATGTTTTGCCACTGACTTGTGACATTATTTTTGCTAAAGGAACTCTTAAAGGGGTATAATATTTCCCAAACTTGACCTGCTCAGGATCCTCTTTTACATGACGTGACAGACCCCATAGCTTCAGGACACAGTCAGTGCCCTTGGCTTAGTCCCGGAGTTGAACCTGCTCACCCTCGGCCTCTTCCCCCCGTTACCCACCTAGGGAGCAGACACTCAGGGAGAAGATGGGGGGAGCCATGTGCACAGCCCCTGCTTCCTGAAGGAAGGGAGAATTGTATCAGAAAAAGGCCAGGTTTAGAGGAAACCACTGTGTCTGCATGGTAGTTGCCTGTGTCAAACTGAGGCAAAGCTTGAGCAGCTCCCTGACCCCCTGCCCTGGGCTTCTGAGCACCTGCTGCTCTGCCTGGGGCCCCTGGTCCCCACTAAGTCCATGAGGCCCCGTCCACCCCGACAGCCGCCCAGGGTCACGCCCAGACTCAGACCTCCCCTGCTCAGGCCTCTGGGCGGTGCTTCTCTTCCCTCACCCCACAGACTTTTGTTAATAAAGGCAGGGCTGAGAGCCTTTGCCTGCAAGGTGGACATGGAGGGGAAGCGCATGTTACCCCCCTTCCTGCCCAGCCTTCCCGGCGCTGCCTTTGCTGATGCAGCACATGAGGGGCCAGGCTGGGGGCTGTTTGCTGGACTCCCCTTTCTCATTTCACCTTCAGTGTTCACAGCAGTGGCCACAAGAGACCTTGGTCCCTGCAGCTGTGAGCGTGCAAGGTATTTGCGAACCTGCCCCAGTGGGACCATCCCTGAGGGCTGCACCCCTCTGCCCTGAAACAGCCAATGGATGGACACTGTGGGGTGAGCCCTGTGTGCATCGTAGGACTGTCACCTCCTGTTCAGGGCTGGGAAACAGCCACTGTTCCAGGGAATTATGCTGACTCCCAGGCAGTGGTCTTTGTGAGCTGAAATGTACTTCTTGGAAAAAGAACCTACAGCATGTCACTCCCATTTGTGTCTTAACTTCTCCATCCCTAATGTGAAGCTTGATGTAAGGACTTGCTTTAAATCCAAGTCCAGAGAAAGCGCTGGTGGGTGTAACTGTAAAACTTCCTAGGGCACGACCTCCCCGTGTAGGGCACGACCTCCCAGTGCAGGGCACGACCTCCCAGTGCAGGGCGTGACCTCCCCGTGTAGGGCACGACCTCCCCATGTAGGGCACGACCTCCCCGTGTAGGCCATGACCTCCCCGTGCAGGGCACGACCTCCCCGTGTAGGGCACGTCCTCCCCGTGTAGGGCGTGACCTCCCAGCATAGGGCATGGCATCCCAGTGTAGGGCACAACTTCCAGTTTAGGGCATGACCTCCCCGTGTAGGGCACGACCTCCCCGTGTAGGGCACGTCCTCCCCGTGTAGGGCACGACCTCCCAGTGCAGGGCACAACCTCCCCGTGTAGGGCACATCCTCCCCGTGCAGGGCACGACCTCCCCGTGTAGGGCACATCCTCCCCGTGCAGGGCACGACCTCCCCGTGTAGGGCACGTCCTCCCCGTGCAGGGCACGACCTCCCCGTGTAGGGCACGACCTCCCCGTGTAGGGCGTGACCTCCCAGCATAGGGCATGGCGTCCCAGTGTAGGGCACAACTCCCGCATTGGACCAGAGCAGGCACTGCCTTCATTCTAGGATTTTCTCCACCTTTTATTCTGGCTGGTGTTTCCCACAACCAGTTACACACACACAGAACTTTTTAGCCTTTCTTCTCATGTAGGGACCTAAATATTTCTGGGCAAAGAAGTGGACATAAATCACTATTTATTGGTCTCTAGGGAATTTGATGAGAGAAAGTCAGTCCCTGGAGTCTGACCAACTCTGCAGACATGGCTGGGATCTACTGCCTGGCCGGCTCCGCTGAGGGCCTCCTCCCCGTCTGACGTCCTGTAACGGAGCACCGCAGGAACAGGGCCAGCAGCCTGGGCACCCTGCTCCACGGACCCCTTCACCGGGGGCCGTGGTAACCGAGCACCTGGGCTGTAGCCCTCGCTGCTCTTGTCCCTCCTCTGAGACTCAGATACCCCTGAAGTGGCTGCTCAGTCACCTGATGGGCTTATCAGCTCCCAGGTGCTGATTATCTGTCTAGAACCAGCAGGACAAGGAGCCTTTCCCAAAGAGGCTGCTGAAACCCTCCTTCTTTTGTTTTTTCTTCCTTTTCTTTTGAAGGATCTTGCTGTGTCAGCCCGGCTGGATGGCGAGCAGTGACAGGATCACAGCTCACTGTAGCCTCAATCTCTTGGGCTCAAGCGATCCTCCCACCTCAGCCTCCCAAAGCACTGGGGTTACAGCGTGAGCCACCACATGGCCCAAAACCCTCCTCATGTGCACATCCCCAGGATAGGAAAAAACTCAAGAAGGAGCCAATGCTATTTTTTTTTTTTAATTTCAGGATTGTTAGGAGCAGAGCGTGTGCACCGCAACCAGCAAATTTGAGAAGCGGTAGGGAGAGAGGAACAGGTAGAGTCACGTGGCTGTTCAACAAAGGCCTCCGAAGCCTTCTCCATTTGCCTCCCTCCCGGCGCTGGTGCACAGGGGAGACCTGCGCCCGGGCAGGGCCTCCATCCCGGGCTAGGGAGCACTACAGGGAGCTGTGAGTGTGGGGAAGAGGGGCCGGGTGCAGCCCAGCCTGGCACAGACCCCTAGACCTTCTCACAGCTGGACCTCGCCAAGGTCATTGAATCCTCCCAGGGAACACTGTAGATCTCAAAAGAGCAGAGCTTTTCCTATGAAAGAGAAGAGAGAGGGGTAATCCGTGCAGGTTACAGTTAAAAGGGAAGATGCCCAGCCATGGGATGTCAGGGTGGCGGTGGGCAAGCTTGGGGGTGAGACAGTCGGTCCCCACCCACCCCCGCCGAGTCCCAGGACAAGCAGCCTGACTGTGCAGTGACTGCTCTTTGGTCCTCCAGGGCTCCAAGAGCACCAGCTGGCATCGTGTCCCCCACCTGGCGCACAGGACCCCCCAGTGTCCTGCCCAGCACAGCCCTGGAAGGAGCAGCCTGTGCAAGGCCACAGGAGCCCAGAGGGTGGGGGGGGAGGAAGCTTGCTGCCCCCAGGCTCCCTCCACCTCCAGCCTCTGGGCCAGCACTGACAGGGCCAAGGGGGAAGACCCCAGAAGAAGGGAACTTCCATGAAAGAGCTGGGGCACGGGAAGTGGGTGACACGGGGAGTGTGGCTCTCCCCAGGGCAGAGACCTCACAAGGACCAGCCAGGTCCTCACATCCGCTAATGTTGGGTGAGTGGGGTCAGCCTCGGAGGGCTTGGGCCACTTACAGGCCTCTGATTCCCTCTAATCTGCTCAGGGTGGCTGTGGCTGAGGGCAGGTGGCTGAGGCTGGCACTGAAAAAAGCCCTTCTCCCTCCCCTGCACCCACCTTGGAGGCTGATTCCTCCAGCACAGCAGGCAACACCCCAGAACAGGCAGGGCTGTGCTCTCAGCAGCCCCATTCCCAAGCTAATGCCCTCAGAGCAATTCAAACTAGCCATGTGCACACACACCCCCCACTCCTCCCCATATGCACACAGGTGTGCATCTATGTAAACTCACACGCACCCCTCACCCACAGGCATCTGTGCATGAGCCCCACACTCCCCCACAGGTGTTCACACACACACTCCCATGCACCTCTCCCCACACACCCCAACATGTGCACATGGACACGCGTGCATTTCCCCACACTCCCTGTGCTGGCAAACACTCATGTACACACTCACCTCCGTGTGTACACACACAGCCTCCTCAATACGTGCAGGATCTCAGGAACACACACATCCGCCTCTGCAGGGCATTACTGGCCTCTGACCCACATCAGGCACATACCCTCTTCAGATGCAGCTGCTCCTGGAAGGGACAGTTGTCCAAGTTGGGCTGGGACTTGGCACACATGGTCCAGCCGATCTTCACATCAAAGCAGTCGTTCATCCCAGCCACGAGCTACACGTGTGCAAGAGCACTGCCGTCAGTTTCACACACACACTGGTAGTTCGCTGTTGCTGGGTTACTGCGTGTGCCCAGGGGCTTCATGGCTGCACTCCTGAGCTGCCACACTGTCACCTGCAGGCCGTACAAGCCACCTGCTCCTCCCAGCTGGCGGGGGTGCTGTACCCCAGGTGTTGCCTTCTAACTTATCTTCTCTGAGCAACTCCACCGAGGTGTCACATGCAGCAGGAGAGTGGACGGTGGAAGCCAGGCCTAACGCCCTCACTGCATTCAGGAATGGCAGGCGTGGCTCTGGGCAGCCAGCCCGGGTGGGGCCAGTAATCAGCACGTGGTCTAAGCACTAGTGAGTCCTCCATGCCCGAGCAAGGATTCATCACACCCTGCTCACTGCGGCCCAGAGGCGGGGAGTGCTGATCCATGCTAGGAGGGCTGTCATCCGACGATGCAGTCTCAGCTTGCTTCCAGCCACCAGCGCACAGCCCGACAGAATCCCACCGTCTCTGTTTTCCCCAGATCTGTGTATTCCCTCGTTTGTCAGTCGGAAATGAGATGCTTCACACACACGGAGGTTTTAGGCCAATAAGAGCCTGCTCTCGAATGCCCCTGTCTTAAGTGTGATTTGCTGGCAATATTTCTCAAGTGCATCAAACACCTGCGTGTCTTACATTTTAGTTACAGAATGGAACTGACCCCTGTCCCTGCGCAGGGCCTCCCCCAGACACGCCTTGTCAGAACTGTGGAGCAGCACGGCATGAGGGGCTCGGGATCAGGGCTCTAGACCTTGCCCTGTGGGTCCGTGACTCCTCCGGTATCGGTCTGCCCATCTGTCAAATGGGCTCCCGGGACCAATGAGCTACAGGGTCTTGTGCTTCACTCCAAGTTAGAGCCACCCTGGAGAGGCGCGGCCCAGTAGAGACCGCAGCCCCCGGGGGTCCACCTCATGTTCAAGGGAGAGGACAGCAGCTGAGGGTGCAGGAGGAGAAGCGGGGCTGTCTGGACTCACTGAATTTTTGAGAGTAGGTGGGAGGATGTCTACACGCTGGCGTGCCATGCCACCCTGTGCTGCTCTGTCCCTCTGGGCAGCTGTGCAATGGGTGCAGGGCAAGCTCGGGCCCAGCAGCCCTCCCTGGCGCACCCTGCTGACCCCTTCTCCACGCTGACTGCCCTCCTCCTCTGCCACCGTCTAGCTGCGCCCAGGCTGCGGCTGGCAGAGGCAGGGTTCAGGTGTGGTGCTCTGCACCCCAGCAGGGACTCAGCTGCCTGTGGCTGTGGGTGGTGGTCTGCTGGGCTCAGGGTGAAGGACGCTCACCCTAGGGGCTGCTCCCAAGGCCATGACTTTTGGAGGGAGCATGTACCTTCAGGACCAGGAGGCCAGGCTCCCCGAGTGGCACCTGCTGTGGGCACTCAGGGAGGAGGACATGCCTCCTGTGTGCGCACAGTATGACCTGAATCTAACCTTGAGGCGGCAGCAGGTTCAGCAACTGTCTCTAGACCACAAGTGGCCGGACGCCAGGAAAATGCCAAGGACAGGAAACAGACTGGCTGCTGAAACGTGAGGGCGGCTGCAGGTTAGAGGAGGCTGAGGAGACAGGGCAGGGGCTGTGATGACAGCCTGGGTGTGTCCCTGGGTATAAAGGCCATCAGTGGGACAGTCAGGGAAGTCTGAATAAGTCTGAGCCTGAGATAGTTGAATGTGCCTGTGCTGACTTGCTGGTAATGCTCTCTGTGGGGGCAAAGCCAGCCGGGACTCAGGACCCCGTGGGGAGGGGGCAGCACATACCTGCTGGCGGGCACACACACCTGCCGCACTCGGCTGTAGTACACATCATTGCTCTCCTCGTTGTCTTTGCTGATGGCAAGTCCAGCGCCTGCTGCACTTCCTCATCACTGACATCTGCTTCCTCGATGCCGCCCGAACGTTTGGAGCTCTTGGCCACGGTCTTGGCCAGGGTCACGGCCAGGATGGCCAGCAGGAGCAGTGGGGCACACAGAGGGCTGGCCATGGTCTGCTCAGATGCACAGCGAGGAGCCGGGGCTGCAGAGGAGCTGCCGGTGTGATCCTGAGGCCTCAGCGCCTTCCTGCAGGCTGCAGTGCTTCTACCCTGCCGGGGCCTCCCCACCCACCTGCCCCCTGGCCCGCTCCTCCTCTTCCTCCTCCATGTCCCCTCCTTCCTGCTCCTGCCCCCACTCCTGCCACTCCCCCAGTCCGCCCCTCCTCCCCAGTGCTCCCAAGCTAGTGGCACCCTGGTCTCCAGAGAGGTGACAGTGAAAGCAACATGACCTTCTCACTGTTTCCACAGAAAAGGGTAAAAGAGAAGTCTTGGCCTCCCGGAGTTGTCCAAGGTCAGGGTTATCTCTGAGCACTTGGTCAAGGTGTGGGAGTCCTAAGGGGAACGTGTGATTTCAGAGGCTCCCGGGACACCCAGTCCACATTCTGCTCTGAACTTGTTTGCCAAACATAAGGAAAGTAACCTTTGGGAAAAGGTCTCTGGGTTCATCTTTCAAGCCCGTTATTATTCAATAAACACACCTTTTACCAGCTTCTTGTCAGTCCAGACGGTCCAGGATCTGGAGACTGAGCCCGGCTTACTGAGCCACGGACTTGACACTGCAGAGCTGCTGCCCAGTAGAGAGGTGACACGCGCCCAGGAACGGTTGTCAATTCTCTAGTAGACGCAGTCAGAAAGTGAAAAGGAGCAGATGAAAGTAATTTGCTAATATTTTTATTTAACCTAAGATATCCAAAAGATTATTTCCAATTACAGGAACAATTGCTACTAAGATAATTAACATTCTTCTGGGCGTCTGCACTATGTCTTTGGAATTTCGTTATATTTTTTACAGTTAGAGCATGTGTCAATTTGGACTGGCCCCGTTTCAAGCACCCCACGGCGACATGTTTCCAGTGGCTGTGGTATTGCTCAGCCCAACCTTAGGGTGGGGGTGGGGGGATGGGGACAATGAGTAATCCTTAAGATCAGAGAGTTATAGATGCTCTGTTGGAAGTGAAATAGAAGGGGCAGAGAGACATGGTGCCACTGGACACTGGCCAGGGAGGGAAGACCTGGAAGGACAAGAGTCCTGCCTGGACCAGGGAAACAGAGCTCCAGGCAGAGGGAACAGACAGTGCAAAGGCCTCTTCTGGAAGGCGGGCATGTCCTGGAACCGCACAGAACACTGTGGGTGGGGGCCGGGCTGGAAGGGTGCAGGGAGACCTCCCCCAGCAGGCAGTGGGGGGCAGTGAAGGGAGCCCACAGCCCAGGGATGAGCACACGGGCCGCTCTCGCTTCTCCCGTCTGGGTGCCAGGCTGCCAGCCCTGGTCCTCTGTGCACTGCTTGGGAAACTCACCTGTATTTAAAAAATCACCTTGTATTAGGTATGATTTATGTACAATAAAAGGCCTCATGTTATGTGTCCAGACTGGGCAATTTTAGTAAATGCATACACCGGTGTTACCACTCTGCCAAGATCTAGAACCTGTGTGTTGCCCCAGACAGTGTTCGCCTGCCCCTGCAGTCGAGCCTCGTGCCCACCCCGGCCCTGGCAACCCACCCATGCCGCCCTGTAGACCTGTTTCCTTGCCTGTCCCTGGACTTCCATGAGTGGAATCCCACACTGTTTCCTTGCCTGTCCCTGGACTTCCATGAGTGGAATCCCACAGTGTGTGCCTGTCCCTGGACTTCCATGAGTGGAATCCCACAGTGGCCTCCACTGCTCAGCGTGGCTTTTGAGCTTCCCCCGGTGATTCCATGAACATGTTCGCTGGTCCTCTCTCCCCAGACTGAGAGGACCTGCTCAGCTGGGCACCCTGTGGGCTAACAAAGCCCCCAGCTCAGGATGGTGCAGTTGGGTTTGAATATGGCCCCAGGAGTGGAGAGGGTGGAAGGGTGTTGTGAGCAGAGAGCTGGCTCCTTTGGTCCCTCAACCCCACATGGAGGTGACCCTGTGGCAGTGACCACCTGGTGGAGGCAGCAGACATTGCCGGAAACACTGGGCCCGTGGACAGCAGCCAGAAGGACTCCCCTGGGGGTGGACGGAGCGATGGCCGGGCAGTGTGAGCCCAGCCCAGCTGTGATCGTGGGGTCGGGGGACGAGTGGGGCTCGAACAGCAGGAATCCGGCAGGCGGGAGCCACTTTACTGATGTCTGTTCATGTTCAGCATTAGGAGAGGGGACCCTGTGGTCCAAGGCCTGGGGACCATCTAACTCACTGTGAATCGGGAGCCCCACTGGATACACCAGGAGTCCAGGGATGGCATTTGCTGCTCCCTGAGGGAGAGGAGGCCTTCACACAGGCTGCACCCGGTGCCTTCCTAGTTAGCAGACAGATCGAGATCCACAGAGCAGGGAAAGAGAGGGTGGCCCCCGGCCGGACGCTTCTCAGCAGACTGGTCACCTCCTAAGAGTGGGAGTTGGTTCTCCACTGTGGCCTCACCTTCCCTGGGCCACTGGAGTTCTAGCCATAGGAGGGAATGTTGGGCAGAGGCCAAGCTGAAATGCAAGGAGTCCTCCTGTCTTTTGTCATTGAGAAAGAGGTGCGGGTTACCCAGATAGCTGGAGCACAGGGTGCGTGGGAGTGTGCTGGGAGGGGTGGCCGGCATGCTAACACATGCTGCTATGCGTGACAAATCTGCCTGTCCTCGTGCTCTGTTAGGACACTGGAACATGCTGCAGGAGGGGTCAGCTCTCCGGGTATAGAGACATCTCTAATCCTGGTAGAACAGATACCAGTGTAGGACACTCCCGGGAGCTGCCAGAGCCACATCCAGCATGGTATGATAGGAAGTGCAAGGTTAGGATGGGCTGACCAGCTGCTCCGGCTGTTTGGGTGATGTTGGGCCAATGTTTCTCCGCATGGAACACATCCAGAGAGGTGGCTGCTTTGTACACAACAGTGTCCGGGGTCAGAACTGTCAGAGATGCGCAGGCTTCAGCAGTGAGATTTACACAGGGTTAGCGATGTCAGAACTCCTGTGCCCTGATTCCTGTAGCCTACAGCTTCAAGGGCAAGCTGACAGGAACCCAGAGAGAAACAATGGACCCAGGATGGAGACTGGGGCCTCCAACACCCATGCACCCTGGAGGACCCAGCTTCCCAGGAGGGGAGCGTGTTTCTCTTCTGGTGAGTAAAGACAGAGAAAACCATGTTCTCTGGGCTGTGTGTGTGACTATTGGTCTCATGATCTAACATGGTAGTGAGAAATTAGATGAGGGAGTGACGGAAGTTCTCTACAATAAATAAGCAGTAACAAGTTAATACTGAACAACACCATCAGAAGTAAATGACCGAGCACATAAAGCATCACCTAAAGTTCCAAGTGGTCAGATCAAGTTGGCCAAGAGTTGCGAATCTGAACCTTCAGGTTTTGAGCAATTAATAGTTGGGGTGTCTATGGTAGTAGCTTAGACTGAGCGAGTCTCAGGTCTTGGTGGCATCTGGAAATGGAAAGATTAGCTGCCTCCCTTTCTGGAATGCCTGGAGTTCCCTGGGTTAGAGCTCTGCAGTCCCTTACACACACCCTCCCGCCTTCTGCCCTTCTCCTGGCTCCCTACCCCGCACCATGGGAACATGGGGATGCTTCTAGACCATGTGCCAATGTTGGCAAAGCATGTGGGCTCTGGTAGGGGTTGGGGCCACATCATCATGAAATTGTGATCCTTGCAGCGAAACCTGCTGGCAGCCCATGTAGAGGGGGTGAGAGAGTGCAGCGCCCAGTATCTGAGATCTGATTTTTCTGCACTTCATGGGGGAAAAGATAATCCTTTTGGAAGATTCTGCTCAGGGTCCAGCATGTAAACAGCCCTCATGGGTCTGTATTGCAAGTTACCATTTATTTTCACAAGCAGTGCATTTAGCAGAGCAGGGCCACTGACAGAGGAAGCACAGCCTAGTGGAGGGGACAGGGAGAGGACTCCCGGGTGCTCCTCCTGCCTCCCTGGGCCTCAGCTGCAGGAGCCCTGGCCATGAGGAAACAGGTGGCTCTGAGTGGGGTTGAGCAACGCCCTTGGCATCTATGGGCAGTCAGACTTCCCTTTCCAAATCCACGTTGCGGTCACTGCTAGGACTTCCCTGTCACTGCTTGTACAACCTTAGATTTCTGTTCCTTTACTAAAGTGCAGGAATGATTCCTGGTCCCACCTGGGATCAGGCTGAACCGACTCGCTGAGTGCTGGAGCTGGAGCCTGAGGCCATCTGGGCAGCCCTGCCCTCTCTTGTGGCCCTGCCTCGCCCCCCTTCCAGGCCCAGAGGAGCAGGGTCCAGTGGCAAAGACGCTCCTTCCCTGAACCTCAGTGGGGCTCCTCTGAGCCTTTTTCTCCACAGGGCCTCAAACTTGGCCCCCGTCCTGTCTTTATAGGGCTGCTGTGTTGCCCCATTTGGGGAAAGAATTCTGTTAGGTCAGTGTAGCCAGAATCCCCCCACCTGTGATAGAACATCGCCCTTGTCCTTCGAGCACATTCCTCATTCCCCACCTTTGGTGCCTACATCCCTGTTCTGCCTTTAGTGAGAACCCTTCCTGCTCTGTCAGTTTAACCACAAGTCTCTGCCTTTCATGTCTCTGCATAGGAAGTTCTACCCATAACCCCAAGCCCAGCCTGCACCTTGGCTATAACCCCCACTCATCCTTGTGTTTGGCATTGAGCTCAATGTCTCTCTTACTGCAATGGTGTTGACCACTAATAGTCTTGAACCCTCTCAACCAAGCTCAGGCTTCAAACGGTGAAGCTATGCATCCAGCTGCCCATGGGTACCATCTCTGGACATCCTGCAGGCACCACCAATCCAGCAGGTCCAGTTCTGGGATCATCGTTTTGGCCCACAGACCTTCCCCTCAACCTGTATCCCAGTCTTGGTTAGTGGCATGACCACTCTCCATGGTTCTGACCAGAGACATCGGCGTGACCACTAGACATGTTATTCAATCTGACAGGGCCTCAGCTTCCTCATTTGTGAAAGAGGAACAGCAATGATTCCCAGTATCAATGAGTCATTGCTACAATAGGCAGTATGTTAAGCAACTACATGATCTCACTGGTGTATGGAAAAGACATTAATTTTGCAGACGTCTGCAGTTCAGCGGGGAGTCAGCTGGCCTGTAATGGGATCGCCTGGGCTGTCTCTGCTCTGCAGTTTTCATCCTTCTCCACATTTTCCACGTGCTTTACGGCAGCAGCAGAGGCACAGGAGGGACAGCTAATTTGGGCATATGCCTTTTAAGCCTTTGGTTACATCACATCTGCTAACACTCCACTGGCTAAAGCAAGTCACACAGCCCAGCCCAAAGTGACCTGGTGCAGAAGTGCACTCTGCCACGGAGAGTAGGGAACAGAGAAAGAGCATTTTTAAATAACGCTCTAATGTGCCTCAGTAGTGTGCCCCCTGCCTCACAGGGCTGTGAGCAATTGCAGAGGAGGTGACATTTGTGAAGGGGCTGGCACTTTTGTGAATGGTAGCTGGCATTATCAATCAATCAGTTAGTCTATCTATCTATCCATCTATCATATATCCTGTCTATCGTATCTATCTACCTATCTTTGAGTTTGATCTTGGCTATCCAGCTTACCAGCTGTGTGACCTTGGGCAATTACCTTAACTTACCTGTACCTCCAATTTCCCATGGGAAATATTGGTAGTTCATAGTTACTCCTTTAAGTGTTATTGTAAGGGTTAAAAAAGCAAATGCATATAAAATACTTAATTTATAGTGCATGCGCTCCAACCTTTGCCTCTGCTTGGACCCAAACTTCAGTACAGGCATAACTAAATATGGTCAATCTTCCTGCTTTCCATTGAGAATGAAAAGATGATTTCTTGGTTGGATATTCTAGTAAATTATAGCTGCAATGTTTTCCTGCATTCTACTAACATTTAGCTAAACTTTGGGAAACACAGCCAGCTGATAAGCAGCAAGTTTTTTGACTCAATCTTTGCAGTAAGTCATTACCTAGTTGCCAGCATTAAAGTTCCCTCTATCACCATCTCAGAAACATCTTCTCACTCAGAGGACATCCAATTTCCTGCCAATCAGGGGATATCTGACACTTCAACAAAATATCTTCAATTTCAACCTTCTCTTTGTGAGAAATGATTGTTTCATATTATATGCACTAGGGGGCAAAATAATTTTTATTAACTTTTTGAAACAAGTATTTGTCATACCCACAGTGAAATAAGTTTCAGAAAGGGTATCTGTGAAAGAAATGCCACTCAAACTCCTTGGGCACCACAATATTTACTGGATTAATCAACTAGGCTTCAAAGATTTCAGATATTTATACAAAAAAAAATAGCCACTGAATAAAATTCTTCAACCTATGACTTAAAATATATGACAAAAGAGTTTACTGACTGCTGTAGTTTGGATATGGTTGTTTGTCTTCACCAAATCTCATATTGAAATTTGATCCCTGCAGTTGAAGTGGTGTCCATTAGGAGGTGTTTAGGCCATAAGGGTGGATTAATGTCCTCTCTCAGAGAGAGGGAGGAAGTTCTCACTCTATTATTTCCCAGGAGAGCTGGTTATTAAAAAGAGCCTGACATTATCCCTTCTTGTTTTCCTCTCTTGTCATGTGATCTCTGCACACAGAATCTCTGCTCAAGCTAGCTATTCATCACCTTCCTCCATGAAAGGAAGTAGCCTGAGGCCCTCACCAGATTCAGATTCCCAATCTTGAACTTCTCCAGGAATCAGAACCATGAGCCAAATAAACCTTTTTTTCTTTGTAAATTACCCTGCTTCAGGTATTCCTTTATAGCAACATAAAATGGATTAACACACTGACACGTAATAAGTCTATGATCAGTAACAGATCCATACGCTAGTTACTATGTGTGTGTGTGTGTGTGTGTGTGTGTGTGTGTGTGTGTGTGTGTGTGTGTATACCCACATTATCCAGAGCTTCGCTGTCCAACATGGCAGTCACTAGTTCCATGTGGCCGTTGAGCACCTTTGGAATGTGGTCAGTCCAATTGAGAAGTGCTCCAAGTGTAAAATACACATTAGATTGTGAAGACATTCCAAAAATATTAAAATTCCAGTAATTTTAAAATATTTACTATATGTTGAAATAATATTTTTATCACGTTGGGTTAAATAAAATATTAATATTTATTCACTTTTTTCATTTTATTTTTTATAATGTGGCTACTATTAGATTTACAATTATATATATAGTTTTCCTATATCCATTGAACAGTGATACTCTAGAGGATAAATACTGATTTTCAAATTCTCTTTCACTTACGAATTTAAAGCAACACAAGCATTATACCTAATAAGACAGCTTTGAGAAGTGATTCTTCAATTCTGTCTTCCTAACCTGAAAAATATTTTCTTCAATCTTTTCTACATTTTCATTAAATGTAAAAATTCAGTGTCTTCTCTGTGAAATAGATAAAGAAAGAGTGTTTTAAGCCTTCTCTGGAAGGACACATTATTTTCTACGTGAAGTAGGAGCTGAAACCCTACTCCGAATTTTCCCTCATTCAGGAGTATTCTGGTCTTGAGTAACACAGCAATGAAACCTTCTCAGCAGATGAAACTTAAGAAGTCTTCTGTTTCTTATCCATACCATCATTGTTAACACCACCACTAGTACTGATATCATGAGTAATATTTGCTATGTACTAAATATTTAATAACATGATAAATTCTTTAGAAGAATTATCTTATAATACTATGTTAACCCTATTTTACAGAAAAATAAAATTACAGCTTGAAGAATTTGAGTAGTTTACTCAAGGTCACAAAACTAATAAGTAATAGGGATAAAATATGTCCCTAAAACCTGTACCTTTAACAGCTATGATTTACTGTCCAATATTATTATGGCAATAAAAATAATATTCAAAATACCAAAATATACCTTTTGAGACTAAATAATCAAATTATAAATTGTGGAACAACAGAGAAGATGGCGGAGTGGAGGTGACCTCCTGGATTTGTGCTCCCAGAGAGGAAGGCGTGGATCTCCACCTGCCACAACGCTAGAGGATTGCTTCTCCACAGGAACGGCGGTGTGAACCCACGGAGAATCACCGTGGGACACGGGGAACAGGAAAAAACAGAGGCGAGTGAGAAATCAGACCGAGATAATTTGGAGAGTGCGGGACGGAAAACAGACAGCGGAGTGCGGGACGGCCGTGCCTGCCTCACCGGCGAGTGGGGCGGGTGCAGCCCCACAGCAGAGCGGCTTGATCTCCCCACTGACCCCCACATCCACTCGGTCAGGGATCTGGCTGAAATTGGTGCAGAATCACCGCGGGAGACGTGGAGCTCCGAGGACAGGTGACATAGGCGGGAGAGAGCTTGGACTCGGGCGGGTCTCCGTGGTGCCCTATCTCTTAAAGGGACAGACGCGGACCTGCACCGAGGCGAGGGGCCGCGAGCGTGAAATATTAAAGCGGGACTTTTTTGCTTTTTTTTTTTCCCCCATACGGCAGCTCTCCGGCTG